>NC_090741.1:23512090-23573773 GCF_036898095.1 Palaemon carinicauda
AGTTACCCTTTTTTTCTCATTTCAGATCTTCACCTCCATGGGTCTGACTTCATCCAAAATACATCAAGATGTGTCCTAAACATTCAAGAATCAATTCCTAAAAGGATTTGTGTATATATGTATAAACTTTTTTTTTATGAATTTTTATGTCAGGTCTTTTTTTTTTCTACTTAATTTTTTAAAATATTTATAATAAATAGTTTTTCTGCAGATGAGTAGTATTTATCTATACAGTTGTTTTAAGCATTCATTGAAGTTTTTTTTGGCAAAAGAAAAAAGGAGGTTACTGCAAAAACTGATTTTTCAAGAATTTTTTTTGGCGTCGGGGTCGTTCGCGTCCGAGTATACCCTTAAAGGGGTGTCCGAGGACCGTACCTATCCAGGGTTAAAAAGAAAGATAAAAATAAGTATACTTGGGTAAGAGTGGCAAATGGAAGAGTAGTAGAAAGGGCATTAATGGATTATGTGTTCATAACTAAAAGAATGTTTGGAAAATTGAAAGACGTGCACGTGTTTAGGGGTATGGCTAACGGTATGTCTGACCATTTTTTGGTGGAAGGAAAATTAGTTGTAGCAAAAGAGTGGGGGAATAGAGTAGGTGGATGTAAAAGGGAGGTAGTGAGGATTGAAGAGCTAAATAAACCGGGGGTAAAAAGTAAATATCAGGAAAGGTTGAAAATGGCATATGACGAGGTGAGAGTAAGAGAAACTGGTAATTTAGAGGAGGAGTGGAAGTTAGTAAAAGAAGTTTTTGTTGGGATTGCAAGTGATGTATGTGGCAAGAAGGTTGTTGGAGGCAGGATGAGGAAGGGCAGTGAATGGTGGAATGAAGGAGTGAAGGTAAAAGGGGAAGAGAAAAAGAGGCCTTTTGAAGAATGGCTGCAGAGTAATAGTATAGAGAAGTATGAAAAATATAGAGAGAAAAATGTGGAAGTAAAGCGCAAGGTACATGAGGCAAAGAGGGCAACTGAGCTGAGGTGGGGACAGGGATTAGGTCAGTCATATGAAGAGAATAAGAAGAAGTTTTGGAAAGAAGTGAAGAGAGTAAGGAAGGCTGGCGCAAGAATTGAAGAGACAGTGAAAGATGGAAATGGAAGGTTGTTAAAAGGAGAGGAGGCAAGGAAAAGGTGGGCGGAATATTTTGAAAGTTTGCTGAATGTTGAGGATAATAGGGAGGCAGATATAATTGCTGTTCCAGGTGTTGAGGTGCCAGTGATGAGAGATGAGAATGAGAGAAAGATTACAATAGATGAAATGAGGAGAGCACTAGATGAAACGAGAGTAGGAAAAGCATCTGGTATGGATGGTGTGAAAGCTGAGATGTTGAAGGAAGGGGGTGTGACTGTACTTGAATGGTTGGTGAGATTGTTTAATATGTGTTTTGTTTTGTCAATGGTACCAGTAGATTGGGTTTGTGCATGTATTGTACCACTATATAAGGGTAAGTGAGATGTGCATGAGTGTTGTAATTCAAGAGGTATTAGTTTGTTGAGTGTAGTTGGAAAAGTGTATGGTAGAGTATTGATTAATAGGATTAAGGATAAAACAGAGAATGCAATCTTGGAAGTACAGGGTGGTTTTAGAAGAGGTAGGGGTTGTATGAATCAGATTTTTACAGTTAGGCAGATATGCGAGAAATATTTAGCAAAAGGTAAGGAGGTGTATGTTGCGTTTATGGATCTGGAGAAAGCATATGATAGAGTTGATAGGGAAGCAATGTGGAATGTGATGAGGTTATATGGAGTTGGTGGAAGGTTGTTGCAAGCAGTGAAAAGTTTCTACAAAGGTAGTAAAGCATGTGTTAGAATAGGAAATGAAGTGAGTGATTGGTTTCCGGTGAGAGTGGGGCTGAGACAGGGATGTGTGATGTCGCCGTGGTTGTTTAACTTGTATGTTGATGGAGTGGTGAGAGAGGTGAATGTTCGAGTGCTTGGACGAGGATTAAAACTGGTAGGTGAGAATGACCATGAATTGGAGGTAAATCAGTTGTTGTTTGCGGATGATACTGTACTGGTAGCAGACACAGAAGAGAAGCTTGACCAACTAGTGACAGAATTTGGAAAGCTGTGTGAGAGAAGGAAGTTGAGAGTTAATGTGGGTAAGAGTAAGGTTATTAGATGTACGAGAAGGGAAGGTGGTGCAAGGTTGAATGTCATGTTGAATGGAGAGTTACTTGAGGAGGTGGATCAGTTTAAGTACTTGGGGTCTATTGTTGCAGCAAATGGTGGAGTGGAAGCAGATGTACGTCAGAGAGTGAATGAAGGTTGCAGAGTGTTGGGGGCAGTTAAGGGAGTAGTAAAAAATAGAGGGTTGGGCAAGAATGTAAAGAGAGTTCTATATGAGAAAGTGATTGTACCAACTGTGATGTATGGATCGGAGTTGTGGGGAATGAAAGTGATGGAGAGACAGTAATTGAATGTGTTTGAGATGAAGTGTCGAAGGAGTATGGCTGGTGTATCTCGAGTAGATAGGGTTAGGAACGAAGTGGTGAGGGAGAGAACGGGTGTAAGAAATGAGTTAGCGGCTAGAGTGGATATGAATGTGTTGAGGTGGTTTGGCCATGTTGAGAGAATGGAAAATGGTTGTCTGCTAAAGAAGGTGATGAATGCAAGAGTTGATGGGAGAAGTACAAGAGGAAGGCCAAGGTTTGGGTGGATGGATGGTGTGAAGAAAGCTCTGGGTGATAGGAGGATATATGTGAGAGAGGCAAGAGAGCGTGCTAGAAATAGGAATGAATGGCGAGCGATTGTGACGCCGTTCCAGTAGGCCCTGCTGCTTCCTCCGGTACCTTAGATGACCGCGGAGGTAGCAGCAGTAGGGGAGTCAGCATTATGAAGCTTCATCTGTGGTGGAAATGTGGGAGGTTGGGCTGTGGCACCCTAGCAGTACCAGCTGAACTTGTTTGAGTCCCTGATTAGGCTGAAGGAACATAGAGAGTAGAGGTCCCCTTTTTGTTTTGTTTCATTGTTGGTGTCGGCTACCCCCCAAAATTAGGGGAAGTGCCTTGGTATATATATATATATATATATATATATATATATATATATATATATATATATATATATATATATATATATATATATATATATATATATATATATATATATATATATATATACAGTGGAACCTCTACACACGAACGTATCTACATCCAAATTCTCAAACATCCAAAGTAAAATTCGAGCACATTTTTTACTCTACACCCGAATTTTATTTCGATACACGAAATAAGCAATTTTCGTCGTACCGGTTGTATGGTTGTATCCGAATTTTTCGACACGCGAAGTACAATTCGAACACGTTCCGACTCGACACCCAAATATTTTTTTCGACACCCGAAGTAAACAATACTCGTACGCGTAGTCGGTGCTCATAGCGCTTGAAGTGTTTTTTATTTCCGCCGATATAAGGCAGCACATCGACCTCGGAGGGACGCTCAATTAGCGGGTCTTGGGTCAGTCCTCTGTTCTCGTCGGCTTCTTGCTGTTGTGCTCTGTGCTTTCTGCTATTAACTCTGTTTTAATCGTGATTTTTTACGTGCATTCTTTAACGGTAATTTACGTAAAGTATGGGTCCTAAAAGGCTTAGTTTTGCCAGTGGTAGTGGTAGTGGTGAGAAAAGGAAGAAGGAAATGCTTTCTTTAGAAATTAAGCAGGAAATTATTGAAAAACATGAGCGTGGCATCCGCGTGTTTGAACTTGCTAAACAGTATGGCCGTAATATGTCGACGATCTCGACAATCCTTAAACAGAAGGAAGCTATTAAAGCAGTGAAACCTTCTAAGGGGATCACTATAATTTCCAAACGCCGTACTCCTATCATAGAAGAGATGGAACGACTTCTACTAGCTAGTGTGAATTAAGGATAGAGAGATCCTTGGCGACACCATCACCGAGACCGTTATCTGCGAGAAGGCGCACGCCATGTTTACGGATTTGAAGGAGAAGAGCTCTGGGGGTGATGCTGGGGAGAGTTCAACCGAGCCTTCCTCAGATGATTTCTAGGCATCTCGTGGCTGGTTCGAGAAATTTAAGAAACCGTCCGGGATTCATTCAGTTGTTCGCCACGGAGACGCTGCTAGTGCGGATACAAAGGCTGCAGCTGACTTTGTTAAGAAATTCAAAAAAATCGTGCAGGAAGAAGGCTACGTAGAGCAGCAGGTGTTTAATTGTGATGAAACCGGGCTGTTTTGGAAGATGCCGAGTCGTACCTACATCACTGCCGAAGAGAAGAAATTGCCTGGGCATAAGCCAATGAAGGATCGGTTGACTCTTGCCCTATGTGCCAACGCTAGCGGGGACTATAAAGTCAAGCCCTTACTGGTTTACCATTCAGAGAACCCTAGGGCCTTTAAAGCACACAACGTCGATAAGGATCAGCTTCATGTTTTCTGGCGATCCAACTCGAAGGCCTGGGTCACTAGGCAATGGGTAAACCAAGTTTTCGGCCCTTCTGTGAAGAAGTATCTTCATGAACAGAAATTGCCTTTAAAGTGCCTGCTATGTCTTGACAATGCACCCGCTCACTCCCCCGGACTTGAAGATGATATCTTCGATGAATTCAAGTTCATAAAGGTGCTGTATCTTCCACCGAATACCACCAGCAAGTCATCTCTAATTTTAAGAAGCTGTACACCAAGTACTTATTTAAGCAGTGCTTTAATGTCACGCAAAGCACCATCTTAACTTTGCGTGAATTTTGGAGGGGCCACTTCAATATCGTGCACTGCTTGAAGATCATAGATCAGGCTTGGGTGGGATTAACTCGACGGACCCTGAATTCCGCTTGGAAGAAGCTTTGGCCTGATGGTGTTGCTCCCCGAGATTTCGAGGGTTTTGACCCCGAACCTGATCCCATGGTCGGTGCAGCGGAAGCCGTAGAGGAAATCGTCTCCCTTGGCAAGTCCATGGGTCTGGAGGTCAACGCAGATGACGTTACGGAACTCGTCGCCGAACATCACGACGAACTGACGACGGATGAGCTCAAGGAACTCCATGCTATGTCGGAGCACATGAGTGATGACGAGGAAGGGAGCGAGGAGGTAGAACATGTGTTAGATTCTGCGCAAATAAAAGAGGTGTTAGGGAAATATCAAGACGTGGTCGACTTCATCGACAAATACCATCCAAAGAAATTGCAGGTTTGTCGTGTAGTTTCTCAATTCGATGATATTTGCCTAACTCACTTTCAAAACATTCTGAAAAGCCGTACTAAGCAATTATCTATCGATGCTTTCTTTAAAAACACTGCGAAGCGAACTCGCGATGAAGAGGAAGTAAGTGAATCGAAGAAAACGGCAAAGAGTGAAGCGGAAGAAAGTGAAACACAGAAAACGGAAAAGAGTGAAGCAAAAGAAATTCAGTCAATTTTAAATGTAGAGGGTGATAGTGATTAAAGTTACGTAATCATCACAAAGAAAAAAAGAAAATGTAAAAAGAAAAATATTAAATATCAAAATAGAAAAAAAATAAGCTAAGTTATGTTAAAGTTCACTTAGTGTAAGTTAGAATAAGTTACGGTAGTGTACGTTTATCGTAGTTAACCTCTCTACCTCCTCGTCGCCCGTCCGTCTCCTCTCTGCGTAGCAAGGCTAACAACACCTGCGCTGGAGTTTCTAAGGTAAATTGACGATATAAACCAGTTTCTTATTTATAATTTTTTGCTAATTCTTCTTATTTACATGTCTATTCTTCTTATTTACATGTCTATTATCTAATTTAGAGTTCATTATTCTCATGGGAAAATTATGTGTAGTAGTTTATTAAGAAGTTATCATAGGTTTTTGGGCTCAACCACGGATTAATCCTATTTCAATGTATTCTTATGGGAAAATTCGTTTCTACATCCGAACAATTTCTACATCCGAAGTTGGTTCTGGAACGGATTAAATTCGTATGTAGAGGTTCCACTGTGTATATATATATATATATATATATATATATATATATATATATATATATATATATATATATATATATATATATATATATATATATATATATATATATATTGCGAACACATTTATCCATTAGATCAACATTATGAATTCTTAAAAAAACCCGGAGAACTGGATAAAAGTTTGAATCTTAATAAACAAACTTTATTTAATGTATTGACTTTTATGATACTTCCATCACAGATAAGAAGAAGAAAATTTAAAATAAGATATCTCTCTTAGCTTTAAACATCAAAATTTAGTTTCTCAAGTTTGCAGGGATGCCCCATACTCAGCACGAGGTCTCGAGGTTTATCTTTGCTCTCATTTGTTTTGGCCTTTGGACATTCAAATGTCTTATCTGGAAAGCACCCAGGTTGTGAAATGTCAAAATCCTTGGCCTATCATTAGTCTGTCAACGTTCACCTCAAATTTCAATGGCAGGATTTCAGGGAAAGTTACCGAGACTTGGTTATAAGGGAGTTTAAACAGTCAATAAATAGCCATTGACCTCTACCGTCGTCTTGCATCATGAAGATGACGAGCAAAAGTTTGTAATCCACCCTTTCTTATCTGCTCTCACTGTCTCTGTCTGTCTGTCTCTCTCTCTCTCTCTCTCTCTCTCTCTCTCTCTCTCTCTCTCTCTCTCTCTCTCTCTCTGTCATAAAGGAAATGAGAAGTGCAGTAATTATCCAAATTTAATGTACTGTTCATGATTATTGAATGATTTTCCATTGGTTGCATGTGTGTTTGTGTAAGTGAGAGAGAGAGAGAGAGAGAGAGAGAGAGAGAGAGAGAGAGAGAGAGAGAGAGAGAGGGGGAGAGAGAGAGAGGGGGAGAGAGAGAGAGAGAGAGAATCATTACTTATAATAAATGTAATTAGTATCAAGCTAATAAGACCACTAATAGTATGTAACAGCTAAAAGAAATATAGAAAGATCAATACATAGTTTGAAGCAGGTTACCATTTTTTTTATAATTGTTAGATACCAATAGATTGTAATATCATCTATGGTTAATTTGCTTTTATTGTAAGACATATGACGTTACAAAAGTGATTAGTGCCCACATACCAAGTCAAATTTATGAATGTTCCTGCTGGACTTAAGTTTATGGAAGTTCCCGTGAAAATTAATTCTAACTGGATATAGCTATTTGAATATTCTTGCAGATATTAAAGCTTTCGAAACTTTCTACGAAGTTAAAGTTATGGCAAACCCAACTAAAACACTTCTTAATAATATTCACCGTAGTAGAAAATATCGTTCTCACTAAACCGAACATTGTTCAAGCTTCTTAAAAAATAAAACTTTTAGAAGGCACTGTCAAAATATCGTTACCTCTTGGAGAAGTGTGCTGCAACAGAACTCATATAAATTCACGCTAAATTAAGTTATATAGTTCAACAAATATATCCTGTGTATTACTTGCCCGCTTCAAGGACTTTGCTGTTCCCACCTAATAAAACATACATAGTCCCGGAAAGTAATAAACTCACAATATTTAAGGCCATTGCTACTTAGATTTTTATAAGCCAAAGAGATTGCCGTATGTAGTAGTAAGTATCCCAGCTATATGGCAGCAAACTATGGATAAGATTTTTTTTTTTTCAGGAATGCAAGGAGTATTCATCTTCATAGATGATATCTTAGTCTCGGTAAACATAAAAGAGAACAGAAAAAAAGATTTAGGGCAGTTCTAGAGAATTTAAAGGAACATAATATTAAAGTAAATAAGAACAATTGTATTTCAGAAATTGATTCAGTGGAATACTTTGGTTTTGTAATTAATGGTCAAGATACCCATAAGACTAACGAGAAAATTAAACAGTGCAATCATCAAAAGTACCAGAAAATATTAAGGAATTACAATAATTTTTAGGTTTAGTAACATTTTATGGGAATTTTATTCAGAATTCATCTACAATTGGACATATATTGTATGATTAGTGGAATAAGGGTGTAGAGTGGAATTGGACAACAGATTGTCAGGAATCTTTTGAAAGAATCAAACAATAAATAACATCACCTACATTTTAGTATATTATCGAATGAATTTACCAGTCAAATTAGTCTGGGACACATCG
This sequence comes from Palaemon carinicauda, assembly GCF_036898095.1. Classification (NCBI taxonomy): domain Eukaryota; kingdom Metazoa; phylum Arthropoda; class Malacostraca; order Decapoda; family Palaemonidae; genus Palaemon; species Palaemon carinicauda. The sequence goes on from NC_090741.1 coordinate 23,520,112, forward strand.
AACTAGGTTTAGGTGCAGTATTATCTTGAGTCTTTACGGATGGAACATAGAAGTACATTGCATTTGCTTCAGGAGTATTGAACAGGGCAGAAAGGAATTACTTTTAAATAGAAAAATTAGCATTAGTGTTAGGACATTTCATATATATTTTCATGGAAGGAAAAAGTTCTCGCATGTTACATATCATAAAGCTCTATTATCAATATTGGGTTCAAAAACAAGGTTACCTACTTTGGTAGCTGCAGACTAAAACGTTGGGCAATTACATTAGCCACATATCATTATGATAAAGAATATCGTCCTACGTCAAAGATGGGTAATGCAGATGCTTTATCTAGATTTTCAGTAGACAAAGAACCAGAAGAGTATGATGACAGTATATTGCTAATTTCAGTATATAATGTACCCATTACGGTAAAGGATATTGCCTTAAATGCCAAGAAAGACCCAATACCCAGTAAAGTTTTAGAGTTTTAATCTCACACAGTGGATGATGTAACCATAATTATTTATTATCGAATATTTTGTGTGTAACATTATATATATATATATATATATATATATATATATATATATATATATATATATATATATATATATATATATATATATATATATATATACACACACACACATATATATATATATATATATATATATATATATATATATATATATATATATATATATATATATATATATATAAATATATATATATATATATATATATATATATATATATATATATATATAAATATATATATATATATATATATATATATATATATATGTGGATATATATATATATATATATATATATATATATATATATATATATATATATATATATATATATATGTATATATAAATATATATATATATATATATATATATATTTATATATATATATATATATATATATATATATATATATATATATATATATATATATATATATATATATGTATATAATGAATGTTAAACAAATTACGAATAATATTAGACACATTATAAGTTGCGCAATGTGATGGTGCATTGCTGGGCATTATAGGAAGTAGGGGGGGGGGGGCAGATTCCAGTCATTTCTCTGTGGGGTGAAAAGTGTTGGTTAGCCTACCAGCCAGGTGCGCAAATTTAGGTTGATTTTTATCTATTTAATGAGGTGTACGTCCAGAATATACTCGCAGAGGTGTATGTCCAACAGTAAACTGGTCAAGCATGTGTGGGAATGGAATATGGAGCACCGAAGTATGAGTTACTTTATTGATTATTCCACATGTTCCTATATCCATGATGGATTTGAAAATGTTATAGTTGGATATGCTGTACTTTTTGTAACTTGTAATGGAGTAAGTATTATTGCTGTGTTATGTGTACAAGACTCTCTTTACATTTTATATTTGATTTTACGAATATTGGTGTGTTATGTGTACAAGACTCTGTTTACATTTCATACTTGATTTTACGAATAATGCTGTGTTTCATTACATATTTCATTAGGATTACCTTTTATGTCCATACGTTTAACAGTATGGTTTTTTTTTTTAACTTGGTAACTTGTTTGCAGACTGAATGTTACTCAATAAAGTATTCATGTGGCACTTAGTGACTTTGTATATACGCAATCCATACAGATAGAGACTTATGTGGAAACGAGGAAAATTTTGAACCAAATAAGGATATATTGAGTGAATTGAGCATAACACAAGGTTGTATATTGAAAGGGTCAAGAGTGATTATTCTTAATTCACTAAATAATAAGGACTTATGTGAAATACATGCTGATCACCAAGGTATTGTCAGATCACCGTCTATTGTCTGGACTTCTGTCAGGTGTCCCGGTGTTGAATTATTTGTGAGAAATGGTATGAATTGTATTATGCAACAGAAAAGTGCTCATTTTTTCTGGAATGCACCCATGGTTGTTACCCAGGTATCCATGGCAAAGAGTGAAATTAGATTTTCCAGGAGGTGGCTACAATAAAGACAACATCTTGCACAACTGTTCGAGAATTAAGGCAGAAGTTTTCTACACATGGTATTCCCGAAAGAGTTTAACCGATAATGATCCACAGTTTACCTGATAAGTGTTTAAAGAGTTCTATAATGTGAATGGTATTGAGCATACATCTTCAGCAACATATCATCCTTCCACGAATGGGGAGGCTGATTGATTTGTTCAAACATTTAAGCATAACATGTAGAGTATAGAAGTGAATACAATAAAAAAATTTTATGTGTCAAAGTTTTTACTTTCTTATAGAACAACACCGCACATCACAACAGATGTGACACCATCAAATTAGGTGTAAGTTAGACTTTTTGTATTTAAGATTACAAAGTGATTTAGAAGAAACTGAGTATATTCAATTAGAAAGTCTCCCTAAAGGAAGACATTTTTCCCCTTACCTAATGTCATAGGAACGTCATACAATACACGAGAAAAGTTGATACCAGGATTAGTTGTAACAGAGATGGGAAAGTTAAATTATGAGGTTTAAGATGGTGGAAATATTGTAACGTCATGTTTATCAATTAAAGCCTTTGCATAAAAATCCTGTAGATCATATGAAGGTTAGAGATAGAATATTTTCAGTAGTGGAATCAAATGAATCAATTATCACCTATATGGTCAAAGATCAATTATAGATCCATGCTAGATTAATTTACCAGTACAGTATGAAATTGGTGTACTTCCTAAAGGATTACTAGAGGGAAGCCCCCTAAGACATTAGATTTGTAAAGTTTTGTACAATGTCAAGGATTTATGTATTTGTTCCGTAATATCAGATGTGCTAAACGTACTAAAAGTAATTTTGCACTGTATTGCATTGATAAAACATAATTTAGAAGGGTTTATAGGTGTAGTAGCTGATGTTATGAAGGATTTAATCATTTATGAATAGTCTCAAAGATACGATGCGATTCTTCTTACTTTTGTACACCATTAGGATCCAATCTTATGGGAGTGAGGCTCCTTTGTTATTTCGTATTTTTGTACAAGAGTTTGTTTACATTGATGTTCTCACCTGAGAGTCACAAGCCCTTGAGACCAGAGCAGTAATATTAAGCCATTACCAATAAATGTATTTTAATAATACATGATCAATACATCCTACCCAGAAGATTAGGCGATATCAGTATAAGTTGTTGAGCAAAACTAACAAAATGTATAATATTCTGAGTGAGTAAGCTGATATCAATCTAATGTGATGGAGGCCAAATATTACAAATAGGTCCTCAGCATTAATACTTTTTCTAACTATAGGATTCCTTTAAAATTTTAGATGCGATTCTCAATGATGAATTTACTTATAAGGAACAAATTCAGTTGCACAAAAAATGGCTTATTAACCCTGGGTAAGTTAACAGGCCCCGAATTTGGAACCAGGCGCAGGCGCAAAGCAATTTTTTCCAGGTTTCATCATGTTGCTTTGTCTGTGGCGTCGTTCTCGAGGTGTGATGCATAAGACGTTGTTATGATACAACAGGGGTGAGACACACAAGTCGAAGCTTCAGATACTCGCAGAGATGAAGCTCCTCAAATTTTTTTTGTTCTCAATTTTGGTACCACACTACTAAACTGTATGGAAATTTCAATTTCGTATGCTTTTACATTTCGCTAAATATCTCAGAGTGATATTAATGAAAGTTTAAGAGATTTTCACTGCGCAAAGCAAATTTTTCCAGGTTTCATCATGTTGCTTTGTCTGTGGCGTCGTTCTCGAGGCGTGATGCATAAGACTTTGTTATGATACAACAGGGGTGAGACACACAAGTCGGAGCTTCAGATAATCGCAGAGATGAAGCTCCTCAAATTTTTTTTTTTCTCAATTTTGGTACCACACTACTGAACTGTATTGAAATTTCAATTTCATATGCTTTTACATTTCGCTAAATATCTCAGAGTGATATTAATGAAAGTTTAAGAGATTTTCACTGAGCATTGGTGAATAGTTTCGCTATGCAGTGATGCTGCCATCTTTGTGCTAGGCTGCCGGATGTTCAAGTATAGAGCGAAAAGAAAAAAAAATTCCAACTTTTCAGGTAGGCCAAATGCAGAAGAAATTCCCTTCTGAGAAAACACTCGACGAGATTTTGGAATCTCTTTGTGATTTTAATAATAATGAGTGTGCTAATGACACGTGTTTTTATCAGAAATATGGTGACGTAAAAACCCCAGGTGGACACCATCGACCAGGGAAGTGTAAGCAATTTTTCCCACTCAGCACTCTCCTATTCGACCCCATCTAGCACGACTTCAGAAAGTGAGCCTCCATTTCACCTTTCTTCTCATTTTCAAAGCAAGAAGAGGATGCAATTCCCTATGAAGAAGGTTAAGATGCCTATACCATGCGACGATGGTGACGACAACGATGTAGATGAGCCTCCCATGACCTCAACCCCTTCAGGAGCCCGTCAGGGAAGGCCCCATCTCCACTAGTGTGCCATCAATCAGTGCTAATAGAGTGTTTTTCGAGTGCCAACCCAGTTCCTTTTTCAAGTGCCACCACAGTGCCTTTTCAAGTGCTACCCTATTGCCTTCAACATGTGCTACACGAGTGCCTTCAAAGAGTGCCACCCCAGTGCCTTCATCGAGTGCTACGCCAGTGCCCATTTTCACCCGTCACAGATTTGGGGTTTTTCAGCCTAGGACCTTGAAAATAGGCATGAATGCTGCCAATGCCATTCAACTTTATTATGCAGTTCGTAAAAGTTACTTATGTGTAATGTAAATATTTTCTACAGATTATTTTATAGATACTTATACTTTTATATACATATTTTTTTTCTAAATTTTCCAAATAAAATATCTAAAATGATTGGTTTTTAATTTACTACTAACATGATATTGAGGAATGAATATCGTTAAATAAGAAACTTAAGGATTTTCAATGTATTTATTAATAAGGAAGTTATATGGTCCGAAAGTTGAGGTCTCATTTATAGTACCACATTGGTAATGGCGTACCCGCTTTGGTACTTAACCAACCCAGGGTTAAGAAAGAATTAAGATTTCCAGTCATCAATTAAGATGAAAAATAATGTATTGTAAGGACGTGGCTTGCTACCAGGAATAAGAAATTATACATGCCATACAAACACATTCTTATTTATACGAAAAGGTTCAAGATATGATTGTAAATGAATTGATATATAAACTGGATAATAATAGTTCTTAAAGTTAGTATGGCAGATGATTTGAGGTTTTCAATTCCAATGGTATTTCCTGGTTTGGATCAGCTTTAATTCCTCGCCTGCTGTGAGTAAACTGTTATATGAAAAATCATTAGTTATAATATTACAATATAAGAATTAACTACAACAGAAGGTATTGTATTTATTCCAAAAGAGAATATACCAATGTAATTTATTCAATTTAAGAAAACTATGGAATAATATTAGTACTTGCTGTGAGTAAACTGGGGCTAATTGAAGAAATTTAAAGCCACCAGACCACGTATAAACATATCCGATCTGGATAAACATATCCTGAAAGATGTGTTTTGCCCTTCAATTAGCGAAAGGATAAAACATAGATCTATCTCTCATTTATAACCAAGTAATGGAAATTACCACCAAATAAATCTTTTTACAAATATTTAAGTAATTATAAAGTTCAACCACAAGAAAGAACAACGGCAATAACTGAAATAGAGACAAGAAAAATACTTTCATATACTTATGACTTGAAAGATTTAATGTGAATTATGATATTATGGCAGGGAGGAAGAATTATTCATAAGAGGCAACACAAAGGTCTTAAAGATTGAATAAATTCACCTGTAACATACTACCCTAATATATGCTTGGTACTCACCGTATCAGTCCAAGAAAAATTGACTGTAACCTTTAAAATATTGTTGGAAAGAGAGGGGTTTTACATTATTCTCTTCAAAATACAATTGCGACTCTGGATCATTAATGAAAGAACTTATGTCGTTTGCTCCTGCCACCAATCGTGTCCCTAAGTCACTGATACAAAATTGGGGAATTCCATACTCAAAACAGTGTAGCTGAAATGCTCTAAAAAATCAGATACATTTAAACTCCTGCGAGTTTTAAGATTGATGGCACTTGAACTAGTGCAAGATATACATAATAACTAAATCTTCTGCAAAATGCCTTCATTCTTTACAGTAAAAGGCCATAGATGATCAATAAAAACATTGGCAAATTGATTGGTAGGTGGGTCTGATCTGAAATCTCTATAATCATTCTGGTTAAGTTTTACTGTTCTGTTATTGAATCTCCGACATTGAACACATTGTTTAATAACTTTCTTGACAATTGAAAAATGTCTAGGAATATAATAATTTTTCCTCAATTCAGTCAAAACAGAATAACATCCTGAATGTAACAATTTTATATGAGCATCCCATATAATGAGTTTGGTTAAATGACTATCTCCAGGCAGCAGAAGAGGAAACTTTTAATCTATACTATAGTTCACTTCTTAAAATTACTTTTCACTCTCCATATACCCTGTTCATCTAAATATAAATTAGGTTAAGTTATAATAGAAGGAATATCCTTCAAAGAAGTTAAACCTTTCTGTAAATAAAGAAACACATCTGGAAAATGTTTCTGTTGTTCTACGGATATCAAATGGCGTAGTGCTAATGAAAAATAACTAGTGTTGGCATTTATTGGATTACTTCGGATTCCAGCCTTCACTTTCACTTCTGAAAAATAAGGAACACTCTTCGGTATAAAAGGACAAGTTTCCTGAAATTTGAATATATACAAATATTAAGTAGGTGTTCAGAATATAAAGCCACACATACAGTAAATTGAATAAATCGAGTCTCTGCTGCAGATTCAAATGTTGGAATAACAATTGATAATTCAGGGACCTCATTTACAAGGTAGTTAGGTCCAGAGAAAAAACAAGATTTATGCTTCTGGTTATATGAAATGCATCTGGTGACTAAGTCAGCAGGATTATTCTTGCCAGAACAAAGGGAGAAAGCCTATTTAATTTGTCTAGCTTATGAGATGCAGAATCTAATCAATGCAGTGCACAGAGAGTGTGTATGCTATAATATTCTCCACTTTCAACGGCATTTAGCAAGTAGAGCCAGCTAAGTCTCTTTGGATATCCATTGCACACTCAACACTGGATTTAAGACATGCAGTTCAAGAGAATGCATGGATTTACTTTTCAACTGATTATTAACAAGTCTATTTCTAGCATGTACAAAACTGAGTATACCTGTCTCAATATGCTGCAAGTAAATTACACAGCCATAAATTTCGTGACTTGCATCCGAAAAGACAACAATATTGAAGCTGCCATCTCGAGGACCTAAGTACTTGGAAACTTTCAAAGGAGGAGCCTTGTTGGTTTGCTTGCATATATTTTGCCATTCTTTTTGGACATCCACAGCTAATGCCTGACTGCAACCTAAATTCTTTTGACACTGCTGCCGATGCACAAACAATCTACAACGGTTAAATAAAGGCATATTAAATCCAAAAATATCAAATTGAGAAGTAATTCTCTGTAAAATAGATCTTTTAGGTTTGGCTTCAGAATTAAGAAATATAGGTCTAGTGAAAATTTCACCAGTGTTTCTGTCACAAGATAATCCAAACAATTTGTTATTGTCAGGAGTGATTATCTCTGCATCTGATCAATTTGTACCTGCAAAGCATTTTCGTTTGTAACAACCTGATGAATAGCAAATTTAAAAGTTTTAAAAATACCAGGAAGCTGATTATATACCCAATCTAATTCTTATGCAGTATTTGCAGTAATAGCTCCATTGTCCATGTAAATTAGCGAATAAATTAATTTCTTGAAATCTGATATTCTGGAATTCTGAGAAGTCTGCAAAATTACTATGTAATATAATGATGTCATAAATAAAAAGGGACTACATCTAAGACCAAAAGACAACTGTACATTTTTAAAAACCACTAAAGAAAAATATCCTTGGCTAACCTTCTTATACCAAAAAAAAAAAAAGAACAATTTACCTTGATCATTATCGGTTAAGAGTAACATATTGAAGGCTCTCAAGATCAAATATTAGCAATTTCCTGTCAAATCTAAGGTGCAGAAATGAGGAAGATAACTTTTGGTTTAGGGGGGCCCAGAGTACATGTATTTGTTTATATGACAAAGAAATACCATTGCTAGAATCTTTGAGATTAGATAGAAAACAATCCTACATTTTGGGGTATCCCTGTCAGGCTTGCAAATAGCAATGCGAGGCAAAAATTAATATTGAGGATTCTCTGCTTTTAAAAGATGAAAATCATGTATGGGCTCAATAATACCCGCTTTCAGTTGTTCCTATATTGTCTAATCCACCAACTGTAATTGACCTTGCTGTTTAAGTCTTTTCAAGTTTGACTTCAGTACAAGTTTTGACAGCCTTTTACTTTTAGACAGTAAGTAAGAAACTTTGCCACTCCATAATAGGGGAACCACAATTCGTCCATATACTTTCCTCTGATGCAAGTTTTTAAAAGTAAACACCATCAACTGCCTCTGGAGTTCTACAGTTTCATCATTGTAAATATTTTGATCACTATTTAAATAATAATTGCATTTGGATTATAATAATTGTTTGGTGGCCTGCTGCAGCTGTTTCTCCATCAAGTTACCTTTACCATTAACTACTGAAAAGGAACAGTTAACTTTCATTATTAGCCAAAATAATTTTAGTATTTATGCACAACGAGTTACTGCTTACGAAAATGGTCAGATGTAAGTAAATTCAAATATCTTAACATGAAATCAGTATTGCCAGATAACATAACTCTAGCATGCACCTCTGTATATATATAAAGGAAAAAAATTATTTCACCCAAGACAACATCAGTTCCTGTTAAAACAATGTAAGAAATCTGTACAAAGTAAAAGTTGAATATCACTAATACTTTGAGAATTTGGAAAGAACATTTTATCAGCAAAAACTAAGTCGTTTGAGTGAAAATCTTCAACCCTTTCACCAAGCAAAGGCAATTCAAGAGTCATATTTATATCTGACACAACCAAGGCAAAAATTACAAAAGATAAATTACCAATCCTCAAAGGTACATCAACAATCTTAGTATAATATTCCTTATCTCCATTGAACCCATTTTCTGTAAGTTTAGCTTTAGAATTTTTCACTTTAAGGTTAAATGAATTGACCATCCAGCTAGTGATAAATGTGCTTTGAGAGCCACTGTATTTTAAGACCCTGTAAATATCACCATGGCCATCAATGCTGAAAGAGAAAGTAGGAAAAATGGAATTACCTTAAGAGTTAGGAAATATAGCGACTCCGTTGTTAACCTGGTGTGCAAGCTCAAAATAATCTTTTTTAGCTTTAGGCTTTTCAGAACTTTCAACATTTGAAGACTGTGAATCGCATAGGTAATTCATATGCCCTCCATTACACTTATTGCAGCGTTTCTTAAACCTAAAGAAGCATTTATTAGAAACATGATTAAACTGTGCACACTTAATTAAACTGTGCACACTTAACACAACCATGTTTGGACTTCAGCAATTGTACCTTAGCTTTAAGGGAAGGAAAATTGGAACCATTATGGATAACATATGAAAAAATCCGCTTTTCCTGCTTTAAGACACAAACATTTAGGGGAATTATTTGACTCTGCATCATCCCTTACCGCTTCAAGAGTCAAACTGACAGTTTTGTCTTTAGGAAGAGAATGTTCACCTTTAAAGATTAGTGGAGAACTGCTTTTCGCACTTATAGTAATCCGTCCATCAGCTTCATATCGTTCACAAACTACGAAATTTTTTTAAAGAATTTCCTTCAAAGAAGGATGCATTTTTCCTGTAATATGAACTAGATGATGTGGGAAATGGTTGTTGAGGCTATGCCAGGCAAAGTACCTAAGAACCTCGTCACCGTTAATATCGAGGGTTTTCACAGATTCCCATATAGTTCTAAGCTTAGAAATGAAAAGGAAGGGATCATCACCATCTTTCAAATCTAAATCTATTTTCTTTATATTAGAATTATTACAAATATATTCAGAGGCAAATGCTGAAAATAATAACTGCTTCTAAAGAACAAAACTAAAGTTTAGCACGTCCCTCGACCTACCGTAGTGGTTTCAAACTCCGATATAAACTTCAAAAGATCCTCTTCTTCACCACTACTAAACTTAGGAAGGGGCGCGGTAGCCTGCCTTAATAAATTTCTAGCTACATCAGAGGTATTATGAAAATCATTATTATTACTAGACACATCAAGAAGTGGTAAACATAAAAATATATATTTAAATAGATATTCCTATAACATTTTGTAAAAAGTCTATGGCTATTTCGGGTGATTGAGAAATTTTCTTTATGATCAGAAACTACCTTACATGGAGAAACATTCCTTGGAATTAGTAATTATCTCCGTAGTTTACTTTATAATTTCTTTGAATTTTTTTCTTTCAATATATTAATTTTAATTTAATTCCGGTTTGTTCAATTAATGTTTGAGGCTTTATTATTTCTAAATCACTGTAAGTAAAATTGTGCTAATTAACTGACCTCAGCCTTCATTGTGCAAACCTAAGTAAAGAGGAGTTAAAGATAATTACTAACTACCTAATTTTCTGAATATTCCGAGCCAAAGCACTCTACGAAGTAACCTCGAAGTCACTGTTGGAAGGGAAAACCAGTCCAACACCAACCGCCAAGGAGTGATTACTCTCCCTCACCTCACCTTACCTTTGGATATTTTATCGATTTATATTCTTCGTCGTAGTGCTGGACATTTTATTCAGGACACTACAACGATAGGACTCATTGTGTTCAGTGCTATGCTATGAATACCTAGTGTAACACCATGAAATTAACTCTACACCTCGTCTGATGAATGTGGAGGCAACCTCAGTGACGGATATGGAATTATCATATCCATTCTCTCCTTCATCCTATGAAGTCACTATAAGGTGTGTCATTGTATTGATTGGCACAATAGTAGTGGCATTTCTTGGTGACTTTTATCATCCTCAAGTCAAAAAATAAATAAAGCCTTGAACACTGTAATTGAAAATCGCTTCATGAAACTAGGTTTGTTTATAGGCTACGCTAGTTAAAATTATCAATTGTCGACCATAAATTTCTGGTTTATTGAAATTCGTTCTTTAACATATATTCTAAGTGATGCCTTCATCACATATATCTAATTTGTTAATTAGGTCAAAATATGATTTAAATTGTTGGCTTTTGATTTGCAATTTTAGAAATTAATATTAAATTGAGATTAGTTTTGGAGGTGAATTTAATTTGTTGATTTGCCTTTATATATTAACAAAATTTTGGTGTAGTCAAAAATTATATTTATATTTCATTTAAAGTATTCTGTATAAATTCTGGTTTCCAATTTGAATTGGGTGGTTAAAGATTTATCTATCCTTTAGGGCTGGCTCAAAGTGGAGTGGAAAGCTTAGGACAGGAGTACATCTGCCAATGCTTCTAGGTTTGCTGACCAGAAGCAATCGCTACTCAAAGAGAACTAGCATGTACTGACAACCAACTATATATTATAAATTTTTCAAAATGATTTAAAATCTACAGATGTTAGTTTCTGTATTGCGAATAAATATTTTTCTGCTCATAGTGACCGTGACAGGATTGAGGATGTTGGTTGTTAAGAGTTGCTTCTGGTTCGCTTCCAAGCTAGTCAGACGAGGTGTAATTTAACATTTATATTTCCTTGGTTAAATTTTAAGCTTACTTATATTTCCATTAACCTTATGACTTTATTTGGCTTTATATTCTTACTGAAACTGGTACCAAGATGACACAGGTATTGATTAAATCACGAAAATATGTTAGAAAGTCCGTTACTGAAATTCACAATAAGAAAGATAAGTTTTCATCATATAGTTATATTGAACGTTCTACACTGAAACTGAGGCTTGAAGAGCATTTCACTAATTTATCTGACTTAGATTCTAAAATACAAGCTTCAAAGTTTTTCACTGACTGTTATGAAGCTGCTTTGGAAGTTGAGCTCGATGCATGTGAACAGTACAAAATAAAATTCAAAAGAGCATCTTTACTTTACAAATTTACCTCAGGTTCGGCATCTGCATACAGATAATCAGTCACATCAGTCCTTGTTAAAGAGTCCTCATGCTCCTTTACCAACCTTCATTAGTACTGAAGGCGAGGATCTTGGGAAGTTTTTTTGTAGAATTTGAGCAAATCCTTTCAATATTTAAGTTCCCAGAATATGATAAGTTATTGTTGTTAAAACAAAAGGTAAAGGGAAGAGCTCTCACATTAATTAACACTTTGGATGTTCAAAGTCAGAGTTATGCTGATGCAAAAGCTTTGCTATAGATGGCTTTATGCTCAAGATAAATTAAATCTTTAATACCGTAAAGCAAATCTCTTCAATAAAACTTTCAGATGATGATGATCCTTTTGATTATATTGGGAAAGTAAGCAACTTAGTAGCAAGCGTTAAGACCTTAAATATTGATGTTGACATGTTTCTTCAGTTCTTCTCCTGGAATAGCTTAAATGAGAAATTTAAGTGTCATATGACTGCCATAACTAACAAAATTAGGCCATCTCTTGCAGAAATTAGGGATTATTTTTTGATGCTAGGGAGAGATATTTACAAGGTAAGAAAGTAGAGAAACAAAAGTCTGACACTACTATCTTGGCTGCCAGAGTTTCTTTTGACTCTAAGGTAGGTAAATGCAGCATTTGCAGCAAATTAGGCAAAGATCCAAGTCTTTTTTTTTAGTAAATGTCATAACTTTGTATCCAGCAAAGATAAAAGAAAAAAATGGAGGAACTGGGTGCTTGCTCAAAGTGTGTCTATCCAAGTCACATATTATCAGAATGCAGATTCAGATTTGATTCCAGATGTAAAAGCTGCAAAGGCTGGCATATGTCATTTTTGTGTCCCTATGAAAAAGGTGCTACCAGTATTAAAGAAAAGAATCAAAATTCCGAAAAGAAAAAAAAAGTAAAGCCAGTAACCGTTCAGATAGTTAGAAACTCTGAGAGTGATAATAGATAGCTGGTAGTTCAAGCAGTAGTGTTGCTGCTATAACTGAAGTTTTAAATTGTGAGGTTGAGGGATATACAATTTGGCCAACTTTTTATATTTCAATTAAAGGTACCAATCTCATGGTCCTTAAAGACACTGGATGTCAAGCAAATTACATTGAAGAAAATTTGGCTCTAGATTTAAATTTTACATTTCAAATGACACAGTTTCTTTAACCATGAATGGTATTAATTCCTCGATGAGTTACAAGACTAAACAAGTTGAAATTGAGTTGCCAATCGGTAGCAATAGTTACATTGTATATGCATTTTGGCTTCCCTCAATTGATGTTTCATTGCAGTTACCTGGGCTAAATGAAGTAGCCAGTAGGTTTGTTTCAATGGGATACAAGCTAGCAGATCGGAGATTGTTGAATTCTACAGATAGGATAGACAATATTAAATTTATATTAGGATCAGAGTCCTTGCATTGTATCCCTGAAAAGGATATAGTATTTGAGAAATCAAATGACTCCATTTATTCTGATACATGCTTGGGTATATTACTAAAGGGAAACATAAACGAATTAAAGAGAAATTTAAGGTTCTTGAAGCCTTGTTCTTCCATGAAGTCAAATGTGCAACATATGTTAAAAGCTGTAAATGTTCTTATAACAGGAAGTAAAGAGAACTTTTCAGTAGAATCTTCAGCTTTAAATGACTTGGAGACTTCTAATACATATGAGTTGTTTGATGATGATGGTCAGATAATAAAATCTGAATTGAATAGGGCTATAAATGAATGCTTGGAACTCTCTTGTAAATATTATGTTGGAGAAGACAGAGGTTAATATCATGAAGATAATGTAGAACTAAATGACAGGCTTATAGAGTATACTTTAGAAGAAACCCATTGGACTGTTGATGGAAGATTGTGTATGCTACTGTTATGGAACCCAAAAGTTAGTCATCTACTAGGCCACAACTACAATTTAGCCAAATCAGTGTTGAAAACCCTTACATCTAGATTAGAAAAATTACCTGATAAGTTAGCCTTAGTAAATTACACCTTTAAGACTCAGGAGACATTAGGCATCATAGAAAGAATTGATAATCTTAAGGAAAATATGACCAAAGCCATTGATTACCCCATAGGAATTGTTAAAGAGCTCACTAAGAATATTTACGATGAAGTTACTGGAGCTAAAGTAATGCTAGCTAAAAGTCGAAGATTTGTCAAGCGTCATGTGACAAGCCTGATTCCTTTAATGTCAAGTGAGCATTGACAGCATGGCAAAAACTAAGGAAATTCTTTCACCGGAAGACATTTAAACTGTATATATTATTAGTTAAGTTTATTTTTTTTTATTTTCTTCCATTGACTTTTCAGATGAAAATTCAATCTCTCCCCTCGGAGTGTATAGAATATATATTTAAATATATATTCCTATAACATTTTGTAAAAAGTTTATGGCTATTTTGGGTGATTGAGAAATTTTTTTTATGATCGGTAACTACCTTACATGGAGAAATATTCCTTGGAATTGGTAATTATCTCCGTAGTTGACTTTATATTTTCTTTGAATTTGTTTCTTTCAATTTGTTTGTTTTAATTTAATTCCGGTTTGTTCAATTAAAGTTTGAGACTTTATTATTCCTAAATCACTGTAACTAAAATTGTGCTAATTAACTGACCTCAGCCTTCATTGTGCAAACCTAAGTAAAGAGGAGTTAAAGATAATTACTAACTACCTAATTTTCTGAATATTCCGAGCCAAAGCACTCTACGAAGTAACCTCGAAGTCACTGTTGGAAGGGAAAACCAGTCCAACACCAACCGTCAAGGAGTGATTACTCTCCCTCACCTCACCTTACCTTTGGATATTTTATCAATTTGTATTCTTCGTCGTAGTGCTGGACATTTTCTTCAGGACTCTACAACGATGGGACTCATTGTGTTCAGTGCTATGAATATCAAGTGTAACACCATGAGGAATTAAATTAACTCTGCACCTCGTCTGATGAATGTGGAGGCAACCTCAGTGACGGATATGGAATTATCATATCCATTCTCTCTTCCATACTATGAAGTCACTATAAGGTGGGTCATTGTATTGATTGGCACAATAGTAGTGGTATTTCTTGGTGACTTTTATCATCCTCAAGTCAAAAAATAAATAAAGCCTTGAACACAGTAATTGAAAATTGCTTCGTGAAACTAGGTTTGCTTATAGGCTACGCTAATTAAGATTATCAATTGTCGACCATAAATTGCTTGTTTATTGAAATTCGGCCTTTAACATATCTTCTAAGTGATGCATTCATCACATATATCTAATTTGTTAATTAGGTCAAAATATGATTTAAATTGTTGGCTTTTGATTTGCAATTTTAGAAATTAATATTAAATAGAGATTAGTTTTGGAGGTGAACTTAATTTGTTGATTTGCCTTTATATATTAAAAAAAATTGTGTAGTCAAAAATTATATTTATATTTCATTTAAAGAATTCTATACAAATTCTGGTTTCCAATTTGAATTGGGTGGTTAATGATTTATCTATCCTTTAGGGCTGGCTGAAGGTGGAGTGGAAAGCTTGGGACAGGAGTACATCTGCCAATGCTTCTAGGTTTGCTGACCAGAAGCAATCGCTACTCCAAGTGAACTAGCATCTACTGACAACCAACTATATATTATAAATTTCTCAAAATGATTTAAAATCTACAGATGTTAGTTTCTGTATTGCGAATAAATATTTGTTATAACACTGTCGTTTGTACTAAGTCATTTTTTTCTGCTCATAGTGACCGTGACAGGATTGAGGATGTTGGTTGTTAAGAGTTGCTTCTGGTTCGCTTCCAAGCTAGTCAGACGAGGTGTAATTTAACATTTATATTTCCTTGGTTAAATTTTAAGCTTACTTATATTTCCATTACCCTTTTGACTTTATTTGGCTTTATACTCTTACTGAAACTGGTACCAAGATGACACAGGTATTGATTAAATCACGAAAATATGTTAGAAAGTCCGTTACGGAAATTTACAATAAGAAATAAGTTTTCATCATATAGTTATATTGAACGTTCTACACTGAAACTGAGGCTTGAAGAGCATTTCACTAATTTATCTGACTTAGATTCTAAAATACAAGCTTCAAAGTTTTTCACTGACTGTTATGAAGCTGCTTTGGAAGTTGAGCTCGATGCATGTGAACAGTACAAAATAAAATTCAAAAGAGCATCTTTACTTTACAAATTTACCTCAGGTTCGGCATCTGCATACAGATAATCAGTCACATCAGTCCTTGTTAAAGAGTCCTCATGCTCCTTTACCAACCTTCATTAGTACTGAAGGCGAGGATCTTGGGAAGTTTTTGTAGAATTTGAACAAACCCTTTCAATATTTAAGTTCCCAGAATATGATAAGTTATTGTTGTTAAAACAAAAGGTAAAGGGAAGAGCTCTCACATTAATTAACACTTTGGATGTTCAAAGTCAGAGTTATGCTGATGCAAAAGCTTTGCTATAGATGGCTTTATGCTCAAGATAAATTAAATCTTTAATACCGTAAAGCAAATCTCTTCAATAAAACTTTCAGATGATGATGATCCTTTTGATTATATTGGGAAAGTAAGCAACTTAGTAGCAAGCGTTAAGACCTTAAATATTGATGTTGACATGTTTCTTCAGTTCTTCTCCTGGAATAGCTTAAATGAGAAATTTAAGTGTCATATGACTGCCATAACTAACAAAATTAGGCCATCTCTTGCAGAAATTAGGGATTATTTTTTGATGCTAGGGAGAGATATTTACAAGGTAAGAAATTAGAGAAACAAAAGTCTGACACTACTATCTTGGCTGCCAGAGTTTCTTTTGACTCTAAGGTAGGTAAATGCAGCATTTGCAGCAAATTAGGCAAAGATCCAAGTCATTTTTTTAGTAAATGTCATAACTTTGTATCCAGCAAAGATAAAAGAAAAAAATGGAGGAACTGGGTGCTTGCTCAAAGTGTGTCTATCCAAGTCACATATTATCAGAATGCAGATTCAGATTTGATTCCAGATGTAAAAGCTGCAAAGGCTGGCATATGTCATTTTTGTGTCCCTATGAAAAAGGTGCTACCAGTATTAAAGAAAAGAATCAAAATTCCGAAAAGAAAAAAAAAAGTAAAGCCAGTAACCGTTCAGATAGTTAGAAACTCTGAGAGTGATAATAGATAGCTGGTAGTTCAAGCAGTAGTGTTGCTGCTATAACTGAAGTTTTAAATTGTGAGGTTGAGGGATATACAATTTGGCCAACTTTTTATATTTCAATTAAAGGTACCAATCTCATGGTCCTTAAAGACACTGGATGTCAAGCAAATTACATTGAAGAAAATTTGGCTCTAGATTTAAATTTTACATTTCAAATGACACAGTTTCTTTAACCATGAATGGTATTAATTCCTCGATGAGTTACAAGACTAAACAAGTTGAAATTGAGTTGCCAATCGGTAGCAATAGTTACATTGTATATGCATTTTGGCTTCCCTCAATTGATGTTTCATTGCAGTTACCTGGGCTAAATGAAGTAGCCAGTGGGTTTGTTTCAATGGGATACAAGCTAGCAGATCGGAGATTGTTAAATTCTACAGATAGGATAGACAATATTAAATTTATATTAGGATCAGAGTCCTTGCATTGTATCCCTGAAAAGGATATAGTATTTGAGAAATCAAATGACTCCATTTATTCTGATACATGCTTGGGTATATTACTAAAGGGAAACATAAACGAATTAAAGAGCAATTTAAGGTTCTTGAAGCCTTGTTCTTCCATGAAGTCAAATGTGCAACATATGTTAAAAGCTGTAAATGTTCTTATAACAGGAAGTAAAGAGAACTTTTCAGTAGAATCTTCAGCTTTAAATGACTTGGAGACTTCTAATACATATGAGTTGTTTGATGATGATGGTCAGATAATAAAATCTGAATTGAATAGGGCTATAAATGAATGCTTGGAACTCTCTTGTAAATATTATGTTGGAGAAGACAGAGGTTAATATCATGAAGATAATGTAGAACTAAATGACAGGCTTATAGAGTATACTTTAGAAGAAACCCATTGGACTGTTGATGGAAGATTGTGTATGCTACTGTTATGGAACCCAAATGTTAGTCATCTACTAGGCCACAACTACAATTTAGCCAAATCAGTGTTGAAAACCCTTACATCTAGATTAGAAAAATTACCTGATAAGTTAGCCTTAGTAAATTACACCTTTAAGACTCAGGAGACATTAGGCATCATAGAAAGAATTGATAATCTTAAGGAAAATATGACCAAAGCCATTGATTACCCCATAGGAATTTTTAAAGAGCTCACTAAGAATATTTACGATGAAGTTACTGGACCTAAAGTAATGCTAGCTAAAAGTCGAAGATTTGTCAAGCGTCATGTGACAAGCCTGATTCCTTTAATGTCAAGTGAGCATTGACAGCATGGCAAAAACTAAGGAAATTCTTTCACCGGAAGACATTTAAACTGTATATATTATTAGTTAAGTTTATTTTTTTTTATTTTCTTCCATTGACTTTTCAGATGAAAATTCAATCTCTCCCCTCGGAGTGTATAGAATATATATTTAAATATATATTCCTATAACATTTTGTAAAAAAGTTTATGGCTATTTTGGGTGATTGAGAAATTTTTTTTATGATCGGTAACTACCTTACATGGAGAAATATTCCTTGGAATTGGTAATTATCTCCGTAGTTGACTTTATATTTTCTTTGAATTTGTTTCTTTCAATTTGTTTGTTTTAATTTAATTCCGGTTTGTTCAATTAAAGTTTGAGACTTTATTATTCCTAAATCACTGTAAATAAAATTGTGCTAATTAACTGACCTCAGCCTTCATTGTGCAAACTTAAGTAAAGAGGAGTTAAAGATAATTACTAACTACCTAATTTTCTGAATATTCCGAGCCAAAGCACTCTACGAAGTAACCTCGAAGTCACTGTTGGAAGGGAAAACCAGTCCAACACCAACCGTCAAGGAGTGATTACTCTCCCTCACCTCACCTTACCTTTGGATATTTTATCAATTTGTATTCTTCGTCGTAGTGCTGGACATTTTCTTCAGGACTCTACAACGATGGGACTCATTGTGTTCAGTGCTATGAATATCAAGTGTAACACCATGAGGAATTAAATTAACTCTGCACCTCGTCTGATGAATGTGGAGGCAACCTCAGTGACGGATATGGAATTATCATATCCATTCTCTCTTCCATACTATGAAGTCACTATAAGGTGGGTCATTGTATTGATTGGCACAATAGTAGTGGTATTTTTTGGTGACTTTTATCATCCTCAAGTCAAAAAATAAATAAAGCCTTGAACACAGTAATTGAAAATTGCTTCGTGAAACTAGGTTTGCTTATAGGCTACGCTAATTAAGATTATCAATTGTCGACCATAAATTGCTTGTTTATTGAAATTCGGCCTTTAACATATCTTCTAAGTGATGCATTCATCACATATATCTAATTTGTTAATTAGGTCAAAATATGATTTAAATTGTTGGCTTTTGATTTGCAATTTTAGAAATTAATATTAAATAGAGATTAGTTTTGGAAGTGAATTTAATTTGTTGATTTGCCTTTATATATTAAAAAAAATTGTGTAGTCAAAAATTATATTTATATTTCATTTAAAGAATTCTATACAAATTCTGGTTTCCAATTTGAATTGGGTGGTTAATGATTTATCTATCCTTTAGGGCTGGCTGAAGGTGGAGTGGAAAGCTTGGGACAGGAGTACATCTGCCAATGCTTCTAGGTTTGCTGACCAGAAGCAATCGCTACTCCAAGTGAACTAGCATCTACTGACAACCAACTATATATTATAAATTTCTCAAAATGATTTAAAATCTACCGATGTTAGTTTCTGTATTGCAAATAAATATTTGTTATAACACTGTCGTTTGTACTAATTCATTTTTTTTCTGCTCATAGTGACCGTGACAGGATTGAGGATGTTGGTTGTTAAGAGTTGCTTCTGGTTCGCTTCCAAGCTAGTCAGACGAGGTGTAATTTAACATTTATATTTCCTTGGTTAAATTTTAAGCTTACTTATATTTCCATTACCCTTTTGACTTTATTTGGCTTTATATTCTTACTGAAACTGGTACCAAGATGACACAGGTATTGATTAAATCACGAAAATATGTTAGAAAGTCCGTTACTGAAATTTACAATAAGAAAGATAAGTTTTCATCATATAGTTATATTGAACGTTCTACACTGAAACTGAGGCTTGAAGAGCATTTCACTAATTTATCTGACTTAGATTCTAAAATACAAGCTTCAAAGTTTTTCACTGACTGTTATGAAGCTGCTTTGGAAGTTGAGCTCGATGCATGTGAACAGTACAAAATAAAATTCAAAAGAGCATCTTTACTTTACAAATTTACCTCAGGTTCGGCATCTGCATACAGATAATCAGTCACATCAGTCCTTGTTAAAGAGTCCTCATGCTCCTTTACCAACCTTCATTAGTACTGAAGGCGAGGATCTTGGGAAGTTTTTGTAGAATTTGAACAAACCCTTTCAATATTTAAGTTCCCAGAATATGATAAGTTATTGTTGTTAAAACAAAAGGTAAAGGGAAGAGCTCTCACATTAATTAACACTTTGGATGTTCAAAGTCAGAGTTATGCTGATGCAAAAGCTTTGCTATAGATGGCTTTATGCTCAAGATAAATTAAATCTTTAATACCGTAAAGCAAATCTCTTCAATAAAACTTTCAGATGATGATGATCCTTTTGATTATATTGGGAAAGTAAGCAACTTAGTAGCAAGCGTTAAGACCTTAAATATTGATGTTGACATGTTTCTTCAGTTCTTCTCCTGGAATAGCTTAAATGAGAAATTTAAGTGTCATATGACTGCCATAACTAACAAAATTAGGCCATCTCTTGCAGAAATTAGGGATTATTTTTTGATGCTAGGGAGAGATATTTACAAGGTAAGAAAGTAGAGAAACAAAAGTCTGACAC
The DNA here is from genome assembly GCF_036898095.1 of Palaemon carinicauda. Taxonomy (NCBI): domain Eukaryota; kingdom Metazoa; phylum Arthropoda; class Malacostraca; order Decapoda; family Palaemonidae; genus Palaemon; species Palaemon carinicauda. Next base: position 23,541,126 of record NC_090741.1, read on the forward strand.
TACTATCTTGGCTGCCAGAGTTTCTTTTGACTCTAAGGTAGGTAAATGCAGCATTTGCAGCAAATTAGGCAAAGATCCAAGTCATTTTTTTTAGTAAATGTCATAACTTTGTATCCAGCAAAGATAAAAGAAAAAAATGGAGGAACTGGGTGCTTGCTCAGTGTGTCTATCCAAGTCACATATTATCAGAATGCAGATTCAGATTTGATTCCAGATGTAAAAGCTGCAAAGGCTGGCATATGTCATTTTTGTGTCCCTATGAAAAAGGTGCTACCAGTATTAAAGAAAAGAATCAAAATTCCGAAAAGAAAAAAAAGTAAAGCCAGTAACCGTTCAGATAGTTAGAAACTCTGAGAGTGATAATAGATAGCTGGTAGTTCAAGCAGTAGTGTTGCTGCTATAACTGAAGTTTTAAATTGTGAGGTTGAGGGATATACAATTTGGCCAACTTTTTATATTTCAATTAAAGGTACCAATCTCATGGTCCTTAAAGACACTGGATGTCAAGCAAATTACATTGAAGAAAATTTGGCTCTAGATTTAAATTTTACATTTCAAATGACACAGTTTCTTTAACCATGAATGGTATTAATTCCTCGATGAGTTACAAGACTAAACAAGTTGAAATTGAGTTGCCAATCGGTAGCAATAGTTACATTGTATATGCATTTTGGCTTCCCTCAATTGATGTTTCATTGCAGTTACCTGGGCTAAATGAAGTAGCCAGTGGGTTTGTTTCAATGGGATACAAGCTAGCAGATCGGAGATTGTTAAATTCTACAGATAGGATAGACAATATTAAATTTATATTAGGATCAGAGTCCTTGCATTGTATCCCTGAAAAGGATATAGTATTTGAGAAATCAAATGACTCCATTTATTCTGATACATGCTTGGGTATATTACTAAAGGGAAACATAAACGAATTAAAGAGCAATTTAAGGTTCTTGAAGCCTTGTTCTTCCATGAAGTCAAATGTGCAACATATGTTAAAAGCTGTAAATGTTCTTATAACAGGAAGTAAAGAGAACTTTTCAGTAGAATCTTCAGCTTTAAATGACTTGGAGACTTCTAATACATATGAGTTGTTTGATGATGATGGTCAGATAATAAAATCTGAATTGAATAGGGCTATAAATGAATGCTTGGAACTCTCTTGTAAATATTATGTTGGAGAAGACAGAGGTTAATATCATGAAGATAATGTAGAACTAAATGACAGGCTTATAGAGTATACTTTAGAAGAAACCCATTGGACTGTTGATGGAAGATTGTGTATGCTACTGTTATGGAACCCAAAAGTTAGTCATCTACTAGGCCACAACTACAATTTAGCCAAATCAGTGTTGAAAACCCTTACATCTAGATTAGAAAAATTACCTGATAAGTTAGCCTTAGTAAATTACACCTTTAAGACTCAGGAGACATTAGGCATCATAGAAAGAATTGATAATCTTAAGGAAAATATGACCAAAGCCATTGATTACCCCATAGGAATTGTTAAAGAGCTCACTAAGAATATTTACGATGAAGTTACTGGAGCTAAAGTAATGCTAGCTAAAAGTCGAAGATTTGTCAAGCGTCATGTGACAAGCCTGATTCCTTTAATGTCAAGTGAGCATTGACAGCATGGCAAAAACTAAGGAAATTCTTTCACCGGAAGACATTTAAACTGTATATATTATTAGTTAAGTTTATTTTTTTTTATTTTCTTCCATTGACTTTTCAGATGAAAATTCAATCTCTCCCCTCGGAGTGTATAGAATATATATTTAAATATATATTCCTATAACATTTTGTAAAAAGTTTATGGCTATTTTGGGTGATTGAGAAATTTTTTTTATGATCGGTAACTACCTTACATGGAGAAATATTCCTTGGAATTGGTAATTATCTCCGTAGTTGACTTTATATTTTCTTTGAATTTGTTTCTTTCAATTTGTTTGTTTTAATTTAATTCCGGTTTGTTCAATTAAAGTTTGAGACTTTATTATTCCTAAATCACTGTAACTAAAATTGTGCTAATTAACTGACCTCAGCCTTCATTGTGCAAACCTAAGTAAAGAGGAGTTAAAGATAATTACTAACTACCTAATTTTCTGAATATTCCGAGCCAAAGCACTCTACGAAGTAACCTCGAAGTCACTGTTGGAAGGGAAAACCAGTCCAACACCAACCGTCAAGGAGTGATTACTCTCCCTCACCTCACCTTACCTTTGGATATTTTATCAATTTGTATTCTTCGTCGTAGTGCTGGACATTTTCTTCAGGACTCTACAACGATGGGACTCATTGTGTTCAGTGCTATGAATATCAAGTGTAACACCATGAGGAATTAAATTAACTCTGCACCTCGTCTGATGAATGTGGAGGCAACCTCAGTGACGGATATGGAATTATCATATCCATTCTCTCTTCCATACTATGAAGTCACTATAAGGTGGGTCATTGTATTGATTGGCACAATAGTAGTGGTATTTCTTGGTGACTTTTATCATCCTCAAGTCAAAAAATAAATAAAGCCTTGAACACAGTAATTGAAAATTGCTTCGTGAAACTAGGTTTGCTTATAGGCTACGCTAATTAAGATTATCAATTGTCGACCATAAATTGCTTGTTTATTGAAATTCGGCCTTTAACATATCTTCTAAGTGATGCATTCATCACATATATCTAATTTGTTAATTAGGTCAAAATATGATTTAAATTGTTGGCTTTTGATTTGCAATTTTAGAAATTAATATTAAATAGAGATTAGTTTTGGAGGTGAACTTAATTTGTTGATTTGCCTTTATATATTAAAAAAAATTGTGTAGTCAAAAATTATATTTATATTTCATTTAAAGAATTCTATACAAATTCTGGTTTCCAATTTGAATTGGGTGGTTAATGATTTATCTATCCTTTAGGGCTGGCTGAAGGTGGAGTGGAAAGCTTGGGACAGGAGTACATCTGCCAATGCTTCTAGGTTTGCTGACCAGAAGCAATCGCTACTCCAAGTGAACTAGCATCTACTGACAACCAACTATATATTATAAATTTCTCAAAATGATTTAAAATCTACAGATGTTAGTTTCTGTATTGCGAATAAATATTTGTTATAACACTGTCGTTTGTACTAAGTCATTTTTTTCTGCTCATAGTGACCGTGACAGGATTGAGGATGTTGGTTGTTAAGAGTTGCTTCTGGTTCGCTTCCAAGCTAGTCAGACGAGGTGTAATTTAACATTTATATTTCCTTGGTTAAATTTTAAGCTTACTTATATTTCCATTACCCTTTTGACTTTATTTGGCTTTATACTCTTACTGAAACTGGTACCAAGATGACACAGGTATTGATTAAATCACGAAAATATGTTAGAAAGTCCGTTACTGAAATTTACAATAAGAAATAAGTTTTCATCATATAGTTATATTGAACGTTCTACACTGAAACTGAGGCTTGAAGAGCATTTCACTAATTTATCTGACTTAGATTCTAAAATACAAGCTTCAAAGTTTTTCACTGACTGTTATGAAGCTGCTTTGGAAGTTGAGCTCGATGCATGTGAACAGTACAAAATAAAATTCAAAAGAGCATCTTTACTTTACAAATTTACCTCAGGTTCGGCATCTGCATACAGATAATCAGTCACATCAGTCCTTGTTAAAGAGTCCTCATGCTCCTTTACCAACCTTCATTAGTACTGAAGGCGAGGATCTTGGGAAGTTTTTGTAGAATTTGAACAAACCCTTTCAATATTTAAGTTCCCAGAATATGATAAGTTATTGTTGTTAAAACAAAAGGTAAAGGGAAGAGCTCTCACATTAATTAACACTTTGGATGTTCAAAGTCAGAGTTATGCTGATGCAAAAGCTTTGCTATAGATGGCTTTATGCTCAAGATAAATTAAATCTTTAATACCGTAAAGCAAATCTCTTCAATAAAACTTTCAGATGATGATGATCCTTTTGATTATATTGGGAAAGTAAGCAACTTAGTAGCAAGCGTTAAGACCTTAAATATTGATGTTGACATGTTTCTTCAGTTCTTCTCCTGGAATAGCTTAAATGAGAAATTTAAGTGTCATATGACTGCCATAACTAACAAAATTAGGCCATCTCTTGCAGAAATTAGGGATTATTTTTTGATGCTAGGGAGAGATATTTACAAGGTAAGAAATTAGAGAAACAAAAGTCTGACACTACTATCTTGGCTGCCAGAGTTTCTTTTGACTCTAAGGTAGGTAAATGCAGCATTTGCAGCAAATTAGGCAAAGATCCAAGTCATTTTTTTAGTAAATGTCATAACTTTGTATCCAGCAAAGATAAAAGAAAAAAATGGAGGAACTGGGTGCTTGCTCAGTGTGTCTATCCAAGTCACATATTATCAGAATGCAGATTCAGATTTGATTCCAGATGTAAAAGCTGCAAAGGCTGGCATATGTCATTTTTGTGTCCCTATGAAAAAGGTGCTACCAGTATTAAAGAAAAGAATCAAAATTCCGAAAAGAAAAAAAAAGTAAAGCCAGTAACCGTTCAGATAGTTAGAAACTCTGAGAGTGATAATAGATAGCTGGTAGTTCAAGCAGTAGTGTTGCTGCTATAACTGAAGTTTTAAATTGTGAGGTTGAGGGATATACAATTTGGCCAACTTTTTATATTTCAATTAAAGGTACCAATCTCATGGTCCTTAAAGACACTGGATGTCAAGCAAATTACATTGAAGAAAATTTGGCTCTAGATTTAAATTTTACATTTCAAATGACACAGTTTCTTTAACCATGAATGGTATTAATTCCTCGATGAGTTACAAGACTAAACAAGTTGAAATTGAGTTGCCAATCGGTAGCAATAGTTACATTGTATATGCATTTTGGCTTCCCTCAATTGATGTTTCATTGCAGTTACCTGGGCTAAATGAAGTAGCCAGTGGGTTTGTTTCAATGGGATACAAGCTAGCAGATCGGAGATTGTTAAATTCTACAGATAGGATAGACAATATTAAATTTATATTAGGATCAGAGTCCTTGCATTGTATCCCTGAAAAGGATATAGTATTTGAGAAATCAAATGACTCCATTTATTCTGATACATGCTTGGGTATATTACTAAAGGGAAACATAAACGAATTAAAGAGCAATTTAAGGTTCTTGAAGCCTTGTTCTTCCATGAAGTCAAATGTGCAACATATGTTAAAAGCTGTAAATGTTCTTATAACAGGAAGTAAAGAGAACTTTTCAGTAGAATCTTCAGCTTTAAATGACTTGGAGACTTCTAATACATATGAGTTGTTTGATGATGATGGTCAGATAATAAAATCTGAATTGAATAGGGCTATAAATGAATGCTTGGAACTCTCTTGTAAATATTATGTTGGAGAAGACAGAGGTTAATATCATGAAGATAATGTAGAACTAAATGACAGGCTTATAGAGTATACTTTAGAAGAAACCCATTGGACTGTTGATGGAAGATTGTGTATGCTACTGTTATGGAACCCAAATGTTAGTCATCTACTAGGCCACAACTACAATTTAGCCAAATCAGTGTTGAAAACCCTTACATCTAGATTAGAAAAATTACCTGATAAGTTAGCCTTAGTAAATTACACCTTTAAGACTCAGGAGACATTAGGCATCATAGAAAGAATTGATAATCTTAAGGAAAATATGACCAAAGCCATTGATTACCCCATAGGAATTTTAAAGAGCTCACTAAGAATATTTACGATGAAGTTACTGGAGCTAAAGTAATGCTAGCTAAAAGTCGAAGATTTGTCAAGCGTCATGTGACAAGCCTGATTCCTTTAATGTCAAGTGAGCATTGACAGCATGGCAAAAACTAAGGAAATTCTTTCACCGGAAGACATTTAAACTGTATATATTATTAGTTAAGTTTATTTTTTTTTATTTTCTTCCATTGACTTTTCAGATGAAAATTCAATCTCTCCCCTCGGAGTGTATAGAATATATATTTAAATATATATTCCTATAACATTTTGTAAAAAGTTTATGGCTATTTTGGGTGATTGAGAAATTTTTTTTATGATCGGTAACTACCTTACATGGAGAAATATTCCTTGGAATTGGTAATTATCTCCGTAGTTGACTTTATATTTTCTTTGAATTTGTTTCTTTCAATTTGTTTGTTTTAATTTAATTCCGGTTTGTTCAATTAAAGTTTGAGACTTTATTATTCCTAAATCACTGTAAATAAAATTGTGCTAATTAACTGACCTCAGCCTTCATTGTGCAAACTAAGTAAAGAGGAGTTAAAGATAATTACTAACTACCTAATTTTCTGAATATTCCGAGCCAAAGCACTCTACGAAGTAACCTCGAAGTCACTGTTGGAAGGGAAAACCAGTCCAACACCAACCGTCAAGGAGTGATTACTCTCCCTCACCTCACCTTACCTTTGGATATTTTATCAATTTGTATTCTTCGTCGTAGTGCTGGACATTTTCTTCAGGACTCTACAACGATGGGACTCATTGTGTTCAGTGCTATGAATATCAAGTGTAACACCATGAGGAATTAAATTAACTCTGCACCTCGTCTGATGAATGTGGAGGCAACCTCAGTGACGGATATGGAATTATCATATCCATTCTCTCTTCCATACTATGAAGTCACTATAAGGTGGGTCATTGTATTGATTGGCACAATAGTAGTGGTATTTCTTGGTGACTTTTATCATCCTCAAGTCAAAAAATAAATAAAGCCTTGAACACAGTAATTGAAAATTGCTTCGTGAAACTAGGTTTGCTTATAGGCTACGCTAATTAAGATTATCAATTGTCGACCATAAATTGCTTGTTTATTGAAATTCGGCCTTTAACATATCTTCTAAGTGATGCATTCATCACATATATCTAATTTGTTAATTAGGTCAAAATATGATTTAAATTGTTGGCTTTTGATTTGCAATTTTAGAAATTAATATTAAATAGAGATTAGTTTTGGAAGTGAATTTAATTTGTTGATTTGCCTTTATATATTAAAAAAAATTGTGTAGTCAAAAATTATATTTATATTTCATTTAAAGAATTCTATACAAATTCTGGTTTCCAATTTGAATTGGGTGGTTAATGATTTATCTATCCTTTAGGGCTGGCTGAAGGTGGAGTGGAAAGCTTGGGACAGGAGTACATCTGCCAATGCTTCTAGGTTTGCTGACCAGAAGCAATCGCTACTCCAAGTGAACTAGCATCTACTGACAACCAACTATATATTATAAATTTCTCAAAATGATTTAAAATCTACCGATGTTAGTTTCTGTATTGCAAATAAATATTTGTTATAACACTGTCGTTTGTACTAATTCATTTTTTTCTGCTCATAGTGACCGTGACAGGATTGAGGATGTTGGTTGTTAAGAGTTGCTTCTGGTTCGCTTCCAAGCTAGTCAGACGAGGTGTAATTTAACATTTATATTTCCTTGGTTAAATTTTAAGCTTACTTATATTTCCATTACCCTTTTGACTTTATTTGGCTTTATATTCTTACTGAAACTGGTACCAAGATGACACAGGTATTGATTAAATCACGAAAATATGTTAGAAAGTCCGTTACTGAAATTTACAATAAGAAAGATAAGTTTTCATCATATAGTTATATTGAACGTTCTACACTGAAACTGAGGCTTGAAGAGCATTTCACTAATTTATCTGACTTAGATTCTAAAATACAAGCTTCAAAGTTTTTCACTGACTGTTATGAAGCTGCTTTGGAAGTTGAGCTCGATGCATGTGAACAGTACAAAATAAAATTCAAAAGAGCATCTTTACTTTACAAATTTACCTCAGGTTCGGCATCTGCATACAGATAATCAGTCACATCAGTCCTTGTTAAAGAGTCCTCATGCTCCTTTACCAACCTTCATTAGTACTGAAGGCGAGGATCTTGGGAAGTTTTTGTAGAATTTGAACAAACCCTTTCAATATTTAAGTTCCCAGAATATGATAAGTTATTGTTGTTAAAACAAAAGGTAAAGGGAAGAGCTCTCACATTAATTAACACTTTGGATGTTCAAAGTCAGAGTTATGCTGATGCAAAAGCTTTGCTAGAGATGGCTTTATGCTCAAGAGAAATTAAATCTTTAATACCGTAAAGCAAATCTCTTCAATAAAACTTTCAGATGATGATGATCCTTTTGATTATATTGGGAAAGTAAGCAACTTAGTAGCAAGCGTTAAGACCTTAAATATTGATGTTGACATGTTTCTTCAGTTCTTCTCCTGGAATAGCTTAAATGAGAAATTTAAGTGTCATATGACTGCCATAACTAACAAAATTAGGCCATCTCTTGCAGAAATTAGGGATTATTTTTTGATGCTAGGGAGAGATATTTACAAGGTAAGAAAGTAGAGAAACAAAAGTCTGACACTACTATCTTGGCTGCCAGAGTTTCTTTTGACTCTAAGGTAGGTAAATGCAGCATTTGCAGCAAATTAGGCAAAGATCCAAGTCATTTTTTTTAGTAAATGTCATAACTTTGTATCCAGCAAAGATAAAAGAAAAAAATGGAGGAACTGGGTGCTTGCTCAGTGTGTCTATCCAAGTCACATATTATCAGAATGCAGATTCAGATTTAATTCCAGATGTAAAAGCTGCAAAGGCTGGCATATGTCATTTTTGTGTCCCTATGAAAAAGGTGCTACCAGTATTAAAGAAAAGAATCAAAATTCCGAAAAGAAAAAAAAGTGAAGCCAGTAACTGTTCAGATAGTTAGAAACTCTGAGAGTGATAATAGATAGCTGGTAGTTCAAGCAGTAGTGTTGCTGCTATAACTGAAGTTTTAAATTGTGAGGTTGAGGGATATACAATTTGGCCAACTTTTTACATTTCAATTAAAGGTACCAATCTCATGGTCCTTAAAGACATTGGATGTCAAGCAAATTACATTGAAGAAAATTTGGCTCTAGATTTAAATTTTAAATTTCAAATGACACAGTTTCTTTAACCATGAATGGTATTAATTCCTCGATGAGTTACAAGACTAAACAAGTTGAAATTGAGTTGCCAATCGGTAGCAATAGTTACATTGTATATGCATTTTGGCTTCCCTCAATTGATGTTTCATTGCAGTTACCTGGGCTAAATGAAGTAGCCAGTGGGTTTGTTTCAATAGGATACAAGCTAGCAGATCGGAGATTGTTAAATTCTACAGATAGGATAGACAATATTAAATTTATATTAGGATCAGAGTCCTTGTATTGTATCCCTGAAAAGGATATAGTATTTGAGAAATCAAATGACTCCATTTATTCTGATACATGCTTGGGTATATTACTAAAGGGAAACATAAACGAATTAAAGAGCAATTTAAGGTTCTTGAAGCCTTGTTCTTCCATGAAGTCAAATATGCAACATATGTTAAAAGCTGTAAATGTTCTTATAACAGGAAGTAAAGAGAACTTTTCAGTAGAATCTTCAGCTTTAAATGACTTTTAGACTTCTAATACATATGAGTTGTTTGATGATGATGGTCAGATAATAAAATCTGAATTGAATAGGGCTATAAATGAATGCTTGGAACTCTCTTGTAAATATTATGTTGGAGAAGACAGAGGTTAATATCATGAAGATAATGTAGAACTAAATGACAGGCTTATAGAGTATACTTTAGAAGAAACCCATTGGACTGTTGATGGAAGATTGTGTATGCTACTGTTATGGAACCCAAAAGTTAGTCATCTACTAGGCCACAACTACAATTTAGCCAAATCAGTGTTGAAAACCCTTACATCTAGATTAGAAAAATTACCTGATAAGTTAGCCTTAGTAAATTACACCTTTAAGACTCAGGAGACATTAGGCATCATAGAAAGAATTGATAATCTTAAGGAAAATATGACCAAAGCCATTGATTACCCCATAGAAATTGTTAAAGAGCTCACTAAGAATATTTACGATGAAGTTACTGGAGCGAAAGTAATGCTAGCTAAAAGTCGAAGATTTGTCAAGCGTCATGTGACAAGCCTGATTCCTTTAATGTCAAGTGAGCATTGACAGCATGGCAAAAACTAACGAAATTCTTTCACCGGAAGACATTTAAACTGTATGTATTATTAGTTAAGTTTATTTTTTTTTATTTTCTTCCATTGACTTTTCAGATGAAAATTCAATCTCTCCCCTCGGAGTGTATAGAATATATATTTAAATATATATTCCTATAACATTTTGTAAAAAGTTTATGGCTATTTTGGGTGATTGAGAAATTTTTTGTATGATCGGTAACTACCTTACATGGAGAAATATTCCTTGGAATTGGTAATTATCTCCGTAGTTGACTTTATTTTTTCTTTGAATTTGTTTCTTTCAATTTGTTTGTTTTAATTTAATTCCGGTTTGTTCAATTAAAGTTTGAGACTTTATTATTCCTAAATCACTGTAACTAAAATTGTGCTAATTAACTGACCTCAGCCTTCATTGTGCAAACCTAAGTAAAGAGGAGTTAAAGATAATTACTAACTACCTAATTTTCTGAATATTCCGAGCCAAAGCACTCTACGAAGTAACCTCGAAGTCACTGTTGGAAGGGAAAACCAGTCCAACACCAACCGTCAAGGAGTGATTACTCTCCCTCACCTCACCTTACCTTTGGATATTTTATCAATTTGTATTCTTCGTCGTAGTGCTGGACATTTTCTTCAGGACTCTACAACGATGGGACTCATTGTGTTCAGTGCTATGAATATCAAGTGTAACACCATGAGGAATTAAATTAACTCTGCACCTCGTCTGATGAATGTGGAGGCAACCTCAGTGACGGATATGGAATTATCATATCCATTCTCTCTTCCATACTATGAAGTCACTATAAGGTGGGTCATTGTATTGATTGGCACAATAGTAGTGGTATTTCTTGGTGACTTTTATCATCCTCAAGTCAAAAAATAAATAAAGCCTTGAACACAGTAATTGAAAATTGCTTCGTGAAACTAGGTTTGCTTATAGGCTACGCTAATTAAGATTATCAATTGTCGACCATAAATTGCTTGTTTATTGAAATTCGGCCTTTAACATATCTTCTAAGTGATGCATTCATCACATATATCTAATTTGTTAATTAGGTCAAAATATGATTTAAATTGTTGGCTTTTGATTTGCAATTTTAGAAATTAATATTAAATAGAGATTAGTTTTGGAGGTGAACTTAATTTGTTGATTTGCCTTTATATATTAAAAAAAATTGTGTAGTCAAAAATTATATTTATATTTCATTTAAAGAATTCTATACAAATTCTGGTTTCCAATTTGAATTGGGTGGTTAATGATTTATCTATCCTTTAGGGCTGGCTGAAGGTGGAGTGGAAAGCTTGGGACAGGAGTACATCTGCCAATGCTTCTAGGTTTGCTGACCAGAAGCAATCGCTACTCCAAGTGAACTAGCATCTACTGACAACCAACTATATATTATAAATTTCTCAAAATGATTTAAAATCTACAGATGTTAGTTTCTGTATTGCGAATAAATATTTGTTATAACACTGTCGTTTGTACTAAGTCATTTTTTTCTGCTCATAGTGACCGTGACAGGATTGAGGATGTTGGTTGTTAAGAGTTGCTTCTGGTTCGCTTCCAAGCTAGTCAGACGAGGTGTAATTTAACATTTATATTTCCTTGGTTAAATTTTAAGCTTACTTATATTTCCATTACCCTTTTGACTTTATTTGGCTTTATACTCTAACTGAAACTGGTACCAAGATGACACAGGTATTGATTAAATCACGAAAATATGTTAGAAAGTCCGTTACTGAAATTTACAATAAGAAATAAGTTTTCATCATATAGTTATATTGAACGTTCTACACTGAAACTGAGGCTTGAAGAGCATTTCACTAATTTATCTGACTTAGATTCTAAAATACAAGCTTCAAAGTTTTTCACTGACTGTTATGAAGCTGCTTTGGAAGTTGAGCTCGATGCATGTGAACAGTACAAAATAAAATTCAAAAGAGCATCTTTACTTTACAAATTTACCTCAGGTTCGGCATCTGCATACAGATAATCAGTCACATCAGTCCTTGTTAAAGAGTCCTCATGCTCCTTTACCAACCTTCATTAGTACTGAAGGCGAGGATCTTGGGAAGTTTTTGTAGAATTTGAACAAACCCTTTCAATATTTAAGTTCCCAGAATATGATAAGTTATTGTTGTTAAAACAAAAGGTAAAGGGAAGAGCTCTCACATTAATTAACACTTTGGATGTTCAAAGTCAGAGTTATGCTGATGCAAAAGCTTTGCTATAGATGGCTTTATGCTCAAGATAAATTAAATCTTTAATACCGTAAAGCAAATCTCTTCAATAAAACTTTCAGATGATGATGATCCTTTTGATTATATTGGGAAAGTAAGCAACTTAGTAGCAAGCGTTAAGACCTTAAATATTGATGTTGACATGTTTCTTCAGTTCTTCTCCTGGAATAGCTTAAATGAGAAATTTAAGTGTCATATGACTGCCATAACTAACAAAATTAGGCCATCTCTTGCAGAAATTAGGGATTATTTTTTGATGCTAGGGAGAGATATTTACAAGGTAAGAAATTAGAGAAACAAAAGTCTGACACTACTATCTTGGCTGCCAGAGTTTCTTTTGACTCTAAGGTAGGTAAATGCAGCATTTGCAGCAAATTAGGCAAAGATCCAAGTCATTTTTTTAGTAAATGTCATAACTTTGTATCCAGCAAAGATAAAAGAAAAAAATGGAGGAACTGGGTGCTTGCTCAGTGTGTCTATCCAAGTCACATATTATCAGAATGCAGATTCAGATTTGATTCCAGATGTAAAAGCTGCAAACGCTGGCATATGTCATTTTTGTGTCCCTATGAAAAAGGTGCTACCAGTATTAAAGAAAAGAATCAAAATTCCGAAAAGAAAAAAAAAGTAAAGCCAGTAACCGTTCAGATAGTTAGAAACTCTGAGAGTGATAATAGATAGCTGGTAGTTCAAGCAGTAGTGTTGCTGCTATAACTGAAGTTTTAAATTGTGAGGTTGAGGGATATACAATTTGGCCAACTTTTTATATTTCAATTAAAGGTACCAATCTCATGGTCCTTAAAGACACTGGATGTCAAGCAAATTACATTGAAGAAAATTTGGCTCTAGATTTAAATTTTACATTTCAAATGACACAGTTTCTTTAACCATGAATGGTATTAATTCCTCGATGAGTTACAAGACTAAACAAGTTGAAATTGAGTTGCCAATCGGTAGCAATAGTTACATTGTATATGCATTTTGGCTTCCCTCAATTGATGTTTCATTGCAGTTACCTGGGCTAAATGAAGTAGCCAGTGGGTTTGTTTCAATGGGATACAAGCTAGCAGATCGGAGATTGTTAAATTCTACAGATAGGATAGACAATATTAAATTTATATTAGGATCAGAGTCCTTGCATTGTATCCCTGAAAAGGATATAGTATTTGAGAAATCAAATGACTCCATTTATTCTGATACATGCTTGGGTATATTACTAAAGGGAAACATAAACGAATTAAAGAGCAATTTAAGGTTCTTGAAGCCTTGTTCTTCCATGAAGTCAAATGTGCAACATATGTTAAAAGCTGTAAATGTTCTTATAACAGGAAGTAAAGAGAACTTTTCAGTAGAATCTTCAGCTTTAAATGACTTGGAGACTTCTAATACATATGAGTTGTTTGATGATGATGGTCAGATAATAAAATCTGAATTGAATAGGGCTATAAATGAATGCTTGGAACTCTCTTGTAAATATTATGTTGGAGAAGACAGAGGTTAATATCATGAAGATAATGTAGAACTAAATGACAGGCTTATAGAGTATACTTTAGAAGAAACCCATTGGACTGTTGATGGAAGATTGTGTATGCTACTGTTATGGAACCCAAATGTTAGTCATCTACTAGGCCACAACTACAATTTAGCCAAATCAGTGTTGAAAACCCTTACATCTAGATTAGAAAAATTACCTGATAAGTTAGCCTTAGTAAATTACACCTTTAAGACTCAAGAGACATTAGGCATCATAGAAAGAATTGATAATCTTAAGGAAAATATGACCAAAGCCATTGATTACCCCATAGGAATTTTTAAAGAGCTCACTAAGAATATTTACGATGAAGTTACTGGAGCTAAAGTAATGCTAGCTAAAAGTCGAAGATTTGTCAAGCGTCATGTGACAAGCCTGATTCCTTTAATGTCAAGTGAGCATTGACAGCATGGCAAAAACTAAGGAAATTCTTTCACCGGAAGACATTTAAACTGTATATATTATTAGTTAAGTTTATTTTTTTTTATTTTCTTCCATTGACTTTTCAGATGAAAATTCAATCTCTCCCCTCGGAGTGTATAGAATATATATTTAAATATATATTCCTATAACATTTTGTAAAAAAGTTTATGGCTATTTTGGGTGATTGAGAAATTTTTTTTATGATCGGTAACTACCTTACATGGAGAAATATTCCTTGGAATTGGTAATTATCTCCGTAGTTGACTTTATATTTTCTTTGAATTTGTTTCTTTCAATTTGTTTGTTTTAATTTAATTCCGGTTTGTTCAATTAAAGTTTGAGACTTTATTATTCCTAAATCACTGTAAATAAAATTGTGCTAATTAACTGACCTCAGCCTTCATTGTGCAAACTTAAGTAAAGAGGAGTTAAAGATAATTACTAACTACCTAATTTTCTGAATATTCCGAGCGAAAGCACTCTACGAAGTAACCTCGAAGTCACTGTTGGAAGGGAAAACCAGTCCAACACCAACCGTCAAGGAGTGATTACTCTCCCTCACCTCACCTTACCTTTGGATATTTTATCAATTTGTATTCTTCGTCGTAGTGCTGGACATTTTCTTCAGGACTCTACAACGATGGGACTCATTGTGTTCTGTGCTATGAATATCAAGTGTAACACCATGAGGAATTAAATTAACTCTGCACCTCGTCTGATGAATGTGGAGGCAACCTCAGTGACGGATATGGAATTATCATATCCATTCTCTCTTCCATACTATGAAGTCACTATAAGGTGGGTCATTGTATTGATTGGCACAATAGTAGTGGTATTTCTTGGTGACTTTTATCATCCTCAAGTCAAAAAATAAATAAAGCCTTGAACACAGTAATTGAAAATTGCTTCGTGAAACTAGGTTTGCTTATAGGCTACGCTAATTAAGATTATCAATTGTCGACCATAAATTGCTTGTTTATTGAAATTCGGCCTTTAACATATCTTCTAAGTGATGCATTCATCACATATATCTAATTTGTTAATTAGGTCAAAATATGATTTAAATTGTTGGCTTTTGATTTGCAATTTTAGAAATTAATATTAAATAGAGATTAGTTTTGGAAGTGAATTTAATTTGTTGATTTGCCTTTATATATTAAAAAAAATTGTGTAGTCAAAAATTATATTTATATTTCATTTAAAGAATTCTATACAAATTCTGGTTTCCAATTTGAATTGGGTGGTTAATGATTTATCTATCCTTTAGGGCTGGCTGAAGGTGGAGTGGAAAGCTTGGGACAGGAGTACATCTGCCAATGCTTCTAGGTTTGCTGACCAGAAGCAATCGCTACTCCAAGTGAACTAGCATCTACTGACAACCAACTATATATTATAAATTTCTCAAAATGATTTAAAATCTACCGATGTTAGTTTCTGTATTGCAAATAAATATTTGTTATAACACTGTCGTTTGTACTAATTCATTTTTTTCTGCTCATAGTAACCGTGACAGGATTGAGGATGTTGGTTGTTAAGAGTTGCTTCTGGTTCGCTTCCAAGCTAGTCAGACGAGGTGTAATTTAACATTTATATTTCCTTGGTTAAATTTTAAGCTTACTTATATTTCCATTACCCTTTTGACTTTATTTGGCTTTATATTCTCACTGAAACTGGTACCAAGATGACACAGGTATTGATTAAATCACGAAAATATGTTAGAAAGTCCGTTACTGAAATTTACAATAAGAAAGATAAGTTTTCATCATATAGTTATATTGAACGTTCTACACTGAAACTGAGGCTTGAAGAGCATTTCACTAATTTATCTGACTTAGATTCTAAAATACAAGCTTCAAAGTTTTTCACTGACTGTTATGAAGCTGCTTTGGAAGTTGAGCTCGATGCATGTGAACAGTACAAAATAAAATTCAAAAGAGCATCTTTACTTTACAAATTTACCTCAGGTTCGGCATCTGCATACAGATAATCAGTCACATCAGTCCTTGTTAAAGAGTCCTCATGCTCCTTTACCAACCTTCATTAGTACTGAAGGCGAGGATCTTGGGAAGTTTTTTTGTAGAATTTGAACAAACCCTTTCAATATTTAAGTTCCCAGAATATGATAAGTTATTGTTGTTAAAACAAAAGGTAAAGGGAAGAGCTCTCACATTAATTAACACTTTGGATGTTCAAAGTCAGAGTTATGCTGATGCAAAAGCTTTGCTAGAGATGGCTTTATGCTCAAGAGAAATTAAATCTTTAATACCGTAAAGCAAATCTCTTCAATAAAACTTTCAGATGATGATGATCCTTTTGATTATATTGGGAAAGTAAGCAACTTAGTAGCAAGCGTTAAGACCTTAAATATTGATGTTGACATGTTTCTTCAGTTCTTCTCCTGGAATAGCTTAAATGAGAAATTTAAGTGTCATATGACTGCCATAACTAACAAAATTAGGCCATCTCTTGCAGAAATTAGGGATTATTTTTTGATGCTAGGGAGAGATATTTACAAGGTAAGAAAGTAGAGAAACAAAAGTCTGACACTACTATCTTGGCTGCCAGAGTTTCTTTTGACTCTAAAGTAGGTAAATGCAGCATTTGCAGCAAATTAGGCAAAGATCCAAGTCATTTTTTTTAGTAAATGTCATAACTTTGTATCCAGCAAAGATAAAAGAAAAAAATGGAGGAACTGGGTGCTTGCTCAGTGTGTCTATCCAAGTCACATATTATCAGAATGCAGATTCAGATTTAATTCCAGATGTAAAAGCTGCAAAGGCTGGCATATATCATTTTTGTGTCCCTATGAAAAAGGTGCTACCAGTATTAAAGAAAAGAATCAAAATTCCGAAAAGAAAAAAAAGTGAAGCCAGTAACTGTTCAGATAGTTAGAAACTCTGAGAGTGATAATAGATAGCTGGTAGTTCAAGCAGTAGTGTTGCTGCTATAACTGAAGTTTTAAATTGTGAGGTTGAGGGATATACAATTTGGCCAACTTTTTACATTTCAATTAAAGGTACCAATCTCATGGTCCTTAAAGACATTGGATGTCAAGCAAATTACATTGAAGAAAATTTGGCTCTAGATTTAAATTTTAAATTTCAAATGACACAGTTTCTTTAACCATGAATGGTATTAATTCCTCGATGAGTTACAAGACTAAACAAGTTGAAATTGAGTTGCCAATCGGTAGCAATAGTTACATTGTATATGCATTTTGGCTTCCCTCAATTGATGTTTCATTGCAGTTACCTGGGCTAAATGAGGTAGCCAGTGGGTTTGTTTCAATAGGATACAAGCTAGCAGATCGGAGATTGTTAAATTCTACAGATAGGATAGACAATATTAAATTTATATTAGGATCAGAGTCCTTGTATTGTATCCCTGAAAAGGATATAGTATTTGAGAAATCAAATGACTCCATTTATTCTGATACATGCTTGGGTATATTACTAAAGGGAAACATAAACGAATTAAAGAGCAATTTAAGGTTCTTGAAGCCTTGTTCTTCCATGAAGTCAAATATGCAACATATGTTAAAAGCTGTAAATGTTCTTATAACAGGAAGTAAAGAGAACTTTTCAGTAGAATCTTCAGCTTTAAATGACTTTTAGACTTCTAATACATATGAGTTGTTTGATGATGATGGTCAGATAATAAAATCTGAATTGAATAGGGCTATAAATGAATGCTTGGAACTCTCTTGTAAATATTATGTTGGAGAAGACAGAGGTTAATATCATGAAGATAATGTAGAACTAAATGACAGGCTTATAGAGTATACTTTAGAAGAAACCCATTGGACTGTTGATGGAAGATTGTGTATGCTACTGTTATGGAACCCAAAAGTTAGTCATCTACTAGGCCACAACTACAATTTAGCCAAATCAGTGTTGAAAACCCTTACATCTAGATTAGAAAAATTACCTGATAAGTTAGCCTTAGTAAATTACACCTTTAAGACTCAGGAGACATTAGGCATCATAGAAAGAATTGATAATCTTAAGGAAAATATGACCAAAGCCATTGATTACCCCATAGGAATTGTTAAAGAGCTCACTAAGAATATTTACGATGAAGTTACTGGAGCTAAAGTAATGCTAGCTAAAAGTCGAAGATTTGTCAAGCGTCATGTGACAAGCCTGATTCCTTTAATGTCAAGTGAGCATTGACAGCATGGCAAAAACTAACGAAATTCTTTCACCGGAAGACATTTAAACTGTATGTATTATTAGTTAAGTTTATTTTTTTTTATTTTCTTCCATTGACTTTTCAGATGAAAATTCAATCTCTCCCCTCGGAGTGTATAGAATATATATTTAAATATATATTCCTATAACATTTTGTAAAAAGTTTATGGCTATTTTGGGTGATTGAGAAATTTTTTGTATGATCGGTAACTACCTTACATGGAGAAATATTCCTTGGAATTGGTAATTATCTCCGTAGTTGACTTTATTTTTTCTTTGAATTTGTTTCTTTCAATTTGTTTGTTTTAATTTAATTCCGGTTTATTCAATTAAAGTTGGAGACTTTATAATTCCTAAATCACTGTAAATAAAATTGTGCTAATTAACTGACCTCAGCCTTCATTGTGCAAACCTAAGTAAAGAGGAGTTAAAGATAATTACTAACTACCTAATTTTCTGAATATTCCGAGCCAAAGCACTCTACGAAGTAACCTCGAAGTCACTGTTGGAAGGGAAAACCAGTCCAACACCAACCGTCAAGGAGTGATTACTCTCCCTCACCTCACCTTACCTTTGGATATTTTATCAATTTGTATTCTTCGTCGTAGTGCTGGACATTTTCTTCAGGACTCTACAACGATGGGACTCATTGTGTTCAGTGCTATGAATATCAAGTGTAACACCATGAGGAATTAAATTAACTCTGCACCTCGTCTGATGAATGTGGAGGCAACCTCAGTGACGGATATGGAATTATCATATCCATTCTCTCTTTCATACTATGAAGTCACTATAAGGTGGGTCATTGTATTGATTGGCACAATAGTAGTGGTATTTCTTGGTGACTTTTATCATCCTCAAGTCAAAAAATAAATAAAGCCTTGAACACAGTAATTGAAAATTGCTTCGTGAAACTAGGTTTGCTTATAGGCTACGCTAATTAAGATTATCAATTGTCGACCATAAATTGCTTGTTTATTGAAATTCGGCCTTTAACATATCTTCTAAGTGATGCATTCATCACATATATCTAATTTGTTAATTAGGTCTAAATATGATTTAAATTGTTGGCTTATGATTTGCAATTTTAGAAATTAATATTAAATAGAGATTAGTTTTGGAGGTGAACTTAATTTGTTGATTTGCCTTTATATATTAAAAAAAATTGTGTAGTCAAAAATTATATTTATATTTCATTTAAAGAATTCTATACAAATTCTGGTTCCCAATTTGAATTGGGTGGTTAATGATTTATCTATCCTTTAGGGCTGGCTGAAGGTGGAGTGGAAAGCTTGGGACAGGAGTACATCTGCCAATGCTTCTAGGTTTGCTGACCAGAAGCAATCGCTACTCAGAGTGAACTAGCATCTACTGACAACCAACTATATATTATAAATTTCTCAAAATGATTTAAAATCTACCGATGTTAGTTTCTGTATTGCAAATAAATATTTGTTATTGCACGGCCGTTTGTCCTAAGTCTTTTTCTGCTCACAATTTGAATATAAAAAATATCTCCTGAAAAAGATTCAAGTAATTAGACAAAACCTAGATCCCAGGTCATTTCCACCAACTAATCGAACTCTGCACTAAACTCGGCAGTCCCACTTTGTGTCCCACGTTAGGCGCCATAAGCTGAAAAATAATTTATTGCAAAAACGTTGCTTGCTAACAGGAATAAGAAATTATACATGTCATACAAACAACATTTTTGTTTCCACAAAATACTTAAAATATATTTAAAAAAGAAGTGATATATAAACTGGATAATAATAGTTCTTAATGTTAGTATGACAAATGATTTTAGGTTTTCAATTCCTAAGGTATTTCCTGTCCTGGATATACCAATGTAATATATGAATGTAATTTATCAAATTTAAGAAACTATATGGAATAATATTAGTACCTACTGTGAGTAAACTGGGGTAAACTGAAGAAATTTAAAACCACCAGCCCACGTATAAACATATATCTGATCTGGATAAACATATCCTGAAAAATGTGTTTTGCCCTTCAAATAGCGAAATGATAAAATATAGATCTATGTCAACATTTATAACCAAGTAACGGAAATTATTACCAAATAAAGTTTTTACCAATATTTAAGTAATCATAAAGCTCAACCACAAGAAAGACCAATGGCAATAACCGAAATAAAGACAAGAAAAATACTTTCATACACTTATGACTTGTAAGTTTTAATGTAAATTATGATATTATGGCAGGGAGGAAGAATTATTTATAAGAGGCAACACAAAGGTCTTCAAAGATTGAATACATTTACCTGTAACATATTACCCTATTATATGCTTGGTACTCGCCGTATTAATCCAAGCAGGAAGACAATAGAGATGGCCGAGGCAGAAGAAGGACTTAAATTCCATCATGACGAGCAATACCTGGGATCCGAATGTAAATTAGCAATGAATGGTATATATTCGTAAAGAAAAATCACTAATATATATACTTCTTAGTTTTGAAGATTAAGATTTCTTGTGGTGTTGACTTTAAGATGGTCAAGATTTGAGTCTGCCCTCCTCTGTCGTTCTTCGATAATGTAAGGTTAGGTAGACAAAAAAAAAGAGGAGTTTATTAAATGGCTCAACAGCCTTTAACAGCCGCAGGAAGGAGACTTTTGAGTACCAAGCTTTTCAATGAAATTAACAAATTTGAAGATTAGAAGTCCTTCCTGCCACACTAGAATATCCAAAGTAGAAATTAAATAGAAAAATTATAAGTATTATAAATACTTATGATGTGAATTTATATTCAGCATATCGATATATTTCATTCTGCCTTATTTCGATTATTGTTCTCCTTTCCAGTATTCAGCTGCTGATTTTTATCTTAATTTTTTGGAGTGCAATTCACAGTTGATCAAATTCCTTATTTCGGGTCTAGATAATATATAGCACTATAAGGATGCACTAGTTAATGTGGGGAGGCAACAGCTAGGAAAGAAAGTCACAAAGTTTCAAACAAATTGATGCAATTACATACAGGCTTAAACAGGTTATCATTGTGAGGGGAGTCCTTTAACAATAAAAAAAGAAAAAAAATAATTAACGTTACAGTGTACGAGAGTGTATGACAAACCTGCATTACATGGCTCTCCCTCCCAAAAAAACATACATACGAAACAGGGTGCCGTGCTCTTATAGGCACACTGTAGGCTGGTAATCTTGCAAGAGATGTGTAGGTTTAAGGCAAGCAACTGAGACCCAGTCTTATTCGGCTTGAAATTTTAGTAAGAACACCTTTATTGTTCAACGAATTATGAGGAAAGGGCCCGTGTAAGGGTGTGTTAAAGGTGTCTTGCTGGTTGCACAGGAAAACTTTTGATGCCCCAGTATGTGTTGCTTTGCTGGGAGTTTGTAAGTAAATTCTCCCAAAACATGACGTAGGCACTGGAGATTGTTTGTGGAGATTGTCGACTGAAAAAATATGGCATGGATAGCCAACACGTTGCCACACAACATTTAAGCTGCCGAGACATCAAGGGTATCCTGATGAATGGTCCTTAGTCCAGTTGGGGTCCTTGCAGCAGCGACATCAAAGCGGCTTTTAGGGTATGATGAAAATGTTCAACCATTCCATTGGCAGCAGGTTATATGCGGTTGTCTGATGTAGAGTGATTCCAGGAGATTCGCTAATGATGTCAATAATTGAAAGATGGAAGTAGTACCCCCGTCAAAAGTAATATGGTCAGGGATTCTGAGTCTTGCTATCCCCCCTGAGATTAAGGCAGATGTACAAGAGTCGGACCTTTCAGTTTCCATGGAAATGGCTTCAGGAAAGCAAGAGGAGTGATTGATTATGCTAAGCAGGTAATGATGTCATTGTGATATGAACAGGGAACCTACAACATCAACGTGGACGTAGGCAAAGCGCCGCTTATGTTAAGAAAAAGTGCCCACTCCTAAATCTGTGCATTAAAATGCTTTTGAGGTTCGACATGAAATACAGGCATAGACCCAATCCTTAGTATCCTTTGTAATGCCATGTCAAAAGATCTTGGTCTTCTGTAGCTGTGTAGTAGAATGGCACGAGGGATATAAAAGGTCATGAATGGAATGGAATACCTGTCAGTGCAGAGGAGAAGGTATCCAGTTTCTTTACCAGTTCTCACCCTCACTATATATTTCCTAACCCTATCTAATCAGGATACACCAGCTATACAACTCAGACACCTCATCTCGAACACATTCCATTTCCGTCTCTCCGTCAGTTTCATTCCCCACAACTCTAATACATACATCAGAGTTGATACAATCCCTTTCTCATACAGAACTCTCTTTACATTGATTCCTAACCCTCTATTCTTTACCACTCTATTAACTGCCCTCAACACTTTAGATACTTGATTCACTCTCTGATGTGCATCCACATCCAATCCACAATTTGCTGCAACAACAGACCCCAAGTGTTTAATCTGATCTACTTCCTCAAGTAACTCTCCATTTAACATGACATTCAAATATCAATGCCTCCCATTTTCGTGCATCTCATAACCTTACTCTTTCCCACATTAACCATCAACTTCCTTCTGTTACATACCCAACTATTACAGTATACTCTGCAAACAACTGATTTATTCCCACTTATGATCACTCTCGTCTGTCAGTTTCAATCCTCAACCAAGGACTCAAACATTCACCTCTCTCACCACTTCATCAACAAACAAATTGAACAACCAGAGTGTCATCTCATATCCCTGTCTCAGCCCCACTCTCACTGGAAACCACTCGCTCACTTCATTCCCTATCCTAACATATGCTTTATTGCCCATGTAAAAACTTTTCAATGCTTGCAACAAACTTCCACTAATTCCATATAACCTCATCACATTCCACATCGCTTTCCTATCAACTCTATCATATTATGCTTTCTTCAGATCCATAAACGCAAAATACACCTCCTTGCCTTTTGCTAAATATTTCTCGCATATCTGCCTAACTGTAAAAATCTAATTTATACATCGTCTACCTCTTCTAAAACCACCCTGTACTTCTAATATTACCTTTTCTTTTTTATCCATTTTATGTTTAAATAGTAATCTAGCATACACTTTTCCAGCCACACTCATCAAACTAATAACCCTTGAATTACAACACTCATGCACATCTCCCTTACCTTTATGTATTGGTACAATACATGCACACACCTACTCCACTGGAACCATTGACAAAATAAAATATATATTAAACAATCTCACCAGCCATTCAAGTACAGTAACGCCCTCTTTCTTTAACATGTCAGCCCTTGCTCTATACATACCAGATGCTTTTCCTACTCTCGTTTCATCTAGTGCTCTCTTCACATAATTCATTGTATTCCCTCTCTCATTCTCATATCCAATCACTGTCATCTCAACACCTGTAACAGCAATTATATCTTCCTCCCTATTTTACTTAAGATTCAGTAATCTTTTGAAATATTCCGCCCACCTTTTCCTTGCCTCCTCTCCTTTCAACAACCTTCCATTAAATTTTTCACTGTTTCTTCACTTCGCGAACCACCCTTCTTTATTCTCTTCACTTCTTTCCAAAACTTCCTCTAATTTTCTGCATATGAACGACCCAATCCATAACCCCACCTCTAGTCATCCACGTTCTTTGTCTCACCTACATTACATTTTACCTCCAAATTTTTCCACCTATATTTTTCATAATTCTCTACACTATTATTCTGCAGCCATTTTATGAATAAATTCTTTTTTTCTTCCAATTTTATCTTCAGCCTTTCATTCCACGATTCTCTACCCTTCCACATGCTGCCTCCAACAATCCTCTTGCCACACACATCACTTACAATCCTCTAAATTACCAGTTTCTCTCATCTTCTACTCTGTCCTATGCTACTTCTAACCTTTCTTGATATTTCACTTTTTACGGTTTTATTAACTTTTCAACCTTCACAACATCCCTTTTACATCCCCTCACTCTATTATCCTACCCTTTGGTTACAACTAATTTTACTGAAGCAAAAATTGATCAGTCATACCGTTAGCCATACCTCTAAACACGTGCACATCTTTTAATATTCTAAATATCCTTCTAGACATCAATAGGAAATCTATTAATGACCAGTTTTTTACTCTTTCATTTGCCACTCTTACCCATGTATATTTATTATTATCTTTCTTTCTGAAAAAAAAAAAATTCCTACATATTACCAGCTCTTACTCAGCAAACATATCTATCAGTCTCTCACCACTCTCATTTTCCCCAGGTATGCCATACATCCCAATGACATTTTATATCTCTTCAGCACCAACTCTAGCATTTAAGTCCCCCATCAGAACTACATAAGTCCTTGTACCCAGCCCTTCTAGCCGCCTAATCAATTCATTTTAGACTTCATTCCGCTCTTCTCCACTTTTCTCACAACCTGGCCCATACACACTAACAAAATCCCAGCATTCTCTATCCAGCCTAACCCCTAAATGATACCTCCTTCCATTCTGCTACTTTACCTGTCATCCATTCAGTCTGAAATTAAGCCATACCCTTTCTTGCTCTTTCCCTCTTAATCCTAGACATCTTTTACTGTCTATCGTACTATATCCAAGCACATTCAGACATACCAAAACTAGACTGCGGAGAACAGTCACTCTCCCCCAAGATCCACTTCTTTCATTTCTCTCAGGAACAAAATTACAGGAAAGGCAATTCACAGTCACCTCATCATATCTATTTTAGTCGTTTCTTACTACACGCAGTGATATGTTGCCGCTATTGTAATTGTTGTTATGCCCTGGTAGCTACAGGGGCGTAATTATGTTTTTTTCTCATAGCATTATTTATTTAGGGTATCTAAGAAACGTGTCATTGTATTTACAGTATATACCTGTTGAGGTATCGGCCACATCGTTAGTTTATGGATTTATGAATAGTTTTCTGTATGCGCGATTGTGCATGTGTTAATGGTTGTAATGTTAGAGTTATAAATACCATTTGATGGAGAGGTCCAAAGAAAAACTATTCATGACGAGAAAATATTTGGACAAAATAGCCAACAAAGCTGACAAAGCTATGAATTCATATAGTGGCTATGGTATAATAATTGTTTAGAGAATTATTAATTATATCTCTTTGGAAGCAAAGAATAAAAAGCATAAACCCATAAAAAAAAGTTACATCTGTTATAACAATATCAGATAAAAATTGGCAACGGTAGATTGAATACTTTAGTGAGGTCATTAACGGGAGATATGAAAGAAATCATTTCTATTTATATACCTGAAGCTGATGAAGACCTTGATGTATCCATGAATAAGTTCAGTGTGTTTGTGATCAATTATATTACTAAAAAACTCAGGCAATGGAAAGACCCTGGATGCGGTTAAATAACTGCTGTGATAAAATTGGTCATAAAGGAAGTGACCTCCAGAGTACTTACTAGATTTTTTTGCAGAATGTGATGTCAAGAGGCCAAATCTGATGAATGGAAACTAGAAGTGTTGGTGAGAAGGGAAAAGAAAGGAGACCTAACTGACTGCAGTAACTACAGAGGCATCACACTTACGTCAATTGTAATGAAAATATATGGTATGCCTATTCTAACGAGACTAGAGAGAAGAACTGATGAGAATTTAAGACATGATCAATTAGGATTTAGAAAAGGTAGAATTTGTATTCACCAAATTTTCATTTTGAGGAATGTTGTACAACAACATTTTGAATATACATATGATGGCATTTATGGACTATGGAAAAACTTATGATAGTGTGCACCAGCCAATTTTCTGGAGAGTTGCATTATTATGGAGTTCATCCTATATATGTAAATTGAATTAAGTCTGTTTATGAACATAGCAAGTGCAAATTTAATGTTAGTGGAGACCTATCAAATGAATTTCCATTGAACAGTGGAGTACTCAAGGGAATGTGTGGTCAATTATCTTGTTTATACTTTTCGTGGATTTTGTAATTCGTAAAGCATTTAGGAATAGTCGAGAAGGATTAGACTGGACTGGTAATAGGAAATTAGGTGACCTAGAATATGCTGATGAGTCTGTCCTTATTAGTAAAACACTCACAGGATTTTCAATGCCTGCTAACCAAAATGCATGAAATTCCACACTAGGTTAGCCTTAATATAAATAGAAGAGATACAGAGATGATGGTATGATGAAAACGGAATACAAAATGGAAGATCAAATATCTTAGAAGAAAAAGGAATGGATGTGGTAGAATCCTTTAAATAGTTAGGAACTCTGATCTCTAATACAAGGTATTTAGATTGGGGATAATGAAAGATTGAGAAAAGAAAATCCTACAATGACTATGTTGAGTAAAATTTGGAGAGCCAATCACCTGAAATTGCATATAAATATAATGCTATATCTAATATTTGTGAGATCTGTGTTACAATATGGACATGATTCGTGGTATAACAATAAAACAATACCAAAAAGATTTTTTAGATTTGTGAACAAGGCCCTCCAAGAATATTAGGAGTCAAATGGTAGGACAGGATTAAAAAAGAAAATTATAAGAGAGGTTACTCGAGTGCCATATGAGGATGAGATGATGGTAAGGGGTCGATGAAGATGGTTTGGTCATACTCTTCGCGCTCCCTTAAAGAGATAAGTTCACGGGGCTCTGCAAGGCGCTAGAAGAGTTGGAAGACCCAGGTATACGTGGCCGAGGACTATGAAGCATGAAGTGGGAGATGATGAATGAAAAAGTATTGAAAAGAAAGCTTAAGATAGAGATGACTGGCGAAATCTAACCGAGGCCCCATGTGTTAATAGGCCTAGGACGACGATAATACAATTTGAAAGGCCATTCTTAATAATTCCACATGCATAAGGATTTTAATAGGAAATGTGAAAATTTCTATATGAATATCTTCATGAATTTTTAGACACCTAAAACTTGTCTATTATCTAAGAATACTTGCTCACTTTCTCTTTAATGATACATATTTCTTATGCACTCTTTATGGAATCTATTCGACTTTGTAATAAAACCTATCATTTGTTTTTATCTTTATTTCCTAATTATCAAAAAGTCACTCAACCAATCATATCTATTCTCGCATGACATAGATATCAAAATTATTGAATCACAGAGAATGATCAATCGTTTTTACACAATTTTTCAAGCATAATTCTTTTAATTTTCATGTTTATCTAAAAAAATATCACATTTGCCATTGCGTTGTTTAGTATTTTTTTGGCAGCGCATAGATATTTTGCTTGTATCCTGGAAAAGTTCTCAGAATAGTTTGGACGTTCAGAAACGCACAAATAGAAATTCAGCTAGAACCTAACTTTTCGTCCCTGCCAAAAGTATTGTAACTCATAACATCAGGGGACCCTCCAAATTTGCGAGAGGGTTAGCTCTCTGTAATAGTAACGAAAGGTAGAGAGAGAGAGAGAGAGAGAGAGAGAGAGAGAGAGAGAGAGAGAGAGAGAGAGAGAGAGAGAGAGAGAGAGAGAGAGAGAGAGAGAGAGAGAACGTACAGTAACAGAATATTCAAACCGCGCAAGGAAAAGATCTCTTTTATAACCCTCTTATGTTGCCACAAAAAGAGAGAGAGAGAGAGAGAGAGAGAGAGAGAGAGAGAGAGAGAGAGAGAGAGAGAGAGAGAGAGAGAGAGAGAGAGAGAGCAGCTGTCTTCTTAATCATCAGCACTTTACGGTAACTTCAAAATATAAACAAAGATAGAAGTATCTAACGGTGATCATCTTTTTTACAGAAAGCGTACTGCAAATACAATATTTTATATACATTTAAAATAAATACCTCTATCACATAGTACCATACTTGAAACTTTATCTATTATTATTATCACTATTATTTATTATTATTATTGTAATTTTTGCCTCTTAGTTCTAATCATTACATTATTACTAATTGCTATCAATGTTATTTCTCTTTCGATAAGTTTCTCAAAATGTTTGTTTTTACTTAATAACTCTCGTATTTTTCTGAATGATCTTTTTTTTTCTTTCTAGCAACATGGCGTCCTCTTTTTTAATTAGAAAAACTATTGCATTTTCCTTCAGCTTCTAATATCGACATCCTTCATAAAAAGCTTCGATGACACCTTACGCAATGAAAAAAAGGAATTGTACTACCAGAGTGTCACACGCTCGTACATAGTAACAACATTTCTCTTTTTTTTATATATTATCCTTTTTATCTTCGCTCTCCCCTCACACTGACAACAGCTTACATAAACCTGTCGGTCTATTTGGCATCGTTAACTGTTAACAGAACCGGCTGCAAGTTAGACAAGAAATAGCATGTTGTATTTTTTTAACTTCTAGCCGCGACCTAGTGTGTATATACACTCGATGTGTCTATAATAAAGTAATCAGTTGCTTTCATTTCGCCTTTGAGTCACAACCTACTCCTGGCATATCACACACACTCCTCCCGCCTTCCACCGCCCCCTATTATTGAAACTTTCGTCGTTTGCCAGTGGAGAGTCGTTTGCTTGGTTTCAGCGCACAGAAGTCTAGGTCCGCATCAAGGTCTTAACTCGCTCTACCACCAGAGCAGATTATGTTCTCGCGGCAATACCCGAGGACACCTTCCCGGAAATCTCCCACTGTGTTTGTGAACAAGGAGACCCCCCCCCAAATAGCGTATGACACCCTCAAAACATATCTTCTGCAGCAGTACTCGCTGTTGCCAGTAACCCATATAGCAAAGCTTTATTAGCTCTCTCATCAACCGTTGGGCGACCAAACGGCTTCGTTCGCCCTTAGGGAAATGACCAGTATCGCTCGCCTGCAACCTGCCGCAGACAGCTCTCCTCGTGTGGTAACCTACTACGTGTCCTTGGGGTACGCCCTTTACCCAAACCTGTACGCGTTGTCATACTCGATGTCGATAGTTTGCCCATATAGGACTTGATGACCAAAGCCAACGCCCTTATGGACAGCCACTTCACGACCTTCAAGGCATCCATCAACGCCTCCAATCCTGTCGTTCTCTTTTGCCAAAGGAACTCCTCAGGACATGAAGTAGTCTGTCTAAGTCTGCCAACCTCTGCCTGGTAGCTGTTAATGGATCTGTGATACCCACCTACGGTTACGAGAACCTCATATAATTGTTTAGAAACGGCAAATTTAATTGGAAGTTTCTCGCTGCTGACGTCACATTGCCAATCCTCGGTACGGACTTCATTTCTCATTTCCACCTTCTGGTCAATGTCGCCCACCAACGACTGGTAAACACAGATCCGAACTTATCGACACCTCTTCAACCCGCCCCCTCTAACCTCCCTCTCCTCTTCAGCGCACTCATGGATGCCTACACCCTCATCCGTACATCATACCAGGAAGTTTTCTGTCGAGAACTTCACCAAATGCCCATGGTTCCTGCCAAACAAGGTATATATCAGCTTATCAAGACGACGGGATTCCCAATGTTCGCCAAATTTAGATTTCTGGCACCGGACTGATTGGCAGCCGCCAAACATATGTCCACCGAAATGGTTGAAATGGGCCTTTGCCAAAAGGCCTCCACCCCATGGTCATCACCCTTACACATTGTCCTGAAGAAAGATGGCTCCCTCCGTCCATGTGGGAATTACAAGCGCCTGAGCATATGAACAGAACCGGATCACTACAACCCCACCCCCAAACATCGCCGATTTGACCTCCCTCCTACACAAAGTAAAGGTTTTCTCCATGCTCGACCTTGACTGCCATCACCAGTCCCTTTGCTACATACAATTTTAATTACTCCTGCTGTGGCCTTCTTCAGCAGAAAACTGTCCAAGGAAGAATCAGGTTATTCTACCTTCAATTGTGAATTGCTGGCGGTACACTTGGGTATCCGTCACTTTCAAAATTTCTTAGAAGGTACACCCTTCGTCATTCACAGACGACATGCCTCTGGTGAACGCCTTCACTTGACAGTCTGACGCCTGGTCCACCAGTCAACACCGACATCTCTCCACCGTGACCGAATATAATTGCACCCTTCAATACGTCCCTGGGAAAATGAATCCTGTTACCAATGCCCTGTCAAGAAACACTTTAGCAGCCGCTCAACTGGGATTGGATTACATCGCCTTGGCTGAGCCGAATGACAGGATCCAGAGTATCGAGCAAGTTGGACATCTTGTGCACCCCTCCTTTGTGAAGAAGTCCCCCTTGACAACTCCTACATCACTCTCATCTATAATGTCAATACTGGTAGACCACGACTGTGGATTCCTGCTCCCATGCGCCAACAGCTGTTTGATTTCATTCACGGCCTTTCACATTCCTCACGCCGTTCTACTACACAGCTGCTGAAGACGAAGTTCATAAGGATTGGGTCCGCGCCTGTACTTCTTGCCAACTTCCAAAGTATATTGATACACTGATTCATGAGTGAGCACCTTTCCTAAACCTCAGGGTTGTTTCGCCCACATTCACGTCAACATTGTAGGCCCCATACCCACATCACAAGGAAGTCGTTAGTTGTTTACCATCATCGACCGGTCATCTCATTGGTCTGAAGTCATTCCCATGGAAATTGCAACATACGCCTCATGTACTTCTGCCTTACTCTCAAGATTGATTGTAAGACTTGGTATACCTGAGCATATTACTTCTGACAGGGGTACCACTTTCACCTCTAAATTATGGACATCATTAGCGAATCTCCTCGGCATCATCCTACATCAGATAACTGCCTACTACCCCGCTGCCAAGGGAATGATAAATGTTTTCATCCTACCCTCAAAGCAGCTTTGATGTCCCGCTGCAAGGACTTCAACTGGTTTATACAGTTGCCCTGGGTCCTCCTGGGACTAAAGACCACTCTTGAAGATGCCCTGGATGTCTCGGCAGCTTAAAGGATATGTAGCGACCTATTGGTCGTCCCTTCCGAATTATTTTGTTCTGCAATCTCCTCTGATGATCTCCAGCACATACGTCACGTCATGGGATAATTTACTCCATACTGCCAGGCTTACAAGACCCCAGCGAAGCATCACATACCGAGAAACTTACACTCTATAACGAGCTTCTTCTAACGCAACAACACTATCTAGCCACCGCTAACGCCCTCTTACACCGGCCCTTTCCTTGTGATCCGACGCAACCCGAAAGCATTCCTACTAAACATTCTGGGCAAAGATTGATAGTCTAAAACTTCCATATCTCCTGCCAGATTACCCGTCTACAGTTCGCCTCACTAGATTAGAGAGCCCTATTCAACATGTAGAGTATGTAATTTTTAGCAGGGAGCCATATACCACCCGTGTGTCACACGATCGTACATAGTAACGACATTTCTCTTTTTTGTATATATTTTCTTTTGTATCTTCGCTCTCCCCTCGCACTGACAGCAACATGCTTCAACCTTTCTGTCTATATCTCATTGTTAACTGTTAACAGAACCGGTTGCTGGTTGGACAAGAAATAGCATGTTGTATTTTGTGACCTTCTTGCCGGGACCTAGTGTGTATATATACTTGATGTGTGTATAATAAAGTACTCAGTTGCTTTTATCTTGCCTTTGAGTCACAACCTACTCTGGGCCAGCAAAAAATAACAAAAAAAGATAGCTGCTGAGTTTTTAGGAGAGAGAGAGGGATGGGGACGGAATGGGTGATTTTAATAAGATTGATTTTTTGTCAAGGTATTTCAAATGCTGCATACAAGTTTTAATGTATAATTTATTCATAACCAATTTCTACCATGACAACTTCAAATGTCTGAAGTAAAATTATGAATTTATTTATGCATCTTGATATCATCTTTAGTACAATATGTTTCATACAAAAAAATAAGTCACCGAGGCCTGTACATACTAGAAAGGGAGAAGTTAATGGAAGACACTTGACTTCTTATTCTTTTTTATTAATACGATCATTATCCTACTCGATTCTTTTCCTACATATTTAGCGAATATGATAATTAAATATAGTTTTGATTAGGCTACTGACTGAAATCTAATTTCGAAATAAACAAACAGAACTGTATGAATTAATCGTACAATTAAAAGAAATCTATACACGTTTATCCCCTTCTGCACTAGCAATAAATTAGTTAATAACATTCAGTAAATAATCACCGAAAACCAAAATATCTCACGGTATATCCCCACTTCATCCAAATACCTCCTCCATAAAATGGGCACAGCATCATGAACCCCCAGCACAATCCTGATAGTCTTCCCTATGGCAGCCACCTGGGATATTAAGACATGATCACCCATTTGCATTGCTAACACTCCGAAACAGAGTTGGTTGAATTTCCAAGTGACCAGTAAAGCTTTTCCTACTCAAGTAAGGAAGATTT
>NC_090741.1:23581773-23586773 GCF_036898095.1 Palaemon carinicauda
CAACCCATCTTCACCATCGTAACTAATTGGTAGTTTGTTACTTGGCATTCAATTAATGATAAATTTTGCACATTTAGACGTGTTTTTCATATTCAAATAAGCCATATATTTTTTTGATACATTAATGTCTGGATTCTCTTAACGACCTCGGGACCAGAGCCCCAGGCGAAATCACACAAAGACAAGAGCTTGTGTTCGGCCGGGAATCGAACCCTGGTCGGCAAGCTTGTACAGACAGTGACTAAACCACTTGGCCACGAAGAAAGATAAAAGTCAATGACATTTCTACTGTACTTATACCTGTCGAATTCAGGTGTTTTTACTTAGAATTGAAATCAACCCATCTTCACCATCGTAGCTAATTGGTAGTTTGTTACTTGGCATTCAATTAATGATAAATTTTGCACATTTAGACGTGTTTTTCATATTCAAATAAGCCATATATATTTTTGATACATTAATGTCTGGATTCTCTTAACGACCTCGGGACCAGAGCCCCAGGCGAAATCACACAAAGACAAGAGTTTGTGTTCGGCCGGGAATCGAACCCTGGTCGGCAAACTTGTACAGACAGTGACTAAACCACTTGGCCACGAAGAAAGATAAAAGTCAATGACATTTCTATTGAACTTATACTTGTCAAATTCAGGTGTTTTGTACTTAGAATTGAAATCAACCCATCTTCACCATCGTAGCTAATTGGTAGTTTGTTACTTGGCATTCAATTAATGATAAATATTGCACATTTAGACGTGTTTTTCATATTCAAATAAGCCATATATATTTTTGATACATTAATGTCTGGATTCTCTTAACGACCTCGGGACCAGAGCCCCAGGCGAAATCACACATAGACAAGAGCTTGTGTTCGGCCGGGAATCGAACCCTAGTCGGCAAGCTTGTACAGACAGTCACTAAACCACTTGGCCACGAAGAAAGATAAAAGTCAATGACATTTCTACTGTACTTATACCTGTCGAATTCAGGTGTTTTGTACTTAGAATTGAAATCAACCCATCTTCACCATCGTAGCTAATTGGTAGTTTGTTACTTGGCATTCAATTAATGATAAATTTTGCACATTTAGACGTGTTTTTCATATTCAAATAAGCCATTTATATTTTTGATACATTAATGTCTGGATTCTCTTAACGACCTCGGGACCAGAGCCCTAGGCGAAATCACACAAAGACAAGAGCTTGTGTTCGGCCGGGAATCGAACCCTGGTCGGCAAGCTTGTACAGACAGTCACTAAACCACTTGGCCAAGAAGAAAGATAAAAGTCAATGACATTTCTACTGTACTTATACCTGTCGAATTCAGGTGTTTTGTACTTAGAATGGAAATCAACCCATCTTCACCATCGTAGCTATTTGGTAGTTTGTTACTTGGCATTCAATTAATGATAAATTTTGCACATTTAGACGTGTTTTTCATATTCAAATAAGCCATATATATTTTTGATACATTAATGTCTGGATTCTCTTAACGACCTCGGGACCAGAGCCCCAGGCGAAATCATACAAAGACAAGAGCTTGTGTTCGGCCGGGAATCGAACCCTGGTTGGCAAGCTTGTACAGACAGTGACTAAACCACTTGGCCACGAAGAAAGATAAAAGTCAATGACATTTTTACTGTACTTATACCTGTCGAATTCAGGTGTTTTGTACTTAGAATTGAAATCAACCCAACTTCACCATCGTAGCTAATTGGTAGTTTGTTACTTGGCATTCAATTAATCCAGACATTAATGTATCAAAAATATATATGGCTTATTTGAATATGAAAAACACGTCTAAATGTGCAAAATTTATCATTAATTGAATGCCAAGTAACAAACTACCAATTAGCTACGATGGTGAAGATGGGTTGATTTCAATTCTAAGTACAAAACACCTGAATTCGACAGGTATAAGTACAGTAGAAATGTCATTGACTTTTATCTTTCTTCGTGGCCAAGTGGTTTAGTCACTGTCTGTACAAGCTTGCCGACCAGGGTTCGATTCCCGGCCGAACACAAGCTCTTGTCTTTGTGTGATTTCACTTGGGGCTCTGGTCCCGAGGTCATTAAGAGAATCCAGACATTAATGTATCAAAAATATATATGGCTTATTTGAATATGAAAAACACGTCTAAATGTGCAAAATTTATCATTAATTGAATGCCAAGTAACAAACTACCAATTAGCTACGATGGTGAAGATGGGTTGATTTCAATTCTAAGTACAAAACACCTGAATTCGACAGGTATAAGTAAGGTAGAGATGTCATTGACTATTATCATTCTTCTTGGCCAAGTGGTTTAGTCACTGTCTGTACAAGCTTGCCGACCAGGGTTCGATTCCCGACCGAACACAAGCTCTTGTCTTTGTGTGATTTTGCCTGGGGCTCTAGTCCCGAGGTCGTTAAGAGAATCCAGACATTGATGTATTAAAAATAT
Organism: Palaemon carinicauda; assembly: GCF_036898095.1. Classification (NCBI taxonomy): domain Eukaryota; kingdom Metazoa; phylum Arthropoda; class Malacostraca; order Decapoda; family Palaemonidae; genus Palaemon; species Palaemon carinicauda. The sequence continues at coordinate 23,584,214 of NC_090741.1, forward strand.
ATATGGCTTATTTGAATATGAAAAACACGTCTAAATGTGCAAAATTTATCATTAATTGAATGCCAAGTAACAAACTACCAATTAGCTACGATGGTGAAGATGGGTTGATTTCAATTCTAAGTACAAAACACCTGAATTCGACAGGTATAAGTACAGTAGAAATGTCATTGACTTTTATCTTTCTTCGTGGCCAAGTGGTTTAGTCACTGTCTGTACAAGCTTGCCGACCAGGGTTCGATTCCCGGCCGAACACAAGCTCTTGTCTTTGTGTGATTTCGCCTGGGGCTCTGGTCCCGAGGTCGTTAAGAGAATCCAGACATTAATGTATAAAAAATATATATGGCTTATTTGAATATGAAAAACATGTCTAAATGTGCAAAATTTATCATTAATTGAATGCCAAGTAACAAACTACCAATTAGCTACGATGGTGAAGATGGGTTGATTTCAATTCTAAGTACAAAACACCTGAATTCGACAGGTATAAGTACAGTAGAAATGTCATGGACTTTTATCTTTTTTGGGTGGCCAAGTGGTTTAGTCACTGTCTGTACAAGCTTGCTGACCAGGGTTCAATTCCCCGCCGAACACAAGCTCTTGTCTTTGTGTGATTTCGCCTGGGGCTCTGGTCCCGAGGTCGTTAAGAGAATCCAGACATTAATGTATCAAAAATATATATGGCTTATTTGAATATGAAAAACACGTCTAAATGTGCAAAATTTATCATTAATTGAATGCCAATTAACAAACTACCAATTAGCTACGATGGTGAAGATGGGTTGATTTCAATTCTAAGTACAAAACACCTGAATTTGACAGGTATAAGTACAGTAGAAATGTCATTGACTTTTATCTTTCTTCGTGGCCAAGTGGTTTAGTGACTGTCTGTACAAGCTTGCCGACCAGGGTTCGATTCCCGGCCGAACACAAGCTCTTGTCTTTGTGTGATTTCGCCTGGGGCTCTTGTGCCGAGGTCGTTAAGAGAATCCAGACATTAATGTATCAAAAATATATATGGCTTATTTGAATATGAAAAACATGTCTAAATGTGCAAAATTTATCATTAATTGAATGCCAAGTAACAAACTACCAATTAGCTACGATGGTGAAGATGGGTTGATTTCAATTCTAAGTACAAAACACCTGAATTCGACAGGTATAAGTACAGTAGAAATGTCATTGACTTTTATCTTTCTTCGTGGCCAAGTGGTTTAGTCACTGTCTGTACAAGCTTGCCGACCAGGGTTCGATTTCCTGCCAAACACAAGCTCTTGTATTTTGTGTGATTTCGCCTGGGGCTCTGGTCCCGAGGTCGTTAAAAGAATCCAGACATTAATGTATCAAAAATATATATGGCTTATTTGAATATGAAAAACACGTCTAAATGTGCAAAATTTATCATATATATATATATATATATATATATATATATATATATATATATATATATATATATATATATATATATAATTCAAAAATATAGTTCAAGAAACGGGATAAGACAGGGACTGGTCTGCATTTCAAACTTTCTTGCATTCAAATGAAAAGTTCACAACTCCATTTTTGAGCACTTCATAATTTCTAAGTTATAGGAACTTCTGCAAAGCGTTCTTAAAATCAAAGTGACAAGTGCTCTTACACTAAAAATATGACTTCATAATTTTCTTTGGCGAGCCTACAGCTAGGAGACGAGGAGTTCCTCAAAAAATTTTCACACTTTAACTTCTTACATATAGACAAATTATAACTTCATTTATAATTTCTTATCCTAAAAAGAGTCCTTGAACAACGGAGCGACACGAGCCCTTTACTATGACAATGACTCCCTCTGACTGACAGCTAGGTGTGGCACTCCCGAGAGACTTGGTCATTTGGTATCCGGGGGGCATATTCCTGAGCTCTGAATAAAAATAGACCCTCTCATATATTAGAACCAATAAGAGCGTGTTTTGGAGCGGTTACGTTATGAGACCCCACCCTCCTTAGAGCTACCACCTATAAACTTTTTTTAATTCTTGTAAAAGCATCAGTTTTAACAATATTAATCTTATATAATACGTTATAATATTGGTAAATACAATAGTTATTAAAGATGCATACAGAATATATGTATCAACTATGCTGTACCAGCTAGCATTTACGTTGGTGGTTTTTATTATAAAAAGGTACTGAGAGTCTGAGTACGCAAGGTATATGGCACCATTGCTCAATGTAAACAAACTGCATATGTTGTTCCTGTTCTGTAACTTCTGTCGAATTGATTGAGTTTGTAGCTTATAGTCCTCCTAGTCTGTTTTTTTTCGTCGTGTGTTACTTGTACTTTAGTTACAATGGAGTATATTCGAGTTGATAAATTTTGAAGGCAGTGGCTTCCCCTCCTTCGCAAGATGCTCAACTGGCAAGCCAAGGAGAGCTGCACCACTGTGTAAAGGCCTTCATCCGACAGGCGCTTTGTTTTCACAACATAAACGTCCCCGTAATATGGTTCACGAAATTTCCAGCAACGTGGCCAATGGGAAATCTCATGGCACAAATCATTAAGTGAAGAATAGTGATATTT
>NC_090741.1:23614273-23622630 GCF_036898095.1 Palaemon carinicauda
ATCTGATAAACTATAGCGAAGCAATTATGATCAGAGAAGTAATAAATTATAAGCAGCAGTGTTTTTTTTTTCCGTGAAAAATTAATTATTCTGTTAAAAAAAATCAGAGAACACGACAGCACTAATGTAATTGTCCTCCCGAGACTGAATGGTAGAAAAGATGACGAACGAAACTTCATCATGAACCACTATATCCTTACTAGACATGGTGATAAAAAAGTCAACAGTTGAACAATTATCATGAACTAACATATCTTCCCTAGATAAGCCAGTAGAACAATAATCAGTGGATACAGTAGCACAAACCAATGTGTTTTCATGAGGCGAGTGGGTAGAGCAAAAATAAGTGGGTACTTTATCACAATGCAACAGTTCATTATTTGATGTACATGTAGAGCTCCGAGTCTTCCGATAACTCTCACCGCACGAAGAAAACAGGGTACGCAAATCAGGAATGACAATGTTAAACTCCTCATCATGAACTGGCAATTTAACCATCTTTACCCGGGTAAGAACTTTCTTATCTATCAAATCATTACAAAGCAATAATTGAATGCCATTCATGAACCACTTAAAATCCACGCCTTCAATATCATCCCATGATATCCAGTAACTATGATGATACATACTGTGCATCGGAACGCTAAAATGGCCAATAAACAAACCCTTGAACAGGAATATGCTCCCCAATAAACAAGTGCTCAGTCACAGGGATGACTTCCCTAAAAACATTTGTCTAGACACAACCTGTATCATGCAAAATACAAACAGAATGCAGTGAACCAACATTAATACAAAAGAACCTTTAGGGATATGGCTTGAAAACATTATCAACAGGACTGGGAACAAACACTGGAATTTAAAGGCTACCTTTTAAGAAAAAAAAATATTATCTACTTATCTACGATGATTACCTCTACTGGTAACAAACTATACCAAGACTACTCTTACCTCACCGTAACAATATTAGAAAGTTCTACAGATTATAGCTGGTCAGCACAAACATCTTACAATTCTCTCTCTCTCTCTCTCTCTCTCTCTCTCTCTCTCTCTCTCTCTCTCTCTCTCTCTCTCTCTCTCTATATATATATATATATATATATATATATATATATATATATATATATATATATACATATATATATATATATACATATATATATATATGTATATATATATATATATATATATATATATATATATATATATATATATATATATATATATATAGATAGATAGATAGATAGATATATGTACATATAACGGATTTTGAGCGAAGCGAAAAATCTATTTTTGGGCAAGATGGCCATGTCGTCCTGATGGAAGTTCCTATAGGGTAGCTTCCTAGGGTATATTACAACTACGGCGATATTCCCAGAGAATTTACCTTAAGGTACCCAGAATTCTAACTCCTGGAGCGAATATCCCTAATGAAAGGGATATCGCGACATATCAGAGGACGTATTCTTGACACGCCACATGGCAATCTGCACCCCAAACAGAGATAACACATTGAGGGGTCAATTGGCAAGAAATGAAAACGGGAAAGAAAAAGGGGGAGCCGCTCCCAAGGCTCCCTCTTCTCCAGTTTCGTAAGCGTGCCTGGCGCCAATCCTGGCGCCATTTGTATTCCTTGTAGCGTACACGAGGTGCTACAGATACTGTATGTAGGGAGGGGTCCTACAGCCTTTTCATAGAAAGGGAAGGGCGGGTCCATCAGGACGACATGGCCATCTCGCCCAAAAATAGATTTTTCGCTTCGCTCAAAATCCGTTTTTTGGGCTCAAGCCATGTCGTCATGATTGAAGTATACCAGAGCATTACTGTATCTGTGGATTCTCAGAACGTGCCGTACTCCCCGGAGGTAATTTTTCCCGGTCGTCTAGACCTAGAGACCTAAGATGTTACTGTTATACATCTTTTCAACTAACCATAAACCATGTTAGAGCTTCCTGCCCCCTACAGGGAAGAGTCCTACTAGACTCTGGAAAAGTCTCGAAGAGTACATATACCTATGTATGAATACCAGGCAAGCTAATATAGTGGTCTCACCCTATATTAAGTAAAGCATAGCTTGTAAAGAGCCACTGCGTCAATATGAAATATCGACCAGTTCTCCGCACAATACTTGTATTGGACAAAGGTTTATATCCGCATAGGAGGAAACTTGTAAAACCGCCACCGTCCCCTTCTGGGACGGAGTCCTCCCGTTAAGGGAAAGCATAAACCAATGCAACATAGCTTGCATACAGGAACAATCTATTAGAATTATCCCAGATAAATATACATAGAATGAATGCTCAATTATATCAATAAATTGACACAGGTGAACGAGACGCAAGGTTCTCAAGAACAAGTTTATTGATAGACAATAAACAGACAGGTTAACAACAATTCTCTCTCTCTCTCTCTCTCTCTCTCTCTCTCTCTCTCTCTCTCTCTCTCTCTCTCTCTCTCTCTCTCTCTCTCTCTATATATATATATATATATAATATATATATATATATATATATATATATATATATATATATATATATATATATATATATATATATATAAGAAGAGGATAACCAAAACTTTAAGCATAAGTCTCATAGTAAACAGAAACTTGTTTACTTGTTTATCTGAAAGAAAAACATTAGTGCCACTTTCAACATACCGAGGTATGAAGGTCAGAAAAGTCTGTATTACTAATCAGTTACATTAGCGTTAGAAACGCTCGGCACACATGTCTGCACTTATGCTAGGTTCACCTTTGGAAGTGGAACAGTCAACGTGGGCACCTCAGTGCCTTCACTTAGTTTGTAGCACAGTATGTAACTACACACTCACCCTGGAATTAATTGTCCCAATTAAAACCACTGTTCCTCGCAGAGTTAAACAGCAGGGTTAACGACGCAACCCACTGCTACCACAGAACTCTTTAGTTGCTCCACTTGCTTCGCATAGTGGCGAAAGAACACTCTGGAAGGCTTCCAGCCAGTGTATGAACGAAGATGTTCAAAATCCATACAATTAAGGAAATTTAAGGATGAAGCAACTTTCCTCGGATCGTGACCTGCGGGTGTACTGTCAGGATCCGCTCTGCGAATAAAATATGTGATTTTCGCCCTGAGTTGATTCAGTGATAAATTAGAGCCTGATGTTTCTCCCCTGAATAGTTGACCACCCTTGAAGTCTGAAGTTCTATGAAGATAGACCTTTAGGCATTCTACTGGACATAGAGATGCATCTTCTTTCAGAGGGCAGATTCTCCAGGAACCCCACCTGTTGGTGGGTAACTCATTCTTGGTGAGAAACATAGGATCCGGAAACAGGTTCAGTTCTCCCCCATCCGGGAACTGAACACGACCTTCCTCTCTCGAGAGGGCTACAATCTCACTAACCCTGGCCCCGGACGCGAGTGGAAATAGGAAAATAACTTTTTGGGTCAAATCCATTAACGCACCTCCTCATTGCTCCACAGAGAAGCGAAATGAAGAACTTTGTCTTAAGACCATGAAATGGGCTTTGGAGGTGCTGAAGGTCTGAGCCTAGCGCAGGCTTTCAGAACTTTATTGCCTTCTAATAGATTTGCACTTATTTTCCTCTAGGAAGTCTATGCTGGCTTCCGAAATCCCGAAACACTTTCTCACCGCTAGGGAGAGAAAATCAGGAGCTGCAGGGTCCGGGTTTTCTGTAATGCAGCGCAGACAGAAGACTTCTGGACTCGCTGGGTCAGAACTGGATCTGGTAGCGGTAGAAACTTCAGCCGTAGTTCCAATGCCAGGGGGAACCACACGCTGTTCGACCACTTGTGGGCCACTATTGCCGCTACCCCCTTAAAGGATCTCAGTTGTTGAGGACCCTCAACAGAAGATTGTGAGGAGGGAACAGATAAATCCTGGACCATCTGTTCCAGTCGAGGGACATCACGTCCACTGCTTCCGCGAAGGGGTCCTCGTACGGGGGACACGTACAGGGGCAACCTTCTTGTTGTCTTACCGACCCAAAGAGGTCTATCTGCAGTTCTGGGACTTGACTCAAGATGAAGGAGAATGATCCTGCGTCTAGGGACCATTCTGACTCTATCGGTGTGAACCTGGATTAGAGCGTCCGCTGTCACATTGCGGACTCCTTGAAGGTGAACTGCCGACAGGTACCACTTCTTCTTTTCCGCCAATCGGAAGGTGGCCAACATCACCTGGTTGAGAGGTGGTGACCTTGATCCTTGTCGATTCAAGCATCTCACAAGTACCATCGCTGTCCATCCACCACCTTATGTGGATCGAGTGACGCGGGGAGGACTTTCTTTAAGGTAAGGAGCACTGCCATAGCTTCTAGAAAGTTTATGTGACAAGGTCTTGAATAGCTTGGACCAAGTCCCCTGGACTTTTTCCGATGAGAGTGACCTCCCCCATCCCTCCTTCGAGGCGTCTGAGTGAATCGTCACCGACGGGGGAGGTGGCTGAAAAGAACCGACTTCTTTAGATGTCCGGCTTGGGACCAAGGCCTGAGAAAAGTACGTAGTCGAAACAGAACTGGTCATCTCAGATCTCTTCGCGCGTTTGATGCATAACTTCTCCAAACTCCGGTTGCATCCTTTAGCTGTGCTCTTAGCACTGGGTCTGTCACCGAAGCAAACTGGAGAGAACCCAGTACCCTCTCCTGTTCGCGTCTTGATATCCTTTTGGAATCTAGAAGTCTCTTGACAGAACCCGCTATCTCCTTCCTTTGCTTCGCCGGGATGGAGAAACGGTGTGACATTAGGTCCCAGTGAATTCCCAGCCACTGGAACTTTTGAGATGGAGAAAGTCGAGACTTTTTTCCTGTTGATCTTTAAACCTAGATACTCTAGGAACTGGATCACTTGACTGGAAGCTTGCAAGCATTCTGTCTCGGATGCTGCCCACACCAGCCAGTCGTCCAGGTAGGCTACTACCTGAATTCCCTTTAGGCGTAATTGTTTGAGAGCTACGCTCGCAAGCTTCGTGAAGATCCTTGGGGCTATATTTTTAGGCCCGAATGGCATGGCTCCAAAGGCGTATAGTCTTCGTTGTAGCTTGAACCCTAGGTAGGGGGAGAGTCGACGGTTGATTGGAACGTGCCAATAGGCGTCTGACAAGGTCTATGGAGACAGAATATGCCCTCTTGGGCAGTAAGGTCCTTATGTGTTGCAGTGTTAGCATCTTGAACTTGCAATTCGCTATGAACTTGTTGAGTGGGCGACAAGTCCGGAATGACTCTGAGTTTTTCCGAGTCTTTCTTGGGAACACAAAACAGCCTCCCTTGGAATTTTGGTGGACTTCACCCTTCGATTCACTTTTTTCTCCAACAGTTCATGGACGTACTCCTCCAGAAACGGTGGTGGAGTGTTGGAAAAACCGAGGGCACGGGGGTGGAGTGCTGTACCAGCTCCAGCCCAGTCCGTTCTTGAGTAGGCTGTGGGCCCAGGGATTGAAGGTCCACCGATCCCGAAAATTCTGAAGTCTCCCTCCTACCGGCATCATCTCACTTGGACTGCTGTCCTGAGGTCTTGCCTCCCTGACCGCGACCACCCCTAAATCCCCTTCCCCTTGAGGGGGCGCCTAGACGAGCCTCTGGATGCTCCTCTAGGCTTTGCTCGAAAGGAAGTTGACTGCCCTTCGAACGTTGGCTAGAATGCCGGGGACTGCGTCGACACGGCCTGGGGTACCCACTGGAAAGTGGTCGGGGTTTGTGCCACCATCTGGGGCACTGAAGGCATCGGCAACTGCTGTTGCTGTTACTGTTCAACTGGCTTGGCTCGCCAAGACGGTTAGCCTAGGCCTTTTAGTCTTCCTCTTCGGTTGGGGACCCTCATCTGGGGAAGACTTTCTCTTGATAGACAGGCCCCACTTTTGGAGAAGATATCTATTCTCCGTGGCGGCCTTATCCACAACTTCTTTGACCAATTTGCTAGGAAAAAGGTCTTTGCACCAAATGTTGGAGGAGATTAGTTTCCTTGGCTCGTGCCTCACCGTAAGCCGAGGTGAACACGAACTCCCTACAAGCTCTCCTCGCCCTGACGAAGCTGTAAAGTTCCTTCGTCACTGTGGCCAGATGAATCTTGGCCACTACCATGAACATTTCATGGACCTTGGGGTCACTTGCCATCGTCTCAAGAGTGGTCTGAAGAGACATTGAGGCAGCCAGTCTTTCTTTTGTCTCGAGCTCTCACCGCAAAAGAAAGTCAGACAGCTTAGGGAGGTTCTCACCGAACTGACGTCCGGCAATATCAGCCTCCAACTTCCCGACTGAGAAGGTAAGATGGACATCCTTCCAGTCTTTGTGGTTCATGGGTAGGGCCAGCGACAAGGGTTTACACTCCTCCAGGGAGGGGCAAGGCTTGCCAGCCTCGATTGCTTTTAACCCTGGATAGGTACGCTCCTCGGACACCCCTTTAAGGGTATACTCGGACGCGAACGACCCCGACGCCAAAAAAAATTCTTGAAAAATCAGTTTTTTGCAGTAACCTCTTTTTTTCATTTGCCAAAAAAAAACTTCAATGAATGCTTAAAACAACTGTAAAGATAAATACTACTCATCTGCAGAAAAAACTATTTATTATAAATATTTTAAAAAATTAAGTAGAAAAAAAAGACCTGACATAAAAATTCATAAAAAAAAGTTTATACATATATACACAAATCCTTTTAGGAATTGATTCTTGAATGTTTAGGACACATCTTGATGTATTTTGGATGAAGTCAGACCCATGGAGGTGAAGATCTGAAATGAGAAAAAAAGGGTACCTTTTTTTGGCCAAAAGAATTTTTCCAAATTTTCATGAATTTTTTTGGGTACCCAAATGAAATAAGAAGTGGCTAATTTTTTAGGGAATAAACATATGTTATCCTAAAATAGAAATATGTAAAAAAATCTTCATTATTTTGTAAATTACATTTATATCAAGGGCCATATCTAAAGGTAATTTTTTTAGTACTTAGAAATTTCGTAAAAAAATACATATATTAAATATATAATATGATATTTATGCAGGTAAAAATATACCAAAATATCACAAATTCTATAGGGAACAAGAATATATATAGATAGGGCAACTTACGCTTCGGATATGTCCACAAAATGGCCGCCAACCACACTGACTCAGACTCCCTAATCTGCCACTTGAAATGTAGGAAGGGTATGTCAATTTCAAGGTGTTATTTACTAATCTAATTATTATTGGATATGCATAAAAATTGTATGGTGGGTTGCTGGATAATTGTCGATTATTTTACGACTATAAATTAAAATTCTGACCCAAAAAAATTTTTTTGAAGGGAAATAAAATCGAAAAAAAAACAAAAATGTGAAACAATATAATATCTTAGCTAAAAAAATTTGATGATATTCAATCAAAAAAGAAGTAAACAAAATTTTCCGACAAATAAACATCTAGAGGAATCATTACTCTGTGATAGTTCCTTAGTACGTAGTAATTTTTAAAGAAATGGGAAAAAACGAAAAAATGGCAATCACCGGAAAATCGAACACATACCTATATATACGCCATATCTGGCTAAAAAAAAGATAGGCATGGGTAGCCAGATCATCTAGAAACACTTTCCAACACTATAAAAATATAAGTTTTGCGACACTACAAGCCAATTCCTTACGGTAACATGACTAAGCAAAAAAATGCAAAACAAATAAAAAGGGGCACTCGCGGAAAAATGGCTAACATTCTAATATACGGCATTTCAGAAAAAAAAAAAAATTCAGCCACGTGCTAGGCAAACCATCAAGGCACATTTTCCGACAAATAAACATCTAAATGAATCATTACTCTGTGATAGTACTTTAGTACGTAGTAATTTTGACAAGAAATGGGAAAAAAATGAAAAATTGGCAATCACAGGAAAATCGAACACATATCTATATATACGCCATATCTGGCTAAAAAAAAAGATAGGCGATGGGTAGCCAGATCATCTAGAAACACTTTCCAACACTATAAAATTATAAGTTTTGCGACACTACTTGCCAATTCCTTACGGTAACATGACTAAGCAAAAAAAATGCAAAACAAATAAAAAGGGGCACTCGCGGTAAAATGGCCATTCTAATATACGGCATTTCAGAAAAAAAAAAATTTCAGCACGTGCTAGGGCAAACCATCAAGGCACATTTTCCGGCAAATAAACAATAAAATGAATCATTACTCTGTGATAGTTCCTTAGTACGTAGTAATTTTGAAAGAAATGGGAAAAAACGAAAAATGGCAATCACAGGATAATCGACACACATACTTATATATACGCCATATCTGGCTAAAAAAAAAATAGGCATGGGTAGCCAGATCATCTAGAAACACTTTCCAACACTATAAAAATATAAGTTTTGCGACCACTACT
>NC_090741.1:23623130-23633130 GCF_036898095.1 Palaemon carinicauda
ATATATATATATATATATATATATATATATATATATATATATATAATATATATATATATATATATATATATATATATATATATATATATATATAATATATATATATATATATATATATATATATATATATATATATATATATATATATATATATATATATATATATATATATATATATAACGGATTTTGAGCGAAGCGAAAAATCTATTTTTGGGTGAGATGGCCATGTCGTCCTGATGGAAGTTCCTATAGGGTAGCTTCCTAGGGTATATTACAACTACGGCGATATTCCCAGAGAATTTACCTTAAGGTAACAGAATTCTAACTCCTGGAGCGAGTATCCCTCGTGAAAGGGATATCGCGACATATCAGAGGATGTATTCTAGACACGTCACATGGCAATCTACATCCTGGACAGAGATTTCGTCTCGTAGGAGGTGATTGGCGAGATACGAATTCGGGAAAGAAAAAGGGGAGCCGCTCCCAAGGCTTCCCTATCCCCCGATTCGTATGCATGCCTGGCGCCAATCCTGGCGCCATCTGTATTCCTTGTAGCGTACACGAGGTGCTACAGATACTGTATGTAGGGAGGGATCCTACAGCCCTTTCTTAGAAAGGCAAGGGCTGGTCCATCAGGACGACATGGCCATCTCACCCAAAAATTGATTTTTCGCTTCTCTCAAAATCCGTTTTTTGGGCTCAAGCCATGTCGTCCTGATGGAAGTGTACCAGAGCATTACTGTATCTGTGGATTTTCAGAACGTGCCGTACTCCCAGGAGGTAATTTTTTCCCGGTCGACTAGACCTAGAGACCTAAGATGTTACCGTTATACATCTTTTCAACTAACTATAAACTATGTTAGAGCTTCCTGCCCCCTACAGGGAAGAGTCCTACTAGACTCTGGAAAAGTCTCGAAGAGTACATATATCTATGTATGAATACCAGGCAAGCTAATATAGTGGTCTCGCCCTATATTAAGTAAAGCATAGTTTGTAAAGAACCAATGCGTCAATATGAAATATCGACCAGTTCTCCGCACAATACTTGTATTGGACAAAGGTTTTATATACGCATAGGAGGAAAACCAATGCAACATAGCTTGCATAAAGGAACAATTCTATTAGAATTATCCCAGATAAGGTACATAGAATGAATGCTCAATTATACCAATAAATTGACACAAGTGAAGGAGACGCAAGGTTCTCAAGAACCAGATTATTGACAGACAACAAATAGACAGGTTAACCACAATTATATATATATATATATATATATATATATATATATATATATATATATATATATATATATATATATATATATATATATATACATAAGAAGAGGATAACCCAAAACTTTAAGCATAAGTATGATAGTAAACAGAGCTTGTTTGTCTGAAAGAAAAAACATTAGATGCCACTTTTAAGATACCGAGGTATCAAAGTCATAAAAGCCTGTATTACAAATCAATGACATTAGCGTTAGAAACGCTCGGCATACATGTCTGCACTTATGCTAGGTTCACCTTCGGAAATGGAACAGTCTGGATGGGCAACACAGTGCCGTCACTTAGTTTGTAGTAGAGTATGTAACTACACACTCACCCTGGAATTAATCGTCCCAATTAAGACCACTGTTCCTCGCAGAGTGAAACAGTAGGGTTAACACCGCGACCCACTGCTACCACAGATCTCTTTTAGTTCCTCTACTTGCTTCGCATAGTGGCGAAAGAACACTCTGGAAGACTTCCATCCAGTGTATGAACGGAGATGATCAAAATCCATACAATTAAAGAAATTTAAGAATGAGGCAACTTTCCTCGGATCGTGACCTGCGGGTGTATTGTCAGGATCCGCTCTGCGAATAAAATATGTGATTTTCGCTCTGAGTTGATTCAGAGATAAATTTGAGTCTGATGTTTCTCCCCTGAATAGTTGACCACCCTTGAAGTCTGAAGTTCTATGAAGATAGACCTTTAGGCATTCTACTGGACATAGAGATGCATCTTCTTTCAGAGGGCAGATTCTCCAGGGACCCCACCTGTTGGTGGGTAACTCATTCTTGGCGAGAAACGTAGGATCCGGAAACAGATTCAGTTCTCCCCCATCCAGGAACTGAACACGACCTGCCTCTCTCGAGAGGCTACAATCTCACTAACCCTGGCCCCGGACGTGAGTGCAAAATAGGAAAATAACTTTTTGTGTCAAATCCTTTAACGCACACTCTTCATTGCTCAACAGAGAAGCGAAATGAAGAACTTGTCTAATGACCATGAAATGGGCTTTGGAGGTGCTGAAGGTCTGAGCCTAGCACAGGCTTTCGGGACTTTATTAAAGATCTCGTTACCTAGGTCGACCTGGAAGGCATACAGAATGGGTCTTGTCAAAGCAGACTTACACGCTGATATTGCCTTCTAGTAGATTTGCACTTATATTCCTCAAAGAAGTCTATACTGGCTTTCGAAATCCCGAAACGCTTTTTCACCGCTAGGGAGAGAAAATCATGAGCTGCAGGGTCCGGGTTTTCTGTAATGAAGCGCAGATAGTTGACTTCTGGACTCGCTGGGTCAGAACTGGATCTGGTAGTGGTACAAACTTCAGCTACAGTTCCAATGCCAGGATGAACCACACGCTGTTCGGCCACTTGTGGGCCACTATTGCCGCTACCCTTTGAAGGATCTCAGTTTGTTGAGGACCCTCAACAGAAGGTTGTGAGGAGGGAACAGATAAATCTTGGACCATCTGTTCCAGTCGAGGGACATCGCGTCCACTGCTTCCGCTAAGGGGTCCTCGTACGGGGCACGTACAGGGACAACTTCTTGTTGTCTTTCGTCGCAAAGAGGTCTATCTGCAGTTCTGGGACTGATTCAGAATGAAGGAGAATGATCCTGCGTCTAAGGACCATTCCGACTCTATCGGTGTGAACCTGGATAGAGCGTCCGGTGTTACATTGCGGACTCCTTGAAGGTGAACTGCCGACAGGTACCACTTCTTCTTTTCCGCCAATCGGAAGACGGCCAACATCACCTGGTTGAGAGGTGGTGACCTCGATCCTTGTCGATTCAAGTATCTCACAACTACCTCGCTGTCTATCACCACCTTATGTGGATCGAGTGACGCGGGGAGACTTTCTTTAAGGTAAGGAGCACTGCCCTAGCTTCTAGAAAGTTTTATGTGAAAGGTCTTGAATAGCCTGGACCAAGTCCCCTGGACTTTTTTCCGATGAGAGTGACCTCCCCATCCCTCCTTCGAGGCGTCTGAGTGAATCGTCACCGACGGGGGAGGTGGCTGAAGAAGAACCGACTTCTTTAGATGTTTGGCTTGGGACCAAGGCCTGAGAAGAGTACTTAGCCGAAGCGGCTGGTCTTCTCAGATCTCTTCACGCGTTTGATGCATAACTTCTCCAAACTCCGATTGCATCCTTTAGCTGTGCTCTTAGCACTGGGTCTGTCACCGAAGCAAACTGGAGAGAGCGCAGTACTCTCTCCTGCTCGTGTCTTGATATCCTTTCGGAATCTTGAAGTCTCTTGACAGAACCCGCTATCTCCTTCCTTTTCTTCGCCGGGGTGGAGAAACGTTGTGACAAAAGGTCCCAGTGGTCTCCAAGCCACTGGAACTTTTGAGATGGAGAAAGTCAAGACTTTTTCTGTTGATCTTGAAGCCTAGGTACTCTAGGAACTGGATCACTTGACTGGAAGCTTGCAAGCATTCTGTCTCGGATGCTGCCCACACCAACCAGTCGTCCAGGTAGGCTACTACCTGAATTCCCTTTAGGCGTAATTGTTTGAGAGCTACGCTCGCAAGCTTCGTAAAAATCTTTGGGGCTATGTTTAGCCCGAATGGCATGGCTCCGAAGGCGTATAGTCTTCGTTGTAGCCTGAACCCTAGGTAGGGGGAGAGTCGATGGCTAATTGGAATGTGCCAATAGGCGTCTGACAAGTCTATAGAGACGGAATATGCTCTCTTGGGCAGTAAGGTCCTTATGTGTTGCAGTGTTAGCATTTTGAATTTGCAATTCACTATGAACTTGTTGAGTGGCGACAAGTCCAGAATAACTCTGAGCTTTTCCGAGTCTTTCTTGGGAACACAAAACAGCCTCCCTTAGAAATTGATGGGCTTCACCCTTCGGATCACCTTTTTTCTCCAACAGTTCTTGAACGTACTCCTCCCTAACGGGGGTGGAGTGTTGGAAAAACCGAAGGCACGGGGGTGGAGTGCTGTACCAGCTCCCGCCCAGTCCATTCTTGAGTAGGCTGTGGGCCCAGGGATCGAAGGTCCACCGATCCCGAAATTTCAGAAGTCTCCCCCCTACCGGCATCACCTCACTTGGACTGCCGTCCTGAGGTCTTGCCTTCCTGACCACGACCGCCCCTGAATCCCCTTCCCCTTGAGGGGCGTCTAGACGAGCCTCTGGCTGCTCCTCTAGGCTTTGCTCGAAAGGAAGTAGACTGCCCTTCGAACGCTGGGGTGAATGCCGTGGACTGTGTCGACACGGCCTGGGGTACCCACTGAAAGGTGGTCGGGGTTTGTGCCACGATCTGGGGCACTGGGGGCAATGGCAATTGCAGTTGCTGTTGCTGTCTAAGAGGCTTGGCTGGCCGAGACGGTAGCCTAGTCCTCATAGTCTTCCTCTTTGGTTGAGGACCCTCATCCTGGGAAGACTTTCTTTTGATAGCCAGGCCCCACTTCTGGAGAAGGTTTCTATTCTCCAAGGCGGCCTTATCAACAACTTTTTTGACCAAGTCGGTAGGGAAAAGGTCTTTTCCCCAAATGTTGGAGGAGATTAGTTTCTTTGGCTCGTGCCTCACCGTAGTCGAGGTAAACTCGAACTCCCTACAAGCTCTCCTTGCCTTGACGAAGCCATAAAGGTCCTTCGTCACTGTGGCCAGATGAGGTTTGGCCACTACCATGAACATTTCATGGACCTTGGGGTCACTTGCCATCGTCTCGAGAGTAGTCTGAAGAGACATTGAGGCCGTCAGTCTTTCTTTTGTATCGAACTCACTTCGCAAAAGAAAGTCAGACAGATTAGGGAGGTCCTTGCCGAACTGACGTCCGGCAACATCAGCCTCCAAATTTCCCACTGAGATAGTAAGATGGACGTCCTTCCAGTCTTTGTGGTCCATAGGCAGGGCCAGCGACAAGGGTTTACACTCCTCTAGGGAGGGGCAAGACTTGCCGGCCTCGATTGCTTTTAGTACAGCCAGAAACCCTTTCTGTAAAAAGGGGAAGGCTATAGTAGGCGAGGACACAAAAGAAGGGAGCTTCCTATTCAATGCGGCTACCTTTGAGTTAGAGAAGCCCCTCTCTTTCATCGAGGATGAAAGTAGAGCTTGAGCCTTAGCATGGTCCATCACTATGACCTCCTTCGGCTCTGTCTCCTCCTTTGAAGCTGGTTCCTTCCTCAGCCGGACATAACAGTCCGGATATGATGCCTTGCTGGGCCAGAATTCCACCCTCCAGGGGAACTGAGCCCAGCTTGTCTGAGATGACGATCTTTCCAGTCGTCATCGGCATGTGCTCAGCATACCTCCATGGGTTAGCATCTGAGCACAAGGGAAGGTCTTTCACATTGAGCTTTTTCTGTGGCCCATGTGATTCTGCAAGGCACTGCATTCGCAGTTCCATTGTAGCCGCCTTCTCCTGATTCTCCTTCTTCATTTGTTGGATCATTCCAACAATAGAAGAGAGGGCCTGTCCCAGCTCTACTGGGAGACCGGCCGATGTAGAGGTGCTTGAACTTCATCCTGGGCTTCTGCCAGGAGGTCTTCCTCCTGACACCCGTCCACATCAGACATCCTGTCATCTAGCTGGATGTCTTGCATCGCGACCGCGACTTCAGCATCCACCTGGATCTGAACTTAGGGGATCTCCTCTTGAGGCTGGGGAATCACTGCATCAGCTGATACCTTAGGGAAAGGATACGCCCTCATCTTCTCACTTGGAAGATAAAGGCCAGAAGTGTTCTTTTGGAAGCCCCTTACCCAGGTACGAAGCTTCTTCCTAGCTATTTAAATGTCTCAGTAATCAGGTTAGTGCACACAGTACATACGTGAGGGTCCCAATGCCGGAGATCATCCTTGGAGACAGCGTATGCTGCGTGTCTCCTACAAAACTCATGTCCGCAGAGGTTCTTGCTGCTGACATTGCAGAAAGCACTTCCCCACTTCGGAGTGTCCTTCTGTAAAGAGAAGAAATGTCCATGAGTATCAAGTGAACTATGTATCACTGGATATGCATAGTATAGCATAACAATTCATAAAGGAAAGACACACACTTGTGTTTCCTTCACAACCCATTGTTGCAGCCTTCCAGATAATAAAATCAAAATGGTTTATCTCTTCTAGAGTAACCAATGCAAGGTTTCCAGAGGAAACAGGTGGAGCTCACACCTAAGCAATGATTTTAAAATCCTGGATAATAGACAGGGAAGAACTCAGCTTCCTATCTGAGGGCAACAGCAAAGGGATGTGCAAGAAAACACAATAGTGTTAGAAGATACAGTGCTGTACCAAAACCCTTACTATAGTTTTCTTCTTACTGTATATGCTATACAGAAGAATACTAGTACAGTATAGGGGGATGTGTGCCGGCCTGCCTTTGCCGGCCGGCACACACCACAACTAGCTTTAAAGTATACTACTTAACAGCTATAGGGCGGCAGCACTCTGGTTCAAATGCCTGTGCCGGTCGGCAGTAACTGCCGGCCGGTAACAGCCAGTGTTGGCCGGCAATGGCTGCCGGCCAGCAACTACACAAGGTAGTACCCAGCTGCCGGCCACACTCTTGGTGACCGGCAGACAAGGGCTGACATAAGCCGGCCGGTAAAGGTACAAGACCGATGCCAGCCGGCAGCAAAAGAACCAGAGGACTACACCTGCCCGGCTGCCGGCTGCCGGCCTCATAGGCCGGCAGCCGGGACAGGTACAGCACTTAGAAGAAAAATAGAATGGAAGCCGGGATAAGAGTGTACACAACCTCCAAGCCCGGCAACCGAAAGAGTGCATATAAGGAAGGGGAGAAACTAATTCAGGCTTCCTTGACCCATGCCGTCCGGCTCTGCCGGCAGGCATATATGAGGGACCAAGAGAGGTCCGGGCAGCACTCGAAAACATAAGACCCTTGCCGGCCAGCAGCTCTGCCGGCCGGCAAGGGGCTGAGTCAATTCCACATCCTAACCTATACTAGGTCCAGAAGTAAAACGACTTACAGTACAGTAAGACCCCTGCCGGCCAGCTCTTATGGCCGGCAAGGGGCTGAGTCAATTCCACATCCTAACCTATACTAGGTCCAGAAGTAAAACGACTTACAGTACAGTAAGACCCCTGCCGGCCAGCTCTTATGGCCGGCAAGGGGCTGAGTCAATTCCACATCCTAACCTATACTAGGTCCAGATGTAGAACGACGTACAGTACAGTATGAAGAAAGAGGGGGAAGGGACAAGAGGGTCCTGCCAACCTTGCTTTAGTGACAGATCGCCCGCAGCTAAGAAACTTATCTTAGCCTAAGGGAGATCTAAGGGGAAAGGCCAGCAATACTTGCCAGCTTCCAGAGCACCAAAGCAAGGAAGGCGTTGCTACTCCCAAGGGAAGAACTTATCCTCCCGCGAGAACAGCAACAGGACTAGTCTGGTAGATCACAAAAGAAGGAATCATATCCACAGAAACCTTCGGTAGTGACCTAAGGGAGCTAAGCTCCCTTTGTCTGTGTTAGGTCAGCGAGGGGGACTCAGCCCCAAGCCAGACAACACAGATTCAGACTAAAAACTCTGTTGTTCTGTCCCTCTTGAACCATAACTACAGGAACAGGAAGGTACAGTAACACCCTAGTATAGTTTTATCGAAAATAAATTTCGGAAAAAACCACTTAGGGATACGCCCAAGGCTTAAACAGAGGGAAAGGGATTGCATACCTTCTCCGAAGAAAAGAAAGCAACCGGGGAGTATGATAAAGTATACTAAGGCTCCATAAGCAACTAGCCTAGGCACCAAGAGAATCGATTACCTAATTCACCGAAACTCACTCGTATACTATCTTGGAAATATTCCACACAGTCTAAAATGTATAAAATATAGCCTAAAGCTTCAATAAAATTTTAATTACACTCGGAAAAACCATAATCATGCATGAAGTACTAGGACCAAACGACTAGGCTACATGGCCTAGCGTAGGCCAGAATGGCGAATACTTCGCCAAATAATACTAAGCACGAAAGGAAATCCTATGTAATGCTAAATAGCTAAAATTTATTAAAGCAAAACAACCAGGAATGTCGCTCTGACTAACTAACTTATACCTAGCGAGCGACAGCGTCCTCTGGTAGGCTACGGCTCTTGTATCAAAGATTAATCCTATTAATCACTCAAAATTTTACCAAGAGCCTACATTTATACATAACAGACACTATACTCAACTTATCAGAGGCCGACGAAGACGAAGAAGCCATGAAAAGTCGAATAAATCAAAGATTTGCGAGAAAAACAGGAAAAAACACCGAGTTGTTAAGCTACGCAAAAAGGAATACAGATGGCGCCAGGATTGGCGCCAGGCACGCATACGAATCGGGGGATAGGGAAGCCTTGGGAGCGGCTCCCCTTTTTCTTTCCCGAATTCGTATCTCGCCAATCACCTCCTACGAGACAAATTCTCTGTCCAGGATGTAGATTGCCATGTGACGTGTCTAGAATACGTCCTCTGATATGTCGCGATATCCCTTTCACGAGGGATACTCGCTCCAGGAGTTAGAATTCTGGTACCTTAAGGTAAATTCTCTGGGAATATCGCCGTAGTTGTAATATACCCTAGGAAGCTACCCTATAGGAACTTCCATCAGGACGACATGGCTTGAGCCCAGAAATATATATATATATATATATATAATTCAAAAATATAGTTCAAGAAACGGGATAAGGCAGACACTGATCTGCATTTCAAACTTTCTTGCATTTAAATGAAAAGCTCACAACTTCATTCTTGAGCACTTCATAATTTCTAAGTTATAGGAACTTCTGCAAAGCGTCCTTAAAATCAAAGTGACAAGTGCTCTTACACTAAAAATATGACTTCATAATTTTCTTTGGCGAGCCTACAGCTAGGAGACGAGGAGTTCCTTAAAAAATTTTCACACTTTAACTTCTTACTTAAAGACAAATTATAACTTCATTTATAATTTCTTATCTTAAAAAGAGTCCTTGAACAACGGAGCGACACGAGCCCTTTACTATGACAATGACTCCCTCAGACTGACGGCTAGGTGTGGCACTCTCGAGAGACTTGGTCATTTGGTATCCGGGGGGCATATTCCTGAGCTCTGGATAAAAATAGACCCTCTCATATATTAGAACCAATAAGAGCGTATTTTGGAGCGGTTACGTTATGAGACCCCACCCTCCTTAGAGCTACCACCTATAAACTTTTTTTAATTTTTGTAAAAGCATCAGTTTTAACAATATTAATCTTATATAATATGTTATAATATTGGTAAATACAATAGTTATTAAAGATGCATACAGAATATATGTATCAACTATGCTGTACCAGCTAGCATTTACGTTGGTGGTTATTATTATAAAAAAGGTACTGAGAGTCTGAGTACGCAAGGTATATGGCACCATTGCTCAATGTAAACAAACTGCATGTGTTTTTCCTGTTCTGTAACTTCTGTCGAATTGATTGAGTTTGTAGCTTATAGTCCTCCTAGTCTGTTGTTTTCGTCGTGTGTTACTTGTACTTTAGTTACAATGGAGTATATTCGAGTTGATAAATTTTGAAGGCAGTGGCTTCCCCTCCTTCGCAAGACGCTCAACTGGCAAGCCAAGGAGAGCTGCACCGCTGTGTAAAGGCCGTCATCCGACAGGCGCTTTGTTTTCACAACCTAAACGTCCCCGTAATTTGGTTCACGATATTTCCTGCAACGTGGCCAATGGGAAATCTCATGGCACAAATCATTAAGTGAAGAATAGTGATATTTATGTAATTTTTTTATTGGCATATATTAGAT
>NC_090741.1:23645630-23648130 GCF_036898095.1 Palaemon carinicauda
ATATATATATATATATATATATATATATATATATATATATACATATATATATATATATATATATATATATATATATATATATATATATATATATATATATATATATATATATATATATATATCTATATGTATATATATATATATATATATATATATATATATATATATATATATATACAGAGAGAGAGAGAGAAAGAGAGAGAGAGAGAGAGAGAGAGAGAGAGAGAGAGAGAGAGAGAGAGAGAGAGAGAGAGAGAGAGAGAGAGAGAGAATTAATACTTATTGAATATTGTTGAGTGTCGTATCCCAGTTTAGTGTTTGTTATGAAGTAGCTGATGAAAGTTGATATAAGCAAGGAAACTATTAACACCAAAATCAATAAATAAAGATATTAAAATATTTGTTTAATGGAAGGGAATAATGATGCAGGTAATCTCCTGATTAGCTTCAATCATATGTTTAAACATCCATGCATAACTTAATCCAGGATAATCCTGTGTTAACATTATCAATAAAAGAATTGAATTCTTATTTTTTATTTTGTCTAAATAAAAATAGTCACTTTTATAATAGATTTTTTCCATCTTTCGTGAGATATTCGAATCATTTTTTTTTTTATTTATAGCTGTTTAAAAAAAAAAAAAAAAATCGAGGAAATTTTGTCTTTTTGATTGACAAGATAATATTATACTATCTCTTAGATACTGTACTATCGATTTTGTGATGGAGATATATCCTATTATTGATCATTTTATTTGTTATTTTTTTAGTTCTAATGTTAAGAGGTCCACCATCCATATCCTAATGCTATTGCTTTAATCATACTTTACCGGTATTAAGAGTGAACCATGCTGCAAGCCTCAGCTCACAGTTGTGTTCGGTTTGGAGTTATCCTATGTTTACTTTGCTGGTGGCAGCCAGGGATAATAGGAACACCTCAGCAATAAACTGGCCGTTGCTCTATAAAGAACTAATTTCCCTTTGATGAGGATATGAGGGAACCGTTTAATTTGAACTAGACCAGATCTTACCATTTTTACTTAGGCTGTGACTTGTAATGTTGAATCTTTTTTTCAGTTCACCGTGTACCCATATATCTTAAGCGTTGCTAGCTGGCTTTGTCTCAATATTCCTTGCTATGCCTCCTAAATTCTGTAGTGTGGTAACAGATCTCCAAATGACTGTGATTTTACTTTTGACTCTATTGCTTTTGATTTCATAATAGATTCTTTTATAATTTTTTTTTGTAGGAACTCTCGTTTTAATTGCTCTTTACCCTGTTTTGTTAAAGGATTCTCTGACCTATCAGAGCATATCACACAAAACATGTCATATTCAAATTTTTGGATGAAAATGGTCAGTGTATTACGGGGGTGGGGGTGTTGGGCGATGGTTTGATTATTCATAAATACTAATAACAGTACTAGTGCATATCAATAATCAAGTGACATATTACATCCTTGGATTGCCTGGCTCTCAAAATGTACTTTTATTAAAAATAAAGTTACTCATCTCCAACAGCTGTTTCTTTATTCGGTTCAAGAATTTCGTAGGCAAGGCTTGTACATCCAAGCTAGCTGATGATTGTTTGGTCAAGCTCTGGTCTGAGCTCCAAGTTAGACAGGCTCCTCCATCATGGAGTTAATGACGCCAATTATATTTTGTTAAGCGGCATTAATGCTATCTTTTTTCAATGAAAAGATACTTACAAATACTGGCAGAATCTGGTCATTTCTTAAAAATTGTAATCAAAGAAAGTTTCATAGAAATTGAATGGAGATTAAAGAGCATTACTGCCATTATTATTATTATTATTATTATTATTATTATTATTATTATTATTATTATTATTATTATTATTATTATTATTATTATTATTATCATTTTTAGTTAAGCTACAACCTTAGTTTGAAAACCAGGATGCTATGAGCCCAAGTACTCTAACAGGTGAATAGCTCGGTGAAGAAAGGAAAGGAGGAAACCGATAAAACTGAGTGTACGAGTGTACCCTCAAGAAAGAGAACTCTAACGCAAGACTGTGGAAGACTTTTGTACATAGGCTATGGTACTACCTAGGACTAGCGAACAATGGTTTGATTTTGTAGCGTCCTTCTCCAAGAATAGCTGCTTATCGAGGTCAAAAAGTCGCAAGATGTCTCATTGGCGGGTGAGAGATGTGCGCCCCGTAAAGGAATCAAAACGGAATATATCCAGTATCTTGGGGGAAACGTTGGAAGAAAACAAGAGATATCCATTATTTTCTAGGGCAGTTTCGGAAGGAAACGTGAGAGTCTGAACAAAACTGGAGATATCCAGTATTTCAGGACAACGTTGGAAGAAAACAAGAAATATCCAGTAGTTTGGGGTTAACGTGATACAATTCAGCTTCATGGACAAAGGGTTATGAGCATAGAATGTACATAAAAAAAAAAAATTTCCAATAAAAAATGTGTTTTTCTTCTATTCACCTCGTGCCTTCCTGCCATAGTTCTTCCTTTTT
>NC_090741.1:23653130-23670630 GCF_036898095.1 Palaemon carinicauda
TGTAAGATATTGTTAAATTTTCTTCTCCAAGATTGTATACGAGAGAGTTTCGGTGATTTAGGTAATAGATTCTCACCGCACCTAGGCTAGTAGCCTATGGGGCTTTAGTATACTTTCGCACACATCCCCGATTGTTCTTCTCCTCTGGAGACTAATTTCAATCCCTTTCTCCCTCTGAGTAAAGCCCCCCTGACACTTGCACGCATTCGTGGCACGCACTGGCACACATTGATGCGCGAATTCGCGTGAACGAGCCGTGAAAATGTCGTGAACAGTGCGAGAACTCGCGTGCCAGAGCGTACCAATGCGTGCCATGCGGGCCCAAAACTTTGAAATGTTTAAAGTTTGTGGCACGCATTGGCACGCTATAAATGGCCGTGAAATAGTCGTGAACGATGCGCCAACTGGAGTGAACTGGAGTGAACTGGAGTGAACAGTGCGGGAACTGGCGTGCCAGAGCGTACCAATGCGTGCCATGCTTCCCCTTCCAAGCATCGTGCACGCCAGTTCACGCATCGTTCACTCCAGTTCCCGCACTGTTCACTCCAGTTCACGCCAGTTCCCGCATCGCAGCCTTCCCACTGACATTATCACGCATTGTACTCCCGCATTGTCTCGCACTGTTCACGCTAGTTCGCGCATCGTTCACTCCAGTTCCCGCATCGTTCACTCCAGTTCACGCCAGTTCCTGCATCGTTCACTCCAGTTCACGCCAGTTCCCGCCGGTTCACGCTAGTGCCCGCCTACTCATGCTAGTGCCCTCCTACTCCGCCAGTGGAGCTCTCGTGGGATTATCAGGGGGTGGAGCTCTCGTGTCATTAAGGGGATTAGGGGGTATATAAATTGAGGTCCGAGGACACTCCTAGCCATTCCAGAGTTCGCCAGCGAGGAGACAACATGCCTAAACTGAAGCAGCCAAAGGGAAGGGGGAGGAAAATGGACGTGATGGAGGAGACTGCAGATCGAGATTCTCCTCATTCATCATTTTCAAGTCTCGATATGGTCATCCCGGAGACACAGCAGTATACAAGCCAGAGCCAGGTATCCTGTGATGACGATTTAAAGAAGAAGCGGGTTCGGGTGTCTAAGAAGGACATCCCTGACTACCAGTGGACGGAAGAGACGGAGACTACGTTGGCCGACCTTGTCAAGGAGAACCCCATGCTCTTTGACAAGAAACACAAGGAGTGGATAAACAAGGTGTTGAAGGACAGCAGGTGGGCATATATAGGAAGCCAGCTGGAACCTCCTGCCACTGCTGCCCAGTGCAAAAAACGCTACGAAAACTTGAGGACGAGGGTTGGCAAAATTATGAAGAAGGAGAAGAAGAGTGGAGCTGGCCAAGCCCAAAGGAGTGGCCGTGATGACTTCATCATGGACACTTGGTCGTTCCTCATACAGCACATCGTCCGGGGAGAGACAGTCGCCAGTGAGGAGTTTCGTGGCTCCGAAGGAGGTGCCACGACAGCCAGCGAAGTCGACGATGACGTGAGGTCGACGGGGACTCGCAGCCAGGCATCTACCACCACCAGGAAGGACAAGGGGAAGGGGTCCTGCCGAACACTTGACACCTCTCACAGCGACACCTATGTGTCGGAGAAGGATTTCAGCAATATATTGAGGAATGTGAGTATTAATTTTTTTTGACATATGCTATCTGTTGCATTAAAATGCTGTACTAAATTGTTTCAATGTTTGTTACATATATACATATATATAATATATAATATATTTTTATAATATTTTTTATGTTTCAGCTTGTGTCGAAAGCTGATTCGTCAACCCCAACGTTTATGGGCCAGCACAAGATTGTGCACGATTTTTCGTGCCTGCTGGAAGGCTACATGTGTGCCATCCCAGTACACCGATGGCACGAATTCCAAATAGAGTGCCTCAATCTCACACAACGTTACAGGGACGAGACTCAGGTCTTGCAGCAGGCACAGCAACAATCCTCAGAGACCTGGGCAGGCCCACAGCAACAGCAACCTTTACAGCCCCCTGTGCATCAGCAACCCCCTCAGCAACAGTCACCTTGGCAGCCCCCTCACCAGCAGTCAACTTGGCAGCCCCCTCACCAGCAGTCACCTTGGCAACCCCCTCACCAGCAGTCACCTTGGCAACCCCCTCACCAGCAGCAACCTTGGCAGTCCCCTCAACCAGGACCCTCGCATGCACAGCCAGAGCAGCAGCAGCAGCATCGTCCAGCCAGTCATAACTGGGTGCCGCAGTCAAGCCCTTCTTCCTTGCCCCGTACCACGGAGTGGCACCCAGGGATGCCAACTCCACTGTCATCCACCCCTGTCCAGGTGACCTCGCCATCAGTGCCAGTGTCGTCACCCACCCTTGTCCAGGCTCCTTCACCAGCACCTTCATTAACGTCGCTGTCGGCGGCATTCAAAAGTCCATTGACCTTCCCTGTCCTGACCCCGGGGACCATCGACAGCAGCCTTGATGAAGCCATGACACCCTCACCCCTCTACTCGTCCAAGGAGCTTGATACCCCACCAGTCAAGGACAAGGAAATTTAAATAGTGTAAAATATTTGTACATAATTGAAGTATGATACTTGTATATATATGTTGTTTTAATGTAAATAAACTATTTATATATTTACAAACACTTTTCATCTATTTCCTTAAAATACAAAGAAAGAAACAGTAAAGTAAAAAATAATAAAAGTGAAGAAATATAAACCCCCCCAAAAATTTATATTTGCTGTCTTAATGTGGAAAAAAAATGATATCTTATTTCAAACTATTTTTATCTTTATAATGAAGAGAAGCAAAAAGGAAACGAAAAAATTAATGAAAATGAAAGAAAAATAAAGCTAATATGTTTTTATATTTGCTGTCTTAATGTGAAAAAATAATGGAAAGTTGAGTATCATCTTTACTATGTATAAATGTAAGCTCTTGTCATTTTGAATGAAATCAAAAGTGATATTAACGTAAACAAGAGCTGTTGCCTACCGGAGGCATCCAGGATGCTATCGCTCGCTCTTATGGGTCATCTAGTTTGCTAGAGCGACGTTCCCAGTTTGTTTTGCTTTAATAATCTAGCTATTTAGCTCCGCATAAAATGCTTATATTGTTAGCTCGGGGATTTCGACACGATCGAGGTAACGATCCTGCCTTTGTTGACGTATTGTCGCTATAGGCAAATTTTTTTAAGTTTGCTGTTTTTCATGTAAAAATGAAATGATGTCTTATTTCATGCACACACTTATTTTCATCTATTACCAATCAAGATGCACATTTTTTGTTTTAAATAAAAATGAAATGAAAAATAAACCCTAGAAATTTTTAAGTTTGCAGTTTTCATGTAAAAATTAAATGATGTCTTAATTCATGCACACACTTATTTTCATCTATTTACCAATCAAGATGCACATTTTTTGTTTTAAATAAAAATGTTATGAAAAATAAACCCAAGAAATTTTGAAGTTTGCTGTTTTCATGTAAAAATTAAATGATGTCTTAATTCATGCACACACTTATTTTCATCTATTACCAATCAAGATGCACATTTGTTTTAAATAAAAATGTTATGAAAAATAAACCCAAGAAATTTTGAAGTTTGCTGTTTTCATGTAAAAATTAAATGATGTCTTAATTCATGCACACACTTATTTTCATCTATTACCAATCAAGATGCACATTTGTTTTAAATAAAAATGTTATGAAAAATAAACCCAAGAAATTTTGAAGTTTGCTGTTTTCATGTAAAAATTAAATGATGTCTTAATTCATGCACACACTTATTTTCATCTATTACCAATCAAGATGCACATTTTTTTGTTTTAAATAAAAATGTAATGAAAAATAAACCCAAGAAATTTTGAAGTTTGCTGTTTTCATGTAAAAATAAAATGCTTTCTTAATAGTTGTACATATTTTATGTCTGCTATTTATATGTAATCAAATGCTTTCTTATAAAAACTAAAATAAAGGGCCACAAAAAATACAAACGAAAAATATACGTTTCTTTTATTTACAAAATGGAACAACTATACAGCTCATGGAGGTACTACAATTTTTTCTTGCCAAGGGACAGCACCAGCAGGGGACATGTAGTAATGTGAAAGGTAGTCTCGCTGATCCTTTGCATCCTTCTGGATATGATGGCCGGGTAGAATCATCAGCCCCTGCAGGTTTTGCTCATTCCTCCATGCACCAGGGATCAGAGCATGTGTGTCCGGATCTTCGTAGTCCACTTCTGACAAAGCACCTGGGTATTTGATGAGGACGAGGTTGTGCAGGACACAGGCACACATGGTGATCAGGTTGATGGTGCTGGGCTTCTGCTGCATAGTCGTCAAGAAGCAACGGAACCTTTGACTTAAAATTCCAAAGGCATTCTCAACGACACGTCGGGCACGAGACAACCTGTAGCTATATATGCGTTCTCGTAGGACTTGTGACCGATGGGAGAATGGTTTCATCATCCAGGTTCGTAGAGCAAAGGCGTCATCCCCAACGAAGTGATAGGGCACTGGGTGGTCATCATTAGGGAGTGGTTCTGGTTGAGGCACTCCAGCTATGTTGTCTTCTACAGCATCATGCAGAGAACAGTTGCTCCATGTTCCTCCATCCGACGCACCACCCTCTGCCCCAACATCCACATAGAGGAACCTGTAGGAAGCATCTGCGACTGCCATCAGTACAATGCTGTGGAAGCCCTTGTAGTTGTAGTAGTAAGAGCCAGCATTGGGTGGCTTCCTTATGGCAATGTGCTTTCCGTCCACAGCCCCCAGACAGTTGTGGTAATTCCATCTGGAGCTGAATCTGGCAGCAACTTCCTTCCAGGCCTCTTCAGTTTTGGGGCAACGCAGCACTTCGTCCTTGTAGGCAGCGATGATGGCTTTACACACCTCTGGTATTAATTTGCTGATGGTACTTGCTTCAACACTGAAGCTGTACTGTAGACTTTGATAGGAATTTCCAGTGGCTAAAAAGCGGAGGGTAACAGCAAGCTTGAGTCCAACTTGAAGCGGTTCCCTCATGAAGGTAGACTGCTTCAGGAGGTGCAGGGTTAACTTCTCAACCATCTCTTGAAACAGGTCAGGTGTGATTCTGAG
The DNA here is from genome assembly GCF_036898095.1 of Palaemon carinicauda. Taxonomy (NCBI): domain Eukaryota; kingdom Metazoa; phylum Arthropoda; class Malacostraca; order Decapoda; family Palaemonidae; genus Palaemon; species Palaemon carinicauda. Next base: position 23,658,211 of record NC_090741.1, read on the forward strand.
GTAATTTTTGTAGCCCTTTGGATCTTCCTTGTGGAGTTCAGTCAATAGACTGTCATAGTGTCCAAACGAGTGCCTTCTGGTTAACCATTCCCTGACCCACACTTTCCTTTGTATCTTTCTTCGAGGTGGGGTGGGCTTTTGTTTCTCTTTTTCCTTTGCCAGCCTTTTCTGATGCAGTCCAACAAATGCTACAGCAGCTGCTAGGTATAGGTATCTTCTTCTCAATGCAATGGTGTCTCTGACAGTAAGCATGTTGTCTCGTCTGAAGCCAATCCAAGAATGTCCTCGGGTTGGAGAAGCCCCGTTTTTATATGGAGTGGCCAATTCGTGAACTGGCGTGAACTGGCGTGAACGATGCGGAAACGATGCGGAATGATGAGTGAACTCGCGTGAACGATGCGCGAACTACGCGTGCCAATTCGTGCCATCGCGTGAACGTCGCGTGAACGTCGCGTGAACGATGCGCGAACTGGAGTGAACTGGTCGTGAACAGTGCGCGAAAAACACCAGTGCGTGCCAAAAAGTGGCACGCACTGGCGCGCATCAATGCGTGCCAGTGCGTGGCAAAAATGCGCGCAAGTGTCAGGGGGGCTTAAGCCTTAGGCTTAGTCCTAGTGGTTCTATCTGAATAACATACGAGGATATGTCTGTCCTGACCCGCTAACCAGATACGACGTAGTTATTGGTATATTGGGTATTTAACTGCGGTTGCCAATTTCTGTTTTTTTTCAATATTTGTAAAAAATTTTACGTAATAAGGAATTGCCGTATATTATTGATTTTTTTTCATGTTTATGTGTTAGAAAGTGTGCCTTGATGGTTGGGCTAACACGTGCATGTCTTTTTTTTTATCTGAGATGCCGTATATTAGAATGTTGGGCATTTTTCCGCGAGTGCCGCTTTTTATTTGTTTTGCATTTTTTTGCTTAGTCATGTTACCGTAAGGAATTGGCAAGTAGTGTCGCAAAACTTATATTTTTATAGTGTTGGAAAGTATTTCTAGATGATCTGGCTACCCATGCCTATTTTTTTTTAGCCAGATATGGCGTATATATAAGTATGTGTTCGATTTTCCTGTGATTGCCTTTTTTTCGTTTTTTCCCATTTCTTTCAAAATTACTACGTACTAAGGAACTATCACAGAGTAATGATTCATTTATATGTTTATTTGTCGTAAAATGTGCCTTGATGGTTTGCCTAGCACGTGGCTGAAATTTTTTTTTCTGAAATGCCGTATATTAGAATGGCCATTTTTCCGCGAGTGCCCCTTTTTATTTGTTTTGCATTTTTTTGTTTAGTCATGTTACCGTAAGGAATTGGCAAGTAGTGTCGCAAAACTTATAATTTTATAGTGTTGGAAAGTGTTTCTAGATGATCTGGCTACCCATGCCTATCTTTTTTTTTTAGCCAGATATGGTGTATATATAGGTATGTGTTCGATTTTCCTGTGATTGCCATTTTTTCATTTTTTCCCATTTCTTTCAAAATTACTACGTACTAAGGAACTATCACAGAGTAATGATTCATTTAGATGTTTATTTGTCGGAAAATGTGCCTTGATAGTTTGCCTAGCACGTGGCTGAATTTTTTTTTTCTGAAATGCCGTATATTAGAATGTTAGCCATTTTTCCGCGAGTGCCCCTTTTTATTTGTTTTGCATTTTTTTGCTTAGTCATGTTACCGTAAGGAATTGGCAAGTAGTGTCGCAAAACTTATATTTCTATAGTGTTGGAAAGTGTTTCTAGATGATCTGGCTACCCATGCCTATCTTTTTTTTAGCCAGATATGGCGTATATATAGGTATGTGTTCGATTTTCCGGTGATTGCCATTTTTTCGTTTTTTCCCATTTCTTTCAAAATTACTACGTACTAAGGAACTATCACAGAGTAATGATTCCTCTAGATGTTTATTTGTCGGAAAATTTTGTTTACTTCTTTTTTGATTGAATATCATCAAATTTTTTAGCTAAAATATTATATTGTTTCACTTTTTTGTTTTTTTTTCGATTTTATCTCCCTTCAAAAAAATATTTTTGGGTCAGAATTTTAATTTTATAGTCGTACAATAATCAACAATTATCCAGCAACCCACCATACAATTTTTATGCATATCCAATAATAATTAGATTAGTAAATAACACCTTGAAATTGACATACCCTTCCTACATTTCAAGTGGCAGATTAGGGAGTCTGAGTCAGTGTGGTTGGCGGCCCTTTTGTGGACATATCCGAAGCGTAAGTTGCCCTATCTATATATATTCTTGTTCCCTATAGAATTTGTGATATTTTGGTATATTTTTACCTGCATAAATATCATATTATATATTAAATATATGTATTTTTTTACGAAATTTCTAAGTACTCAAAAAATTACTTTTAGATATGGCCCCTGATATAAATGTAATTTACAAAATAATGAAGATTATTTTACATATTTCTATTTTAGGATAACATATGTTTATTCCCTAAAAAAATTAGCCACTTCCTATTTCATTTGGGTACCCAAAAAAATTCATGAAATTTGGACAAATTTTTTCGGCCAAAAAAAGTTACCCTTTTTTTCTCATTTCAGATCTTCACCTCCATGGGTCTGACTTAATCCAAAATACATCAAGATGTGTCCTAAACATTCAAGAATCAATTCCTAAAAGGATTTGTGTATATATGTATAAACTTTTTTTTTATGAATTTTTATGTCAGGTTTTTTTTTTCTACTTAATTTTTTAAAATATTTATAATAAAATAGTTTTTCTGCAGATGAGTAGTATTTATCTTTGCAGTTGTTTTAAGCATTCATTGAATTTTGTTTGGCAAAAGAAAAAAAGAGGTTACTGCAAAAACTGATTTTTCAAGAATTTTTTTTGGCGTCGGGGTCGTTCGCGTCCGAGTATACCCTTAAAGGGGTGTCCGAGGAGCGTACCTATCCAGGGTTAACTTTCCGCTTAGGAAAATATATATTGTATTCTATAATAAGAATTAACCTTAGTTTTAATATCTTGGGAGGTTACAGCAATTGGCTGGGCAGGAAATACAAGTATGTGTCTTTCCTTCTTTCCTTTATAGCTTTACAGTATAAGCTACATGTATTTAACAATAAGTGAAAAGCCTTCACTTGATACTCATGGATTTTCTTCTCTTTACAGGTGACCATCCGAAGTGCGGGAGTATGTTCTGCAATGTCTGCAGTAAGAACTTCTGTGGACATGAGTTATGCAGGAGGCACGCATCATGCGCAGCCTCCAAAGGTGATCGCCGGTATTGAGACCCTCAGGTATGTATCATATGTTCTAACCTGATTACCGAGGCCTTTGACACCCCTAAGTCGGCGGAGTCAAAGATGCTGCTAGGAAAAAATTGCGAGCCTGGGTGAGGGGTTTTCAGAAAAACACTTCAGGCCCCTACCTTCCAAACGAGAGGAGTAGGGCCTACCTTTTCCCTAAGGCATCGGCTGATGCAGTCATTCCTCAGCCTCAGGAGGAGATACCAACTGTCCAGAATCCGGTAGATTCTGAAGTCTCGGCCGCCCTTCAAGACATCCAATTGGAGGATAGGATGTCAGATTATACAGAGAAGGTCAGGAGGAGGAGCTGACTCAGGCTACAGAAATAGAAGAGGAAGAAATCGACGAGGTGTCGGTTACATCGGTTCCGGCCAAGGAACCTGTTCCCTCTACATCGTTTGCTATCCCAGGTGATCTGGGAAGGACTCCTTCTTCTATTGTTGAGATGATTCAACAAATACAGAAGAAGAATAATGCAAAGGAAGCTGCAATGAAACTGGAGATACGTAAACTCGCAGCATCACGTGGGCCCCAGAAGCGTCTCAACGTGAAGGATCTTCCTTTGTGCTCTGATACCAATCCTTGGAGGTATGCCGAACACATGCCAATGAACACCGGGAAGATTGTTGTATCGGAGAAGTTGGGCTCAATTCCCCTGGAAGATGTGGAATTTTGTCCCAACAAAGACTCGGACTGCTATGTCCGTCTTAGGAAGGATTTTTTGGTGTTTTGGTCATACTTTCTCATCATGTGTGGTAGGACCCAGGTTAGTTACCATGGTTGTCCACTGGGGTTTAAGTAGAGGAGGTGGCGGTCACAATTCTGCTATGATTCGCATTTATGCTTGCTGTGTCATCTCCGTAGCTAACACCTGTGGAAAAAGGATATGACTCTCCAATATGACAGATCAGTAACACGTAGCTGTCGCAGATCAAGCATTTCAGAGCTTCGAAGGCACAGATCAACAGTTTTGTGCCTGCATTCGTCTCGTTTTTATTTACTTTCTTTTTAGTTTACCGTCTGTGAAAAACTTCCCCCCCTCCATCACAAAGTTTCAGTTCCCCCTGGAACTTTAGTAGGGTTTAAAAAAAAAGAAATAATAATAATAATTATTACAAACTCTACATTATAAACAAACCCCAACTAACTTTTGTGTCCAAAAAAACAAAAACAAAATCTTAACAAGAACGAAGTCAAACAAAAATCATAACGAGACTACTCTGAACTGCATAATCTTAATCATACAAGATCATACAATTCTATAAAGAAGAAAAAAAAAATTTCATATCAACAAACGAGTTACAACAAAACTTGAACTAAGCAACTTCTTACAAGATCAAATTGGGAAATACAAAGTGAATACATTTTTAGGTAAATAAGAACTGTAGAGAAGAACTTTAAAACCATACATAGGGAAAAACGTATGTAAACAAAAACTCTAGCAAAGAACTTCAAAATATATTACATACGGTTAAATATGAGTAAATAAAAACTGTACCAAAGAGCTTCAAAATATATTACACACGGTTAAATATGAGTAAATAAAAACTGTAGCAAAGAATTTTACACAACTGATACATACGGTTAATCATGAGCAGATAAAAACTGCGATTATGAAGTCCAAATCAATACATATTAATAATCATGAGTAAAGAAAAACTGTAGTAAAAATTTTTATGTACTTGACCAACATGAGTAACAGAAACTGAAACAAAGAGCTGCATTAATAAAAGAAATTGTATAACCATAGGGTACTCAACTTTAGAAATTCACTAAGAACCAGGGTGAGGTGATGGGTGGCACATAACGCGGCCTCACAATCCTTCCTGAAGTCTGTAATTAGACATTAGATGTAGTAACATCCGATACAGTATAACACTGCAAGAAAACAAAACCAATCACCATAATATTAAAATGGCATAAATAAAAAAAAAAATCCATGAACTGAACATCAAAAAAGTAATTATGAAAGAACAGAAAATACGAAAAGGTGTATCATGGCGATAATATGCAAGGAAAACCATCATCAAACATTAGTAACTAAAATGACATATCTTCTAATGTCTTTCAACATAATGAAACATTGTTGTAATATTTTTAAATATAATGGAATATCTTCAAAGAGCTGTGTCATGGATTAATAAAAATATCATCAAATCAATGTACTAGTACAAAAACAACTTTGTGTACACAACAATACCTACATGCAAAACTATACTCTGGGCGATACCTGCACTATCTATCATTAGAGTAGGCATGCCCCGGAATCACCCCTGCTAATGGAGTGTTTCCATCACACCCGCATTCATTATACGAAATATGGCAGTCGGTCCTCCCCAAAACATCTGCTTCTGAGGGCAACAAAACACCTACTACCAGAGAAGGTTTCACCAGCATATCTTTTCTGGCGGCCTCTCCCCCTTTATATGGGGACAGGAAGGGCAACTAATTATATATCTACAAAACGGATTAAGTGCAACCAGGACTGCTAACAACTACTTAGAACATTAAACTCGAGCTATGGTGAGAGGTATACAAATCAATGTGTTTGTTGAATAAGGGAAGGTGACCGAGCGGCATGACTTCTAATTCAGTTAAATCAAGATGAACCAACACTCAAGAAATATTCACACCTGGATAGAAACAGAAGCGGTTATAACAGAAGTTCCTCGAACTGTTATCCTTTCACTCTTCCTTTTTCGCTGACCGGGTAGACAGAACCCGTCTCCCTCCACAGAGCACCTACTCTGATGAGTCAGGACAGATATCCCTGGGGACAATACATCAGATTCGTCTCCTTCACACATGACCTTATACCCAGACTCGTGTCTAACTGACACAATCCAACGATGTCCGAAATAAACTATTTCCCTCTCAGAGTCTGTTCTCACCTTAAATATACAACTATGAACAAAACTAGGCTTTTCCAAATAAATATCGAACAAGCACTCACGCGCTGAGGGCGCTAAAAGTGCATACACATGTTCACACAACACATGTTCTTTCCATATCTTACATTTTTCCAAACAAGGCAATGACACTGCAAGTGTCTCTCTTTCATAAACAGCAAAATAGGAGCGACTGACTAATACTCGCGTTACGAATTCCTCCTATTCTTTATGAGTCCACATCGACTTAACTTCATACAAGTGAAAATCTGAGTCTTCATTTTTAACAGGTATTTCACCAAAAATAAAATTGACTCTTTACTTTATCAACAGATCTTTTAAAGATCTTTAAAAACTCCCCTGGGGGTGGGGGGGGGGGGGGGCTAAAATAGCAGAAGATATTTCCCCTGTGGCTAAAACATTCAGAATTTGGTTAGCTACGCTTTCCAAATGCATAGTCAGCTCACCAGCTAAAAAAGCTAATTGTGTAGCACTTTCTACATAAATTACATTTCTCTGAATTTAATTTATCTCTTTCCCCATACTATTAATTCTATTTTCTAAAACTCTTAACCATCCTGACCTTTAATTACTGCTGAAATGTCCGTACTTAATTGCGTATCTAAATTATGTTTATGAGAAATAACTTTGTTAATGACTGTGTGGGTATTCTGGGTTTCTTACTAAGCGCTTTTTCTAATTGATCGAGCTTAGAACGGGTAATTAGCCCTGTCCAACTCCCTATCAGCTCACCTATCCAATTAGCTCCACGCTTCTCTCTATTCCCCTTTGAAACTACAAAGTCTTCGAAAGTATCAAATGATCTATGAAGAGCTCTATGAATGTTCTCGAGAATTGCTTGTAATTTAATAACTGTTACATCCGCAGAAACCTGTTTTAACTGTTTTTGTAACTCACTAGTCTGATCAAGAATCGTAATTAGTGGATTCACAACTTCATCAGGATCGTAACTGATCATTCAAAACGTGAGCGTCTGACTCAAAGGATAATCTAAATATATTATTAAAAACTAAGCCCTCACTTATTCTTACTTCACTATCCACACACACACTAGCGGCTATGCCCTTAGATGTCAGGATGCCTGAAAACCTTAAATCAATCAATCAAACACTAGCAGATATCAGCCACAATGCCGCTAAAAGACAGGCCTCTCATAGTGGTTGCCCTATGCCTAACGCTAACCTCTACCTAACTAAGGCCAATTTACAACTCGTTGGGCTTTTAAAAGGCAAAAGCGTCTCTCTAACTCTCTCTCTCTCTCTCTCTCTCTCTCTCTCTCTCTCTCTCTCTCTCTCTCTCTCTCTCTCTCTCTCTCTCTCTCTCTCTTTGCAAGAAGGAATTTAAGATGAAACCATTGTTTTCTGACACAATTTTCACAATAGAGGCATGTACTTCATACACATTTCCTTTTGCAATACTTATTACTGTTATCATGATTGATATTGGTCACCCTGAATGGTCCGATAAAGACAGATTCGAACTTGTGCCCTTGTGCTTTGAATATCTGATTATAACCACGAATATTCCTATTCTGTGCTATCTTGAAAAATTTATCGGCCATCTCGAAAGCTCTCTGTTTACATTGGCGACGTGAGATCAAAAAGCATGTTCACTATATACAGGCAGTTTTTCCTTTTTTGTGAAAACATCATAGGGCAAATTCGAATCTTGACCAAAAAAACTAGATAATAAGGAGTATCTTCAATGATTTCATTATATCCTGTATTTAAAGCAAACTGTGCCGGTGACAACATATCCGACCAGATATTAGGATTATCTGCTACTAAATATTTAAGCATACTAATCTAAACTCGATTCTTAGACTCAACTAACACATTAGAATATATCAATATGCAAGAATGGGTGAATGCTTAATGCCATACAACTCAGATATACGAATAAACACTTTATTTACAAATTTGGTTCCGTGATCTGAAATAATTTCTTGAGGAGTACCGAATATCTCAATGAAATCTCTAAGGGCTCTTACGACTTCCTGTGCATTTTTATCAATCAATGGTTGCCGGAACGTTCGCACATCTACTAAAACAAAAATATATTTATGCCCTGTGTGAAACAGGTAATGGGCCAATTAAATCAATATGCAATTTCTCTTTAGCTAAAGGCCAGACTCGGACTGGAAGTATGTGTAATCTATGTGATCGGAACAGATTACAGAGTTGACACGAGTTTAAATATCTCTTTATTGTTTTTTTTCATGTCTTTCCAATAAAAATTATCAGTAGCTTGTCTGAAAGTGTTTGCTACTTCCATAAGACTGGATACTAGTGACAAATATGATAATGCCATTGCCGCACTTATAAAAGGGGTGGGCAATACAGTCCAATAAACTAACTCGTCCCTTCTTGAATCAGTTACATACAAAATGTTATCCTCTATCACAAATCGGTTAGGTTTGAGCAAGACGTCAGTAAGAAATTCTTCACTTTCTTTTCTAAGGTAGGCTTTGACTTTACCCCATACAAGATCTTTATTCTATGCACTAATTAGCTGTACATCTCAGTCATAATCATCATCCAGAACGTCGTATGTCTCAAGGACAGGTTAATTTTCACGCTGCTCATTCAACTGGGCCCATCGCATTCATTCACTCTTGCTTTCCGATCAGCTGACGTCTCTTCTGTGTGTGATGCATCACTGTTACTGGTTTGCTTGGGTTGGTGCGTACTCCTCGACTTCGTTGTAGCAGCAACATATCAAGATAAGGCATCTGCGACTATGTTAGTACGCCCAGGAATGTATTCAATTCCTACAATATCAGATTTTAATAATACTTCTAACCACCTCGCCTGACGACTCGATAAATCTGACTTCTTATAAATGTCTGACAAAGGTTGATGATCAGACTTAATACGAGTCTTATGTTCTGAAAGGAAATAATGATTCCTTTTTAATACCCACTTAATGGCAAGAGCTTCTCTATCAAGTGCTAAGTAATTGGTTTTAGGTTCTTGTAATGCTCATGAGGTGAGCCCTACAGGGCAGGAAATCCTTTCACCATCAATTTGTTCTATTACCCCTCCAATGGCAATATCGCTTGCATCACATGTTACTAGAAATTCACGATCGAATTTAGGAAAGACTAAAAAATTATCTTCAGACTAACCTTGTTTCAATTTCTAAAATGCATCATCATGTTCTCGTGTCCATTCAAAATTCTCTGTCTTTCTAAGTTTATTCAACGGGCGTGAGATGTTCCCAAAATATTTGATAAAGTGCCTGTATTAAGATGCTAACCCTAAAAAGGAGGTAGCTTGTTTAGATGTTTGCGGACGAGGATATGTCCTAATTGCCTCTACTTTGTCTGCCATAGGGCTTACGACCTTGTGACTGAGTAGGTGACCTAGAAATTGAACTTCTGGCTAAAATAGCTGACACTTGGCTAAGTTGACCTTCAAATTATGACATCTCAAGGCATTGAGTACTTTAACAAAATTAATCATATGCTATTCCATAGTTTCTCCTAATATGATAATATTATCTAGATAAATCAACAAGGCATTTCCTACCAATCAAGAAAATACCCTCATCATTACACGAGAAAAATGTGCATGTGCGTTCTTTAAACCGAAGGCTAAAGTATTAAAGGAATATAATGGATCACCTGCGACAAATGTTGTTTTTTCTTCACTCTTGGGGTCGAATACAATTTGGTGATACAACAATTTAAGATCCAGGGTAGAAAACAGCGTATTATTTCGGACTTTACATAAAATTTCTTCAATGGATGGCAAAGGGAACAAATCGCCTTTCGTAACACTTTTTTAACTTACTACGTCAATATACACAACTAAAACTACGATAGACGATAGGAGATCACCAGGGGGAATCAGAGACTAATTTTATTGCATTCTCTTTCATCTCTGCTAACTGTCTATTTTCCTCAGTCTGATATACAAAGGGAACTCGATGAGGATACGTTATGACTGGCAGACTGTCTCCCGTATCTATATGAAAAGGCATACAATCACAATATCCAGGAGGTTCCTTATCTATCAAAAACACAACATATTTTTGCAAAATTTTTGCAATATTGTAATGATATCTATCAGGTGCTAAAGTAAGTCCCAAATTCTTTAAGGCTCATACACGTTCTTTGCCGAATGGCAGAGTTAAACATTAAGTAACACTGGTACAGATGTAAAAATATGAATCAGCACTTTAATTTTCCCATCTTTGATTTGAACTACCGAGTCCTTTATTAAATTAGTGTCAAAATATACATGGGGCTAAGGATGCCAATTCCATTCTTGAGCTCTCGGTTACACCCATTTAATTCTAACAATGCAGCAGAAGAGGGATTAATACACACTTTTTGGGAAAGTCGAAGTTCACCCTTATCAGAAACATTATCAAAAGGTTCTATCACACGGGCCACTGATGCAACTGTCCTTCTAATGCGTAGGATGCGATCCCTCCAAGTTACTGTTCATCCTTTGGGAGATGAAAGTACATTCAACCCTAGTAACCAGATTGCGTCGGAACCAAAAATGACATCAATGACCATAATGCCTTACTCGGGGACAACATAATAATCATGAATAAGCTTTTTTTCCCTTAATTCAAAAAGACTAAAAAAAAAACTGTTTATAAAAACCTCTTTTCCTCCAAACCATTGTCACATTAAAGGAACCTCATTCTGCACTTGATTCACTTTAATGTGTGATTCAATGATGAGAGAAACAGATGCCCCTGTATCTATCAAACTGATTTTATAACCTGTTGGGAACTTAACTTTGATAACAGGCTGCTGAGGGCTGTCTTCTGTCTTCTCCCTATTGGGTCATCCTTGCCACCGCTGTCACCACTCCGCGTTGTCCTTTGGCGGGCAGCGTTTGCAATAATGGGGGTCTCCGCAATGTGAAGGCTCCCAGAAAACCTACCATGGGTTGAGGGTAGTAGAGTGGTGCTCCAGCCATGGGTGTTGGTCCTTCATTGCCCAATGGCGTTGCTTTTGCATTTGCAGGAGTAATGACCTGACTTTCTGCAGTTGAAACACAGCAGCTTCTGTGTTTGCTACTTATATTTTGCCCTTTCGCCCAAGGGTTTCTTCTCGACACTCGGACCGCTTCCGGACGATTGACTCGATGAGAACGACGTTGACTGGGCTCTCTGTCGTTGCTTATGTCCTTCGGAACAGGGTTTTCCTCTCTCCCGTTCGTTCTGTGTTCCCAACATCAAGGCTTGCAAATTCTCCATTGCCCTCTCATTGGGCATGGGCTTATACAGTGTGCCCCACGTATATGTTTGAAGGTGGGATTTCATTGCTTTCCTTAGCCAAGGATCTTTGATGTCCTCTGAGGTCTCATGGCCATCCATAAAGTCTTCCAACTCTGCGGCAATTCTTGTGAAAAATTCCAAGTGCGACTCATAGTTAAACAAGTGACCGTGTAAGTTGGCTGTACTCAGGCCTAATTGTCGTTGCATGTGCCGTCACAGCGCTCCTCACGATATTGGGTCGATGAATTCCGGATCTTTCCTCTTCTCTTTATATGCTTTTCCTCAAATTCTTTGTTTCGCCAAGACAATCTTTTTGTCATTCCGACCAGCATCTTTCTTACATTACAGCCTATATGGTACTTAGGAAAGTTTCAATTGAAGAGAACCTGTATCCTTCCTCCGGCACTAAATCCTCGAATACAGGTACATGTTCTGTTATTGGGAGAAACATACCGTATTGACTCGGCCGTCCGTCTCTTCTTGGCTATGTCCATCTTCGTTCGACCATCCATCTCTTCTTGGCTGGGATTCGAATCCATATTCTTCATGTGAAAAAATGCTGTTAAAAACTCCCTGTGGTTATCGTCCTCCCGTGCCAGCGGTTGTTCCTGAAAAAATAATTTCTCCATCAGGTCCTATAAAATTACTTATTCCTCAAAGGTTTTCCTTGATCGTGATCATAACATTTTCAGGATGTTCTTCCGGGGTGCTCATTTTATAGTGTTTTCATTCAGACTGTTGCATAGTATATCCCATACCCATACACTTTTTGTCACGTGATTCTGTGGTAACTGTGGTTAAAGACATAAAGATATGGGAAACGAGGGTAATGACAGATGTTATTATATATCTTTTTCTACAGTTCATGTATTTAAGAAAATTAGATTCACATCTTATTGAGCACATCAATTTTGAGGTATGGTGGCGTTGAATTATCTTGAAAATGTTGAAGTCACAAAATAAAAATTTGAATTCATAGCTCAAAACCTT
>NC_090741.1:23675630-23688130 GCF_036898095.1 Palaemon carinicauda
AATGTAAGGTGATTTCAAATAATTCCAGTAAACTTAGAAATAGAATTATATGAATTTGGAAATGACCTTTATCTTTCCTCAAAGAAATAATCTGGAGTTAAAACGTTTAAGAATTAACTGTCAAACTATACTCGGACAAAGACAAACGATAAATCAGTTAATCCACTGGTCAAAATGTTCGTCCATACCTTCAACGGGTGGTCTTGAATGGCCTTGTAGGTATGATGTCCGAAATATTTCTATGTAGAGACGATATATTGGGAAGAGAGCTTCTCTCACCCTCCACTTCCGTTTGGTTTAACTATAGCTTGAGTAAAGCCCCTGTTATGAACAACATTCAAATCCCCGTCAAAATAAAACCTGATGAATCACCCCTTGCAGAGGAAAACTAATCCTAGATTACAGTAGATATAGGCATGTGAGAAGAAGGGTCCTACCTAAACAGGATATGAAAAAGTATAACCATTCAATAATATGTCTAAATGATTTTAGGAATCGCTATGTAATAATATGCAAATATTATATTTATGGGCATTTTCATACCACGAGATCGCTATTATGTATAGCAAGCTACATAACCACGGTCATTTATACGCAACAATAAAACAGTACAACGTAAGGACACACGTACCAAAATAAAATAAAGAATAAAAAAATATTTTATTCTATATAGAGATGTCACAAAGTTAAGAAATTCCAAACATTTTAAAGGTCGCTAATAGAGGCTTGCTAAATGTAAACCATAAGTCATTCTACATAAAACAAAGAAAACGTCTCGTTGAAAGGAAGGCATTTTATATATTTTTCTGGTGGTAAAATTTTATGATAAAAGAATATCTGCAAAAGATCTCAGAAAGTACTGAGAGAGAGAGAGAGAGAGAGAGAGAGAGAGAGAGAGAGAGAGAGAGAGAGAGAGAGAGAGAGACTTACCTTATCCTTATTCTATGTTTGGGTTCCCCCAGGTCCCTCAGTGTGAGGCACCTAGTATATCCACCAAAGAGTTGCTAATGCATCTTCCTGTGTATTTTGCATTTTCCAGTCTTGGATGGTCTGGGATGCATCTTAGGTATTTATCGAAATTATTCTTAAACATATCTATGCTCACTCCTGATGTTTCTTAGATGAGCTGGCAGCGTATTAAATAGTCGCTGCATTATCGATGCTGGTGCGGAGTGGATTAATGTCCTGTGCGCCTTCCTGAATTTTCCTGGTATGATTTTTGGCCCTATTAATCTACCTCGGCTGGCTCTTTCTGATATGTTTAGCTCCATGATGTTTTCAGTAATTCCTTCTATTTGCTTCCATGCTTGTATTATCATACAGTGTTCTCTTCTCCTTTCTAGATTGTATAGTTTTAAAATTTGCAGTCTTTCCCTGTAGTCAAGGTCCTTAACTTCTTCTATTCTAGCAGTATAGGACCTTTGTATACTCTCTATTTGTGCAATATCCTTTTGGTAGTGTGGGTACCAAATCACATTGCAGTACTCGAGTGTACTACGTACATAAGTTTTGTAAAGCATAATCATGCGTTCAGCTTTTTTTGTTTTAAAGTGTTTGAATAACATTCCCATTTTTGCTTTACATTCAGCCAACAGTGTTGCTATTTGGTCGTTGTAAAACATATTCCTATTCAACATTACACCAAGGTCTTTAATTGCTTCTTTTTTTGTGATTATCTCGTTATTAGGACCCTTGTATGCATATACCATTCCTTCTCTGTTTCTATAATTTATTGATTCGAATTTATCGGAGTTAAATACCATCCTATTTATCTCCGCTCATTCATATATTTTGTTTATATCTCTTTGTAGTGAGTTCCCATTATCATCACAAGTATTTTCTCTACTTATTATTGTGTCATCAGCGAAACTTCTCACTACAATGTTTGTAACATCATAGACTATGTCTGACATCATAATAACAAACAGCAGTGCAGCTAATACCGTACCCTGTGGCACGCCAGATATTACATGATCTTCATCTGATTTCTCGTCATTTGCAACCACTATCTATTTTCTCTTTTGCAGGAATTATTTTACCCACTTTCCTATCTTTCCCACAATATTATGCGTTCGTATTTTTTCTCTTATATTTTATGGTTTATCTTATCAAAGGCTTTTGCAAAATCTAGATAGATCACATCTGTGTCTTTTTCATTTATCTTATTTTTGTATATGTTTTCATAGTGTGCTATCAGTTGGGTTTGTGTACTTTTTTCGGGCACAAAACCGTGTTGACCTATATTAAACTAATTATTTTTACCAAATGATTCATTATTTTTTTTTTTATTACCCTCTCATACACTTTCATAATACGTGATATTAGACTAACAGGTCTATAATTGCTTGCCTCTAGTCTTGATCCACTTTTGAAAACAGGGGTTATATAAGCTAATTTATGTTAACTATATCTTGCTCATATATACACTTTATCGAGCAGTTTTGCAAGCTGCTTCGCGATAGTGTGTGCAGTTTTTTTTTTCTTTTTTTTTTAACAAAATCGCTGTAACTCCATCTGGTCCGTCTGCTGATCCACTTTTAATTTCGCTTATAGCCTTAATAATATATGCTTCATTAATATCTATATCCGTTAGATATTCAACATTCTCTTCTCTCATTTCTGTTTCATTGTTCTCATTCGCAATTCTTGGCGTGAACTCACTCTTATATTTTTCTGCTAATATGTTGCATATTTCCTTTTTTTTATTCGTTAACCATCCTTCAATTCTTAGAGGGCCTATTTCTAATCTCCCTTTATTCATCTTTTTTTTGCATAGGAGTAAAGTACTTTGTTTATATATATATATATATATATATATATATATATATATATATATATATATATATATATATATATATATATATATATATATATATATATATATATGTATATATATATATATATGTATATATATATATATATATATATATATATATATATATATATATATATATATATATATATATATATATATATATATATATATATATATATATATATATTCTGAAGTGTCCTTTCTTCTATGTCCCTTTTTTCGTTTTCTTTCGATTGTATAATCTTTCGTTCTGCATTTTCTATCTTACTTCTTATTTCCATCATTTTCCATACATTTTTTTCTTTTGCAAGATTTTTCTTCCACTTTCTAACTTTCTGAAATAAGACCCTCCTGTCTCTGGGCGTGCATGTGTTTTGTTTATTGTTTTTTCTCGGTATATATTTTTCAAAAAGGTTCTC
The DNA here is from genome assembly GCF_036898095.1 of Palaemon carinicauda. Classification (NCBI taxonomy): domain Eukaryota; kingdom Metazoa; phylum Arthropoda; class Malacostraca; order Decapoda; family Palaemonidae; genus Palaemon; species Palaemon carinicauda. Next base: position 23,678,865 of record NC_090741.1, read on the forward strand.
CAGTATTTTGTAGAGTATGTCAGTATTAACCTGTATATTATCACTTACGAATATATTTTTCAATTCTTTGTTCAGTTCTTCAGAGAGAGAGAGAGAGAGGGAGAGAGAGAGAGAGAGAGAGAGAGAGAGAGAGAGAGAGAGAGAGAGAGAGAGAGAGAGAGAGAGAGAGAGAGAGAGGAGGGGGGGGGGTATTAGAACATGCAAGGAACATTTCACTCAAGTAAGAAGTTTGAAAATTTATTTAAATAATGAAATCAACATCAGATAAGGCAAGTCGAGATGCAGAAGTTGTGTCGCCTGAAAATTAAAAGGAAATAAGTGAAAAGATTAACCACTCTTAAAGATGGATAATTTGTAATCAAACTGAGGAATGGAGGAAGAAACAGAAGTTTTTGTTTTTCTTTTTTTATATTATTACTTTGATTCATAGGGAAAATTAAACTCTCTTAGGCTCTGATTTGAATTCGCAGCAATGAACACAGGGATATATAAAATTAAGAGGCTATTTATTGCCTAAATACTGATTCTTTTTTTTTTAGGAAAAAATGGGAAAATAAGATAAATAAAATTAAAACAATATGAATTATCTAAAGAAAAAAAAAACGAATTCTAAAAACATTTAATGCTTTATTTTTATTGTAACGTTTCAAGCTTATTTAAACATAATGAATATCTATTAATTTATTCGTAATATTTTAATCAGGAGAATGTCAACATTCATAGGTTGATGAGAGTAAATAATGATTTATGATAAAAAAAAAAAAAAAAAAAAAAAAAAAAAAAAAAAAACATAATACAGCAAACACAATTATGTTTTTAAAATGGTATTTTTTTATTGATAATAAAAACTTGAATAAATTTTATGAATCGCTAAATAATTTTTAATAAAACATTTCTCTCTCTCTTTTTTAACTATTTGATCATTTATGAAGACAATGAAATGTTTATCTGATTTTTTTAAAATAAATTTCAATTATCTTTATATCAATATGCATGCATATTAAGAATCAGAGTGTCAGCAACGAGTTGAAATATGAAACTATAATATCATTAATTGAGTAAAAACATATATAAACATTTATAATCAAAGGCAACTCTATGTACACGCAAAAATGACTACCCAGGAACAAAATACAGTAATGCCTTGACATACGATCACAATGAGTTCCAGAACCGAGCTTGTATGTCAATTTACTTATACCTCAAATAAATTTTTCAATTATAAAATAACTGGAAAAAAATTAATCAGGTCCCAGAGTCTTAAAAACACCCAAATCAGTGATATAGCAATGCAAAAACTTCTTTTTAATTGTTCTAATTTGCAAACTACACTCACAAAATGACATAAATAATTGTTGGACTGTGATCTGAATAAAATGTGGGTATATGATGGAGTTTTTACCTTCGAGACAGACGGTAACAGCTAACCGCGGTGTTTGTGGTGGAAGGAGGGAAGAACGGAAGAAGAGAAATGGACAGTACACCTATCGCTTCTCCACTGTTACTTACACTACGTATCTTAAGACTTAAAATATAAATTTACTGAAATGAAATTACCTTGCATCAAATACTTCTTGACTGTGGGACAAAGCACAGATTAACCCCTTCTGTGAAAAAATATCCCGTAGCCAAAGCCTTAAAATTTTCATGCCACATAACTTAGAGTTTTTCTTTCTAGATCTTTTGCTTCTTGGAAGTAAGTGTTTTCGAAGTGGTATACCAGCAGGGGCAGTCACCGCTGGTATTGGCACACAAGGCTAGAGTCAATTTACCCTTCATGGGTTTATGGGCCGGTAGTTTCCTCTCCTCTACCATGATGAATGTCCTCTTGGGGATCTTCTTCCAAATAAGTACACTTTCATCGTAGATTGAAGACGTGTTGGATGATGTACCCTTCTTCAGCAAAAAGAGACACAGAATGTTTACATACTACTTCGCTACTTTCACATCGGAACTCCCAGCCTCCCCAGGTGTTACTGCCGAGTGGATCTAAGTTCACTTTTTGAAGTTATCAAACCAGCCACGACGGGCTTTGAAGGTCTCTACCAACGTTCATGTCTCCCCAATCTCAGCTGCTTACCTTTGTTTCAAGACTTCGTGGATTACGCTGGTCTTCTCAGAGATGATAGTCTCGGTCACGCTATCTCCAGTCAACAGCTTTTCTTTCATCCTTAGCCATAAAAGCACTTCCATCTCGTCATTCACATTTGTCTGTAGCTTCTACAGGAGGGTTAGGACATCCAAAAGCATTGTGCTCTTGATAGCATCCTTCTACACGACTATTGTACATATTACCGATGTACTCCTCTTGTAGTGGCGGGACAGCTCAGTTACCCGTATACAACTCTTGTTTTTCATGAAAAGTCCACGTTTCACCGTGATAATCATCATGCGCTTTACTTATCATTGCCCTGGTTTTCCCTCACATATACTTATTTATTTATTTATTTAATTATATATATACATATGTATATATATATATATATATATATATATATATATATATATATATATATATATATATATATATATATATATGTATATATATATATGTTTATATATATATTTTTGGGCTCAAGCCATGTCGTCCTGATGGAAGTTCCTATAGGGTAGCTTCCTAGGGTATATTACAACTACGGCGATATTCCCAGAGAATTTACCTTAAGGTACCAGAATTCTAACTCCTGGAGCGAGTATCCCTCGTGAAAGGGATATCGTGACATATCAGAGGACGTATTCTAGACACGTCACATGGCAATCTACGACCTGAACAGAGATTTCGTCTCGTAGGAGGGAGATTGACGAGATACGAATTCGGGAAAGAAAAAGGGGAGCCGCTCCCAAGGCTTCCCTATCCCCCGATTCGTATGCGTGCCTGGCGCCAATCCTGGCGCCATCTGTATTCCTTTTTGCGTAGCTTAACAACTCGGTGTTTTTTCCTGTTTTTCTCGCAAATCTTGGATTTATTCAGCTTTTCATGGCTTCTCCGTCTTCGTTGGCCTCGGATAAGTTGAGTATAGTGTCTGTTATGTATAAATGTAGGCTCTTGGTAAAATTTTGAGTGATTAATAGGATTAATCTTTGATACAAGAGCCGTAGCCTACCAGAGGTGTCCTGGACACTGTCACTCGCTAGGTATAAATTAGTTAGTCAGAGTGACATTCCTGGTTGTTTTGCTTAATAAATTTTAGCTATTTAGCTTTACATAGGATTTCCTTTCGTGCTTAGTCTTATTTGGCGAAGTATTCGCCATTCTGGCCTACGCTAGGCCATGTAGCCTAGTCGTTTGGTCCTAGTACTTAATGCATGATTTTGGTTTTTCCGAGTGTAATTAAAATTTTATTGAAGCTTTAGGCTATATTTTATACATTTTAGACTGTGTGGAATATTTCCAAGATTGTATACGAGTGAGTTTCGGTGAATTAGGTAATTGATTCTCTTGGTGCCTAGGCTAATTGCTTATGGAGCCTTAGTATACTTTATCATACTCCCCGGTTGCTTTCTTTTCTTCGGAGAAGGTATGCAATCCCTTTCCCTCTGTTTAAGCCTTGGGCTTATCCCTAAGTGGTTTTTTCCGAATTTATTTTCGATAAAACTATACTAGGGTGTTACTGTACCTTCCTGTTCCAGCAAAGTCTGGTTCAAAGAGGGACAGAACAACAGAGTTTTTAGTCTGAGTCCGTGTTGTCTGGCTTGGGGCAGAGTCCCCCTCGCTGACCTAACACTTACAAAGGGAGCTTAGCTCCCTTAGGTCACTACCGAAGGTTTCTGTAAGTTATGATTCCTTCTTTTGTGATCGACCAGACTAAGTCCTGTTGCTGTTCTCGGGGGAGGATAAACTCTTCCCTTGGGAGTAGCAACGCCTTCCTTGCTTTGGTGCTCTGGAAGCTGGCAAGTATTGCTAGCCCTTTCCCTTAGATCTCCCTTAGGCTAAGACAAAGTTCTTGGCTGCGGGTGATCTGTCACTAAAGCAAGGTTGGCAGGACCCTCTTGTCCCTTCCCCCTCTATCTCCGTAATGGCCTAGCCATTACTGTACTGTACCTTGCCGGCCGGCAGAGCTGGCCGGCAGGGGTATTACTGTACTGTACGTCATTCTACTTCTGGACCTAGTATATTTTGGGATGTGGAATTGACTAAGTCCATTGCCGGCCGGCAGAGATGCTGGCCGGCAAGGGTCTTATGTTTTCGAGTGCTGCCCGGACCTCTCTTGGTCCCTCATCCATGCCTGCCGGCAGAGCCGGACGGCAATTGGTCAAGGAAGCCTGAATTAAGTTTCTCCCCTTCCTTATATGCACTCTTTCGGTTGCCGGGCTTGGGGGGTTGTGTACACTCTTATCCCGGCATCCATTCTATTTTCTTCTAGTGCTGTACCTGTCCCGGCTGCCGGCCTATGAGGCTGGCAGCCGGGCAGGTGTAGTCTTCTGGTTCTTTTGCTGCCGGCTGGCATCGGTCTTGTACCTTTGCCGGCCGGCTTATGTCAGTCCTTGTCTGCTGGTCACCAAGAGTGTGGCCGGCAGCTGGGTACTACCTTGTGTAGTTGCTGGCCGGCAGTCATTGCCGGCCAACACTGGCTGTTGCCGACCGGCAGCTGCTGCCGCCGGCACAGGCATTTGAACCAGAGTGCTGCCGCCCTATAGCTGTTAAGTAGTATACTTTAAAGCTAGTTGTGGTGTGTGCCGGCCGGCAAAGGAAGGCCGGCACACATCCTCCTATACTGTACTAGTATTCTTCTGTATAGCATATACAGTAAGAAGAAAACTATAGTAAAGGTTTAGGTACAGCACTGTATCTTCTAACACTATTGTGTTTTCTTGCACAACCCTTTGCTGTTGCCCTCAGATAGGAAGCAGAGTTCTTCCCTGTCTATTATCCAGGTTTTTAAAATCATTGCCTAGGTGTGAGCTCCACCTGTTTCCTCTGGAAACCTTGCATTGGTTACTCTAGTAGAGATAAACGATTTTTGATTTTATTATCTGGAAGGCTGCAACAATGGGTTGTGAGGGAAACACAAGTGTGTGTCTTTCCTTTATGAATTGTTATGCTATACTATGCATATCCAGTGATACATAGTTCACTTGATACTCATGGAAATTTCTTCTCTTTAAAGGAGGGACCCTCCGAAGTGCGGAAATGTTTTCTGCAATGTCCGCAGCAAGAACCTCTGCGGACATGAGTGTTGTAGGAGACACGCAGCATGCGCTGTCTCCAAGGATGATCTCCAGTATTGGGACCCTCAGGTATGTACTGTATGCACTAACCTGATTACTGAGGCTTTTGATTCCCCTAGAACGGCGGAATCAAGGGATATAGCTAGGGAAAAGCTTCGTACTTGGGTAAGGGGCTTCAAGAAGAACACCTCTGGCCCTTATCTTCCAAGTGAGAAGATGAGGGCGTATCTTTTTCCCCAGGCATCAGCTGAGGCAGTGATTCCCCAGCCTCAAGAGGAGATCCTTCAAGATCAAGTCCAGGTGGACGAGGAAGTCGCAGATGCGATGCAAGACATCCAGTTGTGTGACAGGATGTCTGACCTGGACGAACGTTTGGAAGAAGACCTCCTGGCAGAAGGTCAGGATCAAGTTCAAACCCCGGATGTCGTAGAGGATGAGGTCGACGAAGTGTCGGCTACTCCGGTTCAGATGCCGGAGCCTATCCCCCTCAACATCGGCTGGTCTCCCAGTAGAACTGGGACAGGCCCTCTCTTCGATTGTTGGAATGATCCAACAAATGCAGAAGGAGAATCAGGAGAAGGCGGCTGCAATGGAACTGCGTATGCAGTCCCTAGCAGAATCACATGGGCCCCAGAAAAAGCTCAATGTGAAAGACCTTCCCATATGCTCAGATGCTAACCCATGGAGGTATGCTGAGCACATGCCGATGACGACTGGTAAGATCGTCATCTCGGATAAGCTGGGTTCAGTTCCCCTAGAAGAGGTAGAATTCTGGCCCAGCAAGGCATCATATCCGGACTGCTATGTCCGGCTGAGAAAAGAACCAGCTTCAAGGGAGGAGACAGAGCCGAAGGAGGTCATTATTATGGACCACACTAAGGCTCAAGCCCTACTTTCATCCTCGATGAAAGAGAGGGGCTTCTCGAATTCGAAGGTAGCTGCATTGAGCAAGAAGCTCCCTTCTTTTGTGTCCTCTCCTGATAGAGCCTTCCCCTTTTTTACAAAAAGGGTTTGCGGCTGTCCTAAAGGCAGTCGAGGCCGGCAAGCCTTGCCCCTCCCTGGAGGAGTGTAAACCCTTGTCGCTGGCTCTGCCTATGGACCACAAAGACTGGAAGGATGTCCATCTGACATTCTCAGTGGGAAAGTTGGAGGCTGATATTGCCGGACGGCAATTCGGCGAGGACCTCCCCAAGCTGCCCGAATCTCTTTTACGAAGAGAGTTCGAGACCAAAGAAAGACTGGCTGCCTCAATGTCTCATCAGACCACTCTTGAGACAATGGCAAGTGACCCTAAGGTCCATGAAATGTTCATGGTAGTGGCTAAGTCTCACCTAGCCACAGTGACGAAGGACCTTTATGGCTTCATCAAGGCAAGGAGAGCTTGCAGGGAGGTCGTGTTCACCGGGGCTTCGGTGAGACACGAACCAAGGAAATTAATCTCCTCCAACATTTGGGGAAAAGACCTTTTCCCTACCGATGTGGTCAAAGAGGTTGTTGATAAGGCCGCCGAGGAGAATAAAAACCTTCTCCAGAAGTGGGGCCTGGCTATCAAAAGAAAATCTTCCCCGGATGAGGGTCCTCAACCAAAGAGGAAGAATATGAGGACTAGGCTACCATCTCGGCCAGCCAAGCCTTATAGACAGCAACAGCAACTGCAATTGCCTTTGCCTCCAGTGCCCCAGATGGTGGCACAAACCCCGACTGCCTTTCAGTGGGTACCCCAGGCTGTGCCAGGTCAGTCAACCACATTCGCCCCAACGTTCGAAGGACAGTCTTCTTCCTTTCGTGCAAAACCTAGAGGAGCAGCCAGAGGCTCGTCTAGGCGCCCCTCAAGGGGAAGGGGATTCAGAGGTGGTCGTGGTCAGGGAGGCAAGACCTCAGGACGGCAGTCCAAGTGAAATGATACCGGTAGGAGGGAGACTGATGAAATTTTGGGATCGCTGGACCTTCGATCCCTGGGCCCAAAGCCTACTCAAGAATGGACTGGGTTGGAGCTGGTACAGCACTCCACCCCCATGCCTTCGGTTTTTCCAACACTCCACCCCCGTTTTGGAGGAGTACGTTCAAGAACTGTTGGAGAAAAATGTGATCCGAAAGGTGAAGTCCATCAAATTCCAAGGGAGGCTGTTTTGTGTTCCCAAGAAAGACTCGGAAAAGCTCAGAGTCATTCTGGACTTGTCACCACTCAACAAGTTCATAGTGAATTGCAAATTCAAGATGCTAACACTGCAACACATAAGGACCTTACTGCCCAAGAGGGCATACTCAGTCTCTATAGACTTGTCAGACGCCTATTGGCACATTCCAATCTGCCGTCGACTCTCCCCCTACCTAGGGTTCAGGCTACAACGGAAACTGTACGCCTTCAGAGCCATGTCATTCGGGCTAAACATAGCCCCAAGGATTTTCACGAAGCTTGCGAGCGCAGCTCTCAAACAATTACGCCTAAAGGGAATTCAGGTAGTAGCCTACCTGGACGACTGGCTGGTGTGGGCAGCATCCGAGACAGAATGCTTGCAAGCTTCCAGTCAGGTGATCCAGTTCCTAGAGTACCTAGGCTTCAAGATCAACAAGAAAAAGTCTCGACTTTCTCCATCCCAAAAGTTCCAGTGGCTGAGAATCCACTGGGACCTTTTGTCACACAGTTTCTCCATCCCGACGAAGAAAAGGAAGGAGATAGCGGGCTCTGTCAAGAGACTTCTAGATTCCGAAAGGATATCAAGACGCGAACAGGAGAGGGTACTATGCTCTCTCCAGTTTGCTTCAGTGACAGACCCAGTGCTAAGAGCACAGCTAAAGGATGCAACCGGAGTTTGGAGAAGGTATGCATCAAACGCGCGAAGAGACCTGAGAAGACCAGTGCCGCCTCGGCTACGTACTCTTCTCAGACCTTGGTCCCAAGCCAGACATCTAAAGAAGTCGGTTCTTCTTCAACCACCTCCCCCGTCGATGACGATTCACTCAGACGCCTCAAAGGAGGGATGGGGAGGTCACTCTCATCGGAAAAAAGTCCAGGGGACTTGGTCCAAGCTATTCAGGACCTTTCATATAAACTTTCTAGAAGCTATGGCAGTGCTCCTTACCTTAAAGAAAGTCTCCCCGCGTCACTCGATCCACATAAGATTGGTGACGGACAGCGAGGTGGTTACGAGATGCTTGAATTGACAAGGGTCGAGGTCACCACCTCTCAACCAAGTGATGTTAGCCATTTTCCGATTGGCGGAAAAGAAGAAGTGGTACCTGTCGGCAGTTCACCTTCAAGGAGTCCGCAATGTGACAGCGGACGCTCTATCCAGGTTCACACCGATAGAGTCGGAATGGTCCTTAGACGCAGGATCATTTTCCTTCATTCTGAATCAAGTCCCAGAACTGCAAATAGACCTCTTTGCGACGAAAGACAACAAGAAGTTGCCCCTGTACGTGTCCCCGTACGAGGACCCCTTAGCGGAAGCAGTGGACGCAATGTCCCTCGACTGGAACAGATGGTCCAGGATTTATCTGTTCCCTCCTCACAACCTTCTGTTGAGGGTCCTCAACAAACTGAGATCCTTCAAGGGGGGTAGCGGCAATAGTGGCCCACAAGTGGGCGAAGAGTATGTGGTTCCCCTTGGCGTTGGAACTACAGATGAAGTTTGTGCCGCTACCACATCCAGTTCTGACCCAGCGAGTCCAGAAGTCGACTGTCTGCGCTTCATTACAGAAAACCCAGACCCTGCAGCTCATGATTTTCTCGCCCTAGCGGTGAGAAAGCGTTTCGGGATTTCGAATGCCAGCATAGACTTCCTAGAGGAATACAAGTGCAAATCGACTAGAAGGCAATATGAGTCATCTTGGAGAAAATGGGTGGCCTTTGTAAAGGCAAAGAATCCGCAGGAGATATCAACAGACTTCTGCTTATCTTTCTTCATCCACCTCCATGGCCAAGGGTTGGCAGCTAACACGATTTCAGTGTGTAAATCTGCTTTGATGAGACCCATTTTATTTGCCTTCCAGATCGACCTAGGTAACGAGATCTTTAATAAAGTTCCGAAAGCCTGCGCTAGGCTCAGACCTTCAGCACCTCCAAAGCCCATCTCATGGTCTTTAGACAAAGTTCT
>NC_090741.1:23690630-23693130 GCF_036898095.1 Palaemon carinicauda
TTAACAGGAAATGATTTGGACATCAAACTACCATTGCTGTTATTTGAGGTACGCAATGATTTTCAAGAAAGCATAGGATGCACCCCAAATAAAATAGTGTTTAGACGATAAGTATGAGGATCGATTAAAATGTTGCCAGAAAAATGGAAGGACTGAGAAGATATGGATGGAGAATATGTAAAAAATTTGAAGAAAAGGATTTGCGAAATGAGGATATTTTCCTTAGAAATCCTAAAAAGGGTTTAAGGTTAAATGAAGGAAAGGTTTTATATGAAAAGTAGGGACAGACAGTTTGCAGTAGGACAACAACTGTAGGTTTCATTAGCGATACGGAGATTCCCACTCACCAACAAGTTACGAGGACCATTAAGGATTTTGGAGAAGATCCGTGACCTGACCTACATTATGGAAACCCCAAGAAGAAGGAGAAGCGAAAGGAAGGTACAAGTTAACTTACTTAAACCATACATAAATGGAAACGAGACTGAAGTCTCACAGGTGTGTATGACGGAAACCATTCCATCCACAGAAGACAATGACAGATATGAGGTAGGGGCAATAAGTTAAGTGAATAATGCGTCTTACATTCCGATTCCGAATCTAGAAGAGGAATTAACTTTTTTGAACCAGGAGCAGGAAGAGGAATTGAACCTATTGATTAGAGGCTTCCCTGAAAAAGTGTTGGACGTCCCGAAACAAATCAAGTTGACGAAGCATGATATACATCTCAAAGCCATGGAAAGACCGTTCAAATAACATGCTCATCAACTGCCACTGTATTACCATGAAATCATGAGAAAAGAATTGGACTATTTGTTACAGAACGGATAAGGCGAACAGAGATCTAGCCCATACAGTCCTCTATGTTTACTCATGATAAAAACCAGACAGATCTTTCAAGATGTGTACGCACTACTGAAAATGGAATTCTATCAGTGTGGCTGATAATTATCTAATGGCGCTCATAGGCCAAGTACTAGACAACATTGAACAAGCAAGGTTTGTCTCCAAGATTAACTTGTTAAAAGTCTATCATCAAATTCCTTAAGACGACAACACAAAATTGTTATCAGCTTTTATAACCCGGTTTGGCTTATATCAATTATAACCCCGTTTGACTTATATCAATAAAGGTAGAAGGGATTTCAAAAGCTGCAAGGAGCACACCTCATTATGAGGCTGGAGAAGAACGAATTTGGAAAGGCAACAGTTCGGTATTTGGGATTTGAAGTCTAAAGAGGACATATCGCTGCTGACTTCGAAGAAATAAGTAAAGTATCACCCCCTACAATGAGGAAGCAATTACAACGAATTTTTAGGGATGTCAGGATTCTACCGATGTTCTTGCCCAAACCTTTCGGTTGTAGTTATTTCTTAGATGGATTTGACCAGCCCCAAGAAGAAAGTCCTATGGACCAGCGAGCGCAGGAATCTTCCGACAGGATAAACATCATATTAACTTCGAAACCGATGCTGCGACCACCACCTTTCAACAAGAAGTTCCTTATCCAAGTGGATGTGTTGTATGATGAGATTGGTGCTACCTTTTTGCAAGAAGACAAGGATGGAATTCTTGACCCAGTTTGTTTTATGTCGTCGATGCTGAAGAGATATTGACCAACTTACTCGACAGTTGAAAAGGAACTGCTAGAGCTAGTCAAAACGATAAGCAAATTTGAAGTTTATGTGAATAGACCACAGAATGAAGAAATTACAGTTTACTCGGATCACATTACTTCACCTTTTGTTACTACGATGAAGAATAATACTCAAAGGTTAACTAAGCGGTCGTTATGTTTGCAACTATATTGTATTAATGTAAAGCTTATATCATGTAAAGACGTGGTTTTTGATTATTCATCTCGGGCTGAATGGGTGTATTCATGCCCGGAATAGATAATCTTTTAAAGGGGAACTATCTTATGACGAGGGTCTAGTATAAGAGTGAGATATTCTATTCATGTAATTCTTTCGTGTTTTCTAGAGATGTATAGCCAGCTCATAAGGTGAGATCCAATCATATAGGTTTGAGTAAATATAGGTAAATTACATAAGTCTAGTCATCCATGTAAAGGTATTTTCATTTAGAATATATGAAATTATTTCTAGAAATAAAATTTTCATTTCACGTATTTTGTTATGAAGATTTATGTAATCTCGTTAAGGTATGATCACGTGTGATTATGTCATCTTTATGTTTCAACGTGGTTAGAAAGGTCATGAAAATTGTTGGTTTATATTTACGTTTTATTCTATCATCACGCGAGGTAGGTTGGCGGAGTTAGCTGAGAGAGGGTTGTTTCACAAGCAAGATTAGTACCCCGCTCTTCAAAATACTATGCTAGCAACCGTACACCACTATATCATGGTCCCCCCCCCCACTTCCAGTAGTCCAATATGGAATGTTTTGGCATAATTAGGTCTATATATATATATATATATATATATATATATATATATATATATATATATATATATATATATATATATATATATATAT
>NC_090741.1:23715630-23723130 GCF_036898095.1 Palaemon carinicauda
CCTAGTATAGGTTGGGATGTGGAATTGACTAAGCCCATTGCCGGCCGGCAGAGATGCTGGACGGCAAGGGTCTTATGTTTTCGAGTGCTGCCCGGACCTCTCTTGGTCCCTCATCCATGCCTGCCGGCAGAGCCGGACGGCATTGGTCAAGGAAGCCTGAATTAAGTTTCTCCCCTTCCTTATATGCACTCTTTCGGTTGCCGGGCTTGGGGGGTTGTGTACACTCTTATCCCGGCATCCATTCTATTTTCTTCTAGTGCTGTACCTGTCCCGGCTGCCGGCCTATGAGGCCGGCTGCCGGCCTATGAGGCCGGCAGCCGAGCAGGTGTAGTCTTCTGGTTCTTTTGCTGCCGGCTGGCATCGGTCTTGTACCTTTGCCGGCCGGCTTATGTCAGTCCTTGTCTGCCGGTCACCAAGAGTGTGGCCGGCAGCTGGGTACTACCTTGTGTAGTTGCTGGCCGGCAATCATTGCCGGCCAACACTGGCTGTTGCTGGCCGGCAGCTGCTGCCGCCAGCACAGGCATTTGAACCAGAGGGCTGCTGCCCTATAGCTGTTAAGTAGTATACTTTAAAGCTAATTTTGGTGTGTGCCGGCCGGCAAAGGCAGGCCGGCACACATCCTCCTATACTGTACTAGTATTCTTCTGTATAGCATATACAGTAAGAAGAAAACTATAGTAAAAGTTTAGGTACAGCACTGTATCTTCTAACACTATTGTGTTCTCTTGCACGGCCCTTTGCTGTTGCCTTCAGACAAGAAGCAGAGTTCTTCCCTGTCTATTATCCCGGATTTTAAAATCATTGCCTAGGTGTGAGCTCCACCTGTTTCCTCTGGAAACTTTGCACTGGTTACTCTAGTAGAGATAAACCATTTTGATTTTATTATCTGGAAGGCTGCAGCAATGGGTTGTGAGGGAAACACAAGTGTGTGTCTTTAATTTCTGAATTGTTATGCTATACTATGCATATCCAGTGATACATAGTTCACTTGATACTCATGGAAATTTCTTCTCTTTACAGAAGGACACTCCGAAGTGGGGAAGTGCTTTCTGCAATGTCAGCAGCAAGAACCTCTGCGGACATGAGTTTTGTAGGAGACACGCAGCATACGCTGTCTCCAAGGATGATCTCCGGTATTGGGACCCTCAGGTATGTACTGTATGCACTAACCTGATTAATGAGACATTTAAATAGCTAGGAAGAAGCTTCGTACCTGGGTAAGGGGCTTCCAAAAGTACACTTCTGGCCCTTATCTTCCAAGTGAGAAGATGAGGGCGTATCTTTTCCCTAAGGCATCAGCTGATGCAGTGATTCCCCAGCCTCAAGAGGAGATCCCCTAAGTTCAGATCCAGGTGGATGCTGAAGTCGCGGTCGCGATGCAAGACATCCAGCTAAATGACAGGATATCTGATGTGGACGGGTGTCAGGAGGAAGACCTCCTTGCAGAAGCCCAGGATGAAGTTCAAGTCCCTCTACATCGGCCGGTCTCCCAGTAGAGCTGGGACAGGCCCTCTCTTCTATTGTTGGAATGATCCAACAAATGCAGAAGGAGAATCAGGAGAAGGCGGCTGCAATGGAACTGCGAATGCAGTGCCTTGCAGAATCACATGGGCCCCAGAAAAGCTCAATGTGAAAGACCTTCCTTTGTGCTCGGATGCTAACCCATGGAGGTATGCTGAGCACATGTCGATGACGACTGGAAAGATCGTCATCTCGGATATGCTGGGCTCAGTTCCCCTGGAGGGTGGAATTCTGGCCCAGCAAGGCACCATATCCGGACTGTTATGTCCGGCTGAGGAAGGAACCAGCTTCAAAGGAGGAGGCAGAACCGAAGGAGGTCATAGTGATGACCATGCTAAGGCTCAAGCTCTACTTTCATCTTCGATGAAAGAGAGGGGCTTCTCTAACTCAAAGGTAGCTGCATTGAATAGGAAGCTCCCTTCCTTTGTGTCCTCGCCTACTAGAGCCTTCCCCCTTTTACAGAAAGGGTTTCTGGCTGTACTAAAAGCAGTCGAGGCCGGCAAGTCTTGCCCCTCCCTAGAGGAGTGTAAACCATTGTCGCTGGCCCTGCCTATGGACCACAAAGATTGGAAGGACGTCCATCTTACGTTCTAAGTGGGAAAGTTGGAGGCTGATATTGCCGGACGTCAGTTCGGCAAGGACCTCCCTAAGCTGTCTGACTTTCTTTTGCGAAGTGAGTTCGATACAAAAGAAAGACTGACTGCCTCAATGTCTCTTCAGACTACTCTCGAGACGATGGCAAGTGACCCCAAGGTCCATGAAATGTTCATGGTAGCGGCCAAGCCTCATCTGGCCACAGTGACGAAGGACCTTTATGGCTTCGTCAAGGCAAGGAGAGCTTGTAGGGAGTTCGTGTTTACCTCGGCTACAGTGAGGCACGAGCTAAAGAAACTAATCTCCTCCAACATTTGGGGAAAAGACCTTTTTCCCTACCGACTTGGTCAAAGAAGTTTTTGATAAAGCCACCTTGGAGAATAGAAACCTTCTCCAGAAGTGGGACCTGGCTATCAAAAGAAAGTCTTCCCCGGATGAGGGTCCTCAACCAAAGAGGAAGACTATGAGGACTAGGCTACCGTCTCGGCCAGCCAAGCCTCTTAGACAGCAACAGCAACTGCAATTGCCATTGCCCCCAGTGCCCCAGATCGTGGCACAAACCCCGACCACCTTTCAGTGGGTACCCCAGGCCGTGTCGACACAGTCCACGGCATTCACCCCAGCGTTCGAAGGGCAGTCTACTTCCTTCCGAGCAAAGCCTAGAGGAGCAGCCAGAGGCTCGTCTAGACGCCCCTCAAGGGGAAGGGGATTCAGGGGTGGTCGTGGTCAGGAAGGCAAGACCTCAGGACGGCAGTCCAAGTGAGGTGATACCGGTAGGAGGGAGACTTCTGAAATTTCGGGATCGGTGGACCTTCGATCCCTGGGCCCACAGCCTACTCAAGAATGGATTGGGCGGGAGCTGGTACAGCACTCCACCCCCGTACCTTCGGTTTTTCCAACACTCCACCCCCGTTATGGAGGAGTACGTTCAAGAACGGTTGGAGAAAAAGGGTGAAGCCCATCAATTTCTAAGGGAGGCTGTTTTGTGTTCCCAAGAAAGACTCGGAAAAGCTCAGAGTCATTCTGGACTTGTCGCCACTTAACAAGTTCATAGTGAATTGCAAATTCAAAATGCTAACACTGCAACACATAAGGACCTTACTGCCCAAGAGGGCATATTCCGTCTCTATAGACTTGTCAGATGCCTACTGGCACATTCCAATTAGCCATCGACTCTCCCCCTACCTAGGGTTCAGGCTACAGCGAAGACTATACGCCTTCGGAGCCATGCCATTCGGGCTAAACATAGCCCCAAGGATTTTTACGAAGCTTGCGAGCGTAGCTCTCAAACAATTTCGCCTAAAGGGAATTCAGGTAGTAGCCTACCTGGACGACTGGTTGGTGTGGGCAGCATCCGAGACAGAATGCTTGCAAGCTTCCAGTCAGTGATCCAGTTCCTAGAGTACCTAGGCTTCAAGATCAACAGAAAAAGTCTCGACTTTCTCCATCTCAAAAGTTCCAGTGGCTAAGATCCACTGGGACCTTTTGTCACACCGTTTCTCCACCCCAGCGAAGAAAAGGAAGGAGATAGCGGGTTCTGTCAAGAGACTTCAAGATTCCGAAAGGATATCAAGACACGAGCAGGAGAGAGTACTGCGCTCTCTCCAGTTTGCTTCGGTGACAGACCCAGTGCTAAGAGCACAGCTAAAGGATGCAATCGGAGTTTGGAGAAGTTATGCATCAAACGCGTGAAGAGATCTGAGAAGACCAGCCGCTTCGGCTAAGTACTCTTCTCAGGCCTTGGTCCCAAGCCAGACATCTAAAGAAGTCAGGTTCTTCTTCAGCCACCTCCCCCGTCGGTGACGATTCACTCAGACGCCTCAAAGGAGGGATGGGGAGGTCACTCTCATCGGAAAAAAGTCCAGGGGACTTGGTCCAGGCTATTCAAGACCTTTCTCATAAAACTTTCTAGAAGCTAGGGCAGTGCTCCTTACCTTAAAGAAAGTCTCCCCGCGTCATTCGTTCCACATAAGTGGTAATAGACAGCGAGGTAGTTGTAAGATACTTGAATCGACAAGGATCGAGGTCACCACCTCTCAACCAGGTGATGTTGGCCGTCTTCCGATTGGCGGAAAAGAAGAAGTGGTACCTGTCGGCAGTTCACCTTCAAGGAGTCCGCAATGTGACAGCGGACGCTCTATCCAGGTTCACACCGATAGAGTCGGAATGGTCCTTAGACGCAGGATCATTCTCCTTCATTCTGAATCAGTCCCAGAACTGCAGGTAGACCTCTTTGCGACGAAAGACAACAAGAAGTTGCCCCTGTACGTGCCCCGTACGAGGACCCCTTAGCGGAAGCAGTGGACGCGATGTCCCTCGACTGGAACAGATGGTCCAAGATTTATCTGTTCCCTCCTCACAACCTTCTGTTGAGGGTCCTCAACAAACTGAGATCCTTCAAAGGGTAGCGGCAATAGTGGCCCACAAGTGGCCGAACAGCGTGTGGTTCCTCCTGGCATTGGAACTGTAGCTGAAGTTTGTACCACTACCAGATCCAGTTCTGACCCAGCGAGTCCAGAAGTCAACTGTCTGCGCTTCATTACAGAAAACCCGGACCCTGCAGTTCATGATTTTCTCTCCCTAGCGGTGAGAAAGCGTTTCGGGATTTCGAAAGCCAGTATAGACTTCATTGAGGAATATAAATGCAAATCTACTAGAAGGCAATATGAGTCATCTTGGAGAAAACGGGTGGCCTTTTGTCAAGGCGAAGATTCCGCAGGAGATCTTGACAGACTTCTGCTTATCTTTTTTCCCCACCTCCATGGTCAAGGGTTGGCAGCGAACACGATTTCAGCGTGTAAGTCTGCTTTGACAAGACCCATTCTATATGCCTTCCAGGTCGACCTAGGTAACGAGATCTTTAATAAAGTCCCGAAAGCCTGTGCTAGGCTCAGACCTTCAGCACCTCCAAAGCCCATTTCATGGTCTTTAGACAAGTTCTTCATTTCGCTTCTCTGTTGAGCAATGAAGAATGTGCGTTAAAGGATTTGACACAAAAAGTTATTTTCCTAATTTGCACTCGCGTCCGGGGCCAGGGTTAGTGAAATTGTAGCCTCTCGAGAGAGGCAGGTCGTGTTCAGTTCCTGGATGGGGAAGAACTGAACCTGTTTCCGGATCCTACGTTTCTCGCCAAGAATGAGTTACCCACCAACAGGTGGGGTCCCTGGAGAATCTGCCCTCTGAAAGAAGATGCATCTCTATGTCCAGTAGAATGCCTAAAGGTCTATCTTCATAGAACTTCAGACTTCAAGGGTGGTCAACTATTCAGGGGAGAAACATCAGGCTCAAATTTATCTCTGAATCAACTCAGAGCAAAAATCACATATTTTATTCGCAGAGCGGATCCTGACAATACACCCGCAGGTCACGATCCGAGGAAAGTTGCCTCATTCTTAAATTTCTTTAATTGCATGGATTTTGAACATCTCCATTCATACACTGGCTGGAAGTCTTCCAGAGTGTTCTTTCGCCACTATGCGAAGCAAGTAGAGGAACTAAAAGAGATCTGTGGTAGCAATGGGTCGCGGTGTTAACCCTACTGTTTAACTCTGCGAGGAACAGTGGTCTTAATTGGGACGATTAATTCCAGGGTGAGTGTGTAGTTACATACTGTACTACAAACTAAGTGAGGGCACTGTGTTGCCCATCCAGACTGTTCCATTTCCGAAGGTGAACCTAGCATAAGTGCAGACATGTGTGCCGAGCGTTTCTAACGCTAATGTCATTGATTTGTAATACAGGCTTTTATGACTTTGATACCTCGGTATCTTAACAGTGGCATCTAATGTTTTTCTTTCAGACAAACAAGCCCTGTTTACTATCATACTTATGCTTAAAGTTTTGGGTTATCCTCTTCTTATATATATATATATATATATATATATATATATATATATATATATATATATATATATATATATATATATATATATATATATATATATATATATATAATTGTGGTTAACCTGTCTATTTATTGCCTGTCAATAATCTGGTTCTTGAGAACCTTGCGTCTCCTTCACCTGTGTCAATTTACTGGTATAATTGAGCATTCATTCTATGTACCTTATCTGGGATAATTCTAATAGAATTGTTCCTTTATGCAAGCTATGTTGCATTGGTTTTCCTCCTATGCGGATATAAAACCTTTGTCCAATACAAGTATTGTGCGGAAAACTGGTCGATATTTCATATTGACGCAGTGGTCCTTTACAAACTATGCTTTACTTAATATAGGGCGAGACCACTATATTAGCTTGCCTGGTATTCGTACATAGATATATGTACTCTTCGAGACTTTTCCAGAGTCTAGTAGGACTCTTCCCTGTAGGGGGCAGGAAGCTCTAACATAGTTTATAGTTAGTTGAAAAGATGTATAACGGTAACATCTTAGGTCTCTAGGTCTAGTCGACCGGGAAAAAATTACCTCCGGGGAGTACGGCACGTTCTGAGAATCCACAGATACAGTAATGCTCTGGTACACTTCCATCAGGACGACATGGCTTGAGCCCAAAAAACGGATTTTGAAGCGAAGCGAAAAATCTATTTTTGGGTGAGATAGCCATGTCGTCCTGATGGACCCGCCCTTGCCTTTCTAAGAAAGGGCTGTAGGACCCCTCCCTACATACGGTATCTGTAGCACCTCGTGTACGCTACAAGGAATACAGATGTCGCCAGGATTGGCGCCAGGCACGCATACGAATCGGGGGATAGGGAAGCCTTGGGAGCGGCTCCCCTTTTTCTTTCCCGAATTCGTATCTCGTCAATCTCCCTCCTACGAGACGAATCTCTGTTCAGGTCGTAGATTGCCATGTGACGTGTCTAGAATACGTCCTCTGATATGTCGCGATATCCCTTTCACGAGGGATACTCGCTCCAGGAGTTAGAATTCTGGTACCTTAAGGTAAATTCTCTGGGAATATCGCCGTAGTTGTAATATACCCTAGGAAGCTACCCTATAGGAACTTCCATCAGGACGACATGGCTATCTCACCCAAAAATAGATTTTTCGCTTCGCTCAAAATCCGTTATATATTTATATATATATATATACATATATATATACATTACATATATAATATATATATATATATATATATATATATATATATATATATATATATATATATATATATATATATATATATATACGCTCTCATTATGTATAATTTATATGTATGCATATATATATATATATATATATATATATATATATATATATATATATATATATATATATATATATATATATATATATGTATATATATATATATATATATATATATATATATATATATATATATATATATATATATATATATATATATATATATATAAACATTTATATATATATATATATATATATATATATATATATATATATAT
>NC_090741.1:23735137-23742637 GCF_036898095.1 Palaemon carinicauda
GTAGCTTCCTAGGGTATATTACAACTACGGCGATATTCCCAGAGAATTTACCTTAAGGTACCAGAATTCTAACTCCTGGAGCGAGTATCCCTCGTGAAAGGGATATCGCGACATATCAGAGGACGTATTCTAGACACGTCACATGGCAATCTACGACCTGAACAGAGATTCGTCTCGTAGGAGGGAGATTGACGAGATACGAATTCGGGAAAGAAAAAGGGGAGCCGCTCCCAAGGCTTCCCTATCCCCGATTCGTATGCGTGCCTGGCGCCAATCCTGGCGCCATCTGTATTCCTTTTTGCGTAGCTTAACAACTCGGTGTTTTTTCCTGTTTTTCTCGCAAATCTTGGATTTATTCAGCTTTTCATGGCTTCTTCGTTTTCGTTGACCTCGGATAAGTTGAGTATAGTGTCTGTTATGTATAAATGTAGGCTCTTGGTAAAATTTTGAGTGATAATAGGATTAATCTTTGATACAAGAGCCGTAGCCTACCACCTGGACACTGTCACTCGCTAGGTATAAATTAGTTAGTCAGAGTGACATTCCTGGT
The DNA here is from genome assembly GCF_036898095.1 of Palaemon carinicauda. Taxonomy (NCBI): domain Eukaryota; kingdom Metazoa; phylum Arthropoda; class Malacostraca; order Decapoda; family Palaemonidae; genus Palaemon; species Palaemon carinicauda. The sequence goes on from NC_090741.1 coordinate 23,735,688, forward strand.
TGTTTTGCTTAATAAATTTTAGCTATTTAGCTTTACATAGGATTTCCTTTCGTGCTTAGTATTATTTGGCGAAGTATTCGCCATTCTGGCCTACGCTAGGCCATGTAGCCTAGTCGTTTGGTCCTAGTACTTAATGCATGATTTTGGTTTTTCCGAGTGTAATTAAAATTTTATTGAAGCTTTAGGCTATATTTTATACATTTTAGACTGTGTGGAATATTTCCAAGATTGTATACGTGAGAGTTTCGGTGAATCAGGTAATCGATTCTCTTGGTGCCTAGGCTATTTGCTTATGGAGCCTTAGTATACTTTATTATACTCCCCGGTTGCTTTCTTTTCTTCGGAGAAGGTATGCAATCCCTTTCCCTCTGTTTAAGCCTTGGGCTTATCCCTAAGTGTTTTTTTCCGAATTTATTTTCGATAAAACTATACTAGGGTGTTACTGTACCTTCCTGTTCCAGCAGAGTCTGGTTCAAAGAGGGACAGAACAACAGAGTTTTTTAGTCTGAGTCCGTGTTGTCTGGCTTGGGGCAGAGTCTCCCTCGCTGACCTAACACTTACAAAGGGAGCTTAGCTCCCTAAGGTCACTATCGAAGGTTTCCATAGTTATGATTCCTTCTTGTGTGATCGACCAGACTAAGTCCTGTTGCTGTTCTCGGGGAGGATAAAATCTTCCCTTGGGAGTAGCAACGCCTTCCTTGCTTTGGTGCTCTGGAAGCTGGCAGGTATTATACTACTGTGCTGGCCCTTTCCCTTAGATCTCCCTTAGGCTAAGACAAAGTTCTTGGCTGCGGGTGATCTGTCACTAAAGCAAGGTTGGCAGGACCCTCTTGTCCCTTCCCCCTCTATCTCCGTAATGGCCTAGCCATTACTGTACTGTACCTTGCCGGCCGGCAGAGCTGGCCGGCAGGGGTATTACTGTACTGTATGTCATTCTACTTCTGGACCTAGTATAGGTTGGGATGTGGAATTGACTAAGCCCATTGCCGGCCGGCAGAGATGCTGGACGGCAAGGGTCTTATGTTTTCGAGTGCTGCCCGGACCTCTCTTGGTCCCTCATCCATGCCTGCCGGCAGAGCCGGACGGCATTGGTCAAGGAAGCCTGAATTAAGTTTCTCCCCTTCCTTATATGCACTCTTTCGGTTGCCGGGCTTGGGGGGTTGTGTACACTCTTATCCCGGCATCCATTCTATTTTCTTCTAGTGCTGTACCTGTCCCGGCTGCCGGCCTATGAGGCCGGCTGCCGGCCTATGAGGCCGGCAGCCGAGCAGGTGTAGTCTTCTGGTTCTTTTGCTGCCGGCTGGCATCGGTCTTGTACCTTTGCCGGCCGGCTTATGTCAGTCCTTGTCTGCCGGTCACCAAGAGTGTGGCCGGCAGCTGGGTACTACCTTGTGTAGTTGCTGGCCGGCAATCATTGCCGGCCAACACTGGCTGTTGCTGGCCGGCAGCTGCTGCCGCCAGCACAGGCATTTGAACCAGAGGGCTGCTGCCCTATAGCTGTTAAGTAGTATACTTTAAAGCTAATTTTGGTGTGTGCCGGCCGGCAAAGGCAGGCCGGCACACATCCTCCTATACTGTACTAGTATTCTTCTGTATAGCATATACAGTAAGAAGAAAACTATAGTAAAAGTTTAGGTACAGCACTGTATCTTCTAACACTATTGTGTTCTCTTGCACGGCCCTTTGCTGTTGCCTTCAGACAAGAAGCAGAGTTCTTCCCTGTCTATTATCCCGGATTTTAAAATCATTGCCTAGGTGTGAGCTCCACCTGTTTCCTCTGGAAACTTTGCACTGGTTACTCTAGTAGAGATAAACCATTTTGATTTTATTATCTGGAAGGCTGCAGCAATGGGTTGTGAGGGAAACACAAGTGTGTGTCTTTAATTTCTGAATTGTTATGCTATACTATGCATATCCAGTGATACATAGTTCACTTGATACTCATGGAAATTTCTTCTCTTTACAGAAGGACACTCCGAAGTGGGGAAGTGCTTTCTGCAATGTCAGCAGCAAGAACCTCTGCGGACATGAGTTTTGTAGGAGACACGCAGCATACGCTGTCTCCAAGGATGATCTCCGGTATTGGGACCCTCAGGTATGTACTGTATGCACTAACCTGATTAATGAGACATTTAAATAGCTAGGAAGAAGCTTCGTACCTGGGTAAGGGGGCTTCCAAAAGTACACTTCTGGCCCTTATCTTCCAAGTGAGAAGATGAGGGCGTATCTTTTCCCTAAGGCATCAGCTGATGCAGTGATTCCCCAGCCTCAAGAGGAGATCCCCTAAGTTCAGATCCAGGTGGATGCTGAAGTCGCGGTCGCGATGCAAGACATCCAGCTAAATGACAGGATATCTGATGTGGACGGGTGTCAGGAGGAAGACCTCCTTGCAGAAGCCCAGGATGAAGTTCAAGTCCCTCTACATCGGCCCGGTCTCCCAGTAGAGCTGGGACAGGCCCTCTCTTCTATTGTTGGAATGATCCAACAAATGCAGAAGGAGAATCAGGAGAAGGCGGCTGCAATGGAACTGCGAATGCAGTGCCTTGCAGAATCACATGGGCCCCAGAAAAGCTCAATGTGAAAGACCTTCCTTTGTGCTCGGATGCTAACCCATGGAGGTATGCTGAGCACATGTCGATGACGACTGGAAAGATCGTCATCTCGGATATGCTGGGCTCAGTTCCCCTGGAGGGTGGAATTCTGGCCCAGCAAGGCACCATATCCGGACTGTTATGTCCGGCTGAGGAAGGAACCAGCTTCAAAGGAGGAGGCAGAACCGAAGGAGGTCATAGTGATGACCATGCTAAGGCTCAAGCTCTACTTTCATCTTCGATGAAAGAGAGGGGCTTCTCTAACTCAAAGGTAGCTGCATTGAATAGGAAGCTCCCTTCCTTTGTGTCCTCGCCTACTAGAGCCTTCCCCCTTTTACAGAAAGGGTTTCTGGCTGTACTAAAAGCAGTCGAGGCCGCAAGTCTTGCCCCTCCCTAGAGGAGTGTAAACCATTGTCGCTGGCCCTGCCTATGGACCACAAAGATTGGAAGGACGTCCATCTTACGTTCTAAGTGGGAAAGTTGGAGGCTGATATTGCCGGACGTCAGTTCGGCAAGGACCTCCCTAAGCTGTCTGACTTTCTTTTGCGAAGTGAGTTCGATACAAAAGAAAGACTGACTGCCTCAATGTCTCTTCAGACTACTCTCGAGACGATGGCAAGTGACCCCAAGGTCCATGAAATGTTCATGGTAGCGGCCAAGCCTCATCTGGCCACAGTGACGAAGGACCTTTATGGCTTCGTCAAGGCAAGGAGAGCTTGTAGGGAGTTCGTGTTTACCTCGGCTACAGTGAGGCACGAGCTAAAGAAACTAATCTCCTCCAACATTTGGGGAAAAGACCTTTTTCCCTACCGACTTGGTCAAAGAAGTTTTTGATAAAGCCACCTTGGAGAATAGAAACCTTCTCCAGAAGTGGGACCTGGCTATCAAAAGAAAGTCTTCCCCGGATGAGGGTCCTCAACCAAAGAGGAAGACTATGAGGACTAGGCTACCGTCTCGGCCAGCCAAGCCTCTTAGACAGCAACAGCAACTGCAATTGCCATTGCCCCCAGTGCCCCAGATCGTGGCACAAACCCCGACCACCTTTCAGTGGGTACCCCAGGCCGTGTCGACACAGTCCACGGCATTCACCCCAGCGTTCGAAGGGCAGTCTACTTCCTTCCGAGCAAAGCCTAGAGGAGCAGCCAGAGGCTCGTCTAGACGCCCCTCAAGGGGAAGGGGATTCAGGGGTGGTCGTGGTCAGGAAGGCAAGACCTCAGGACGGCAGTCCAAGTGAGGTGATACCGGTAGGAGGGAGACTTCTGAAATTTCGGGATCGGTGGACCTTCGATCCCTGGGCCCACAGCCTACTCAAGAATGGATTGGGCGGGAGCTGGTACAGCACTCCACCCCCGTACCTTCGGTTTTTCCAACACTCCACCCCCGTTATGGAGGAGTACGTTCAAGAACGGTTGGAGAAAAAGGGTGAAGCCCATCAATTTCTAAGGGAGGCTGTTTTGTGTTCCCAAGAAAGACTCGGAAAAGCTCAGAGTCATTCTGGACTTGTCGCCACTTAACAAGTTCATAGTGAATTGCAAATTCAAAATGCTAACACTGCAACACATAAGGACCTTACTGCCCAAGAGGGCATATTCCGTCTCTATAGACTTGTCAGATGCCTACTGGCACATTCCAATTAGCCATCGACTCTCCCCCTACCTAGGGTTCAGGCTACAGCGAAGACTATACGCCTTCGGAGCCATGCCATTCGGGCTAAACATAGCCCCAAGGATTTTTACGAAGCTTGCGAGCGTAGCTCTCAAACAATTTCGCCTAAAGGGAATTCAGGTAGTAGCCTACCTGGACGACTGGTTGGTGTGGGCAGCATCCGAGACAGAATGCTTGCAAGCTTCCAGTCAGTGATCCAGTTCCTAGAGTACCTAGGCTTCAAGATCAACAGAAAAAGTCTCGACTTTCTCCATCTCAAAAGTTCCAGTGGCTAAGATCCACTGGGACCTTTTGTCACACCGTTTCTCCACCCCAGCGAAGAAAAGGAAGGAGATAGCGGGTTCTGTCAAGAGACTTCAAGATTCCGAAAGGATATCAAGACACGAGCAGGAGAGAGTACTGCGCTCTCTCCAGTTTGCTTCGGTGACAGACCCAGTGCTAAGAGCACAGCTAAAGGATGCAATCGGAGTTTGGAGAAGTTATGCATCAAACGCGTGAAGAGATCTGAGAAGACCAGCCGCTTCGGCTAAGTACTCTTCTCAGGCCTTGGTCCCAAGCCAGACATCTAAAGAAGTCAGGTTCTTCTTCAGCCACCTCCCCCGTCGGTGACGATTCACTCAGACGCCTCAAAGGAGGGATGGGGAGGTCACTCTCATCGGAAAAAAGTCCAGGGGACTTGGTCCAGGCTATTCAAGACCTTTCTCATAAAACTTTCTAGAAGCTAGGGCAGTGCTCCTTACCTTAAAGAAAGTCTCCCCGCGTCATTCGTTCCACATAAGTGGTAATAGACAGCGAGGTAGTTGTAAGATACTTGAATCGACAAGGATCGAGGTCACCACCTCTCAACCAGGTGATGTTGGCCGTCTTCCGATTGGCGGAAAAGAAGAAGTGGTACCTGTCGGCAGTTCACCTTCAAGGAGTCCGCAATGTGACAGCGGACGCTCTATCCAGGTTCACACCGATAGAGTCGGAATGGTCCTTAGACGCAGGATCATTCTCCTTCATTCTGAATCAGTCCCAGAACTGCAGGTAGACCTCTTTGCGACGAAAGACAACAAGAAGTTGCCCCTGTACGTGCCCCGTACGAGGACCCCTTAGCGGAAGCAGTGGACGCGATGTCCCTCGACTGGAACAGATGGTCCAAGATTTATCTGTTCCCTCCTCACAACCTTCTGTTGAGGGTCCTCAACAAACTGAGATCCTTCAAAGGGTAGCGGCAATAGTGGCCCACAAGTGGCCGAACAGCGTGTGGTTCCTCCTGGCATTGGAACTGTAGCTGAAGTTTGTACCACTACCAGATCCAGTTCTGACCCAGCGAGTCCAGAAGTCAACTGTCTGCGCTTCATTACAGAAAACCCGGACCCTGCAGTTCATGATTTTCTCTCCCTAGCGGTGAGAAAGCGTTTCGGGATTTCGAAAGCCAGTATAGACTTCATTGAGGAATATAAATGCAAATCTACTAGAAGGCAATATGAGTCATCTTGGAGAAAACGGGTGGCCTTTTGTCAAGGCGAAGATTCCGCAGGAGATCTTGACAGACTTCTGCTTATCTTTTTTCCCCACCTCCATGGTCAAGGGTTGGCAGCGAACACGATTTCAGCGTGTAAGTCTGCTTTGACAAGACCCATTCTATATGCCTTCCAGGTCGACCTAGGTAACGAGATCTTTAATAAAGTCCCGAAAGCCTGTGCTAGGCTCAGACCTTCAGCACCTCCAAAGCCCATTTCATGGTCTTTAGACAAGTTCTTCATTTCGCTTCTCTGTTGAGCAATGAAGAATGTGCGTTAAAGGATTTGACACAAAAAGTTATTTTCCTAATTTGCACTCGCGTCCGGGGCCAGGGTTAGTGAAATTGTAGCCTCTCGAGAGAGGCAGGTCGTGTTCAGTTCCTGGATGGGGAAGAACTGAACCTGTTTCCGGATCCTACGTTTCTCGCCAAGAATGAGTTACCCACCAACAGGTGGGGTCCCTGGAGAATCTGCCCTCTGAAAGAAGATGCATCTCTATGTCCAGTAGAATGCCTAAAGGTCTATCTTCATAGAACTTCAGACTTCAAGGGTGGTCAACTATTCAGGGGAGAAACATCAGGCTCAAATTTATCTCTGAATCAACTCAGAGCAAAAATCACATATTTTATTCGCAGAGCGGATCCTGACAATACACCCGCAGGTCACGATCCGAGGAAAGTTGCCTCATTCTTAAATTTCTTTAATTGCATGGATTTTGAACATCTCCATTCATACACTGGCTGGAAGTCTTCCAGAGTGTTCTTTCGCCACTATGCGAAGCAAGTAGAGGAACTAAAAGAGATCTGTGGTAGCAATGGGTCGCGGTGTTAACCCTACTGTTTAACTCTGCGAGGAACAGTGGTCTTAATTGGGACGATTAATTCCAGGGTGAGTGTGTAGTTACATACTGTACTACAAACTAAGTGAGGGCACTGTGTTGCCCATCCAGACTGTTCCATTTCCGAAGGTGAACCTAGCATAAGTGCAGACATGTGTGCCGAGCGTTTCTAACGCTAATGTCATTGATTTGTAATACAGGCTTTTATGACTTTGATACCTCGGTATCTTAACAGTGGCATCTAATGTTTTTCTTTCAGACAAACAAGCCCTGTTTACTATCATACTTATGCTTAAAGTTTTGGGTTATCCTCTTCTTATATATATATATATATATATATATATATAT
>NC_090741.1:23752637-23762637 GCF_036898095.1 Palaemon carinicauda
TGATCTACCAGACTAGTCCTTGTTGCTGTTCTCGGGGGAGGATAAGTTCTTTCCTTGGGAGTAGCAACGCCTTCCTTGCTTTGGTGCTCTGGGAGCTGGCAAGTATTGCTGGCCTTCCCCCTTAGATCTCCCTTAGGCTAAGATAAGTTTCTTGGCTGCGGGTGATCTGTCACTAAAGCAAGGTTGGCAGGACCCTCTTGTCCCTTCCCCCTCTTTCTTCGTAATGGCCGAGCTATTACTGTACTGTACGTCGTTCTACATCTGGACCTAGTATAGGTTAGGATGTGGAATTGACTCAGCCCCTTGCCGACCGGCAGAGCTGCTGGCCGGCAAGGGTCTTATGTTTTCGAGTGCTGCCCGGACCTCTCTTGGTCCCTCATCCATGCCTGCCTGTAGAGCCAGACGGCATTGGTCAGGAAGCCTGAATTAGTTTCTCCCCTTCCTTATATGCACTCTTTCGGTTGCCGGGCTTGGAGGTTGTGTACACTCTTATCCCGGCATCCATTCTATTTTTCTTCTAGTGCTGTACCTGACCCGGCTGCCGGCCTATGAGGCCGGCTGCCGGCAGCTGGGCAGGTGTAGTCCTCTGGTTCTTTTGCTGCCGGCTGGCATCGGTCTTGTACCTTTGCCGGCCGGCTTATGTCAGCCCTTGTCTGCCGGTCACCAAGAGTGTGGCCGGCAGCTGGGTACTACCTTGTGTAGTTGCTGGCCGGCAGCCATTGCCGGCCAACATTGGCTGTTACCGGCCGGCAGTTGCTGCCGACCGGCACAGGCATTTGAACCAGAGTGCTGCCACCCTATAGCTGTTAAGTAGTATACTTTAAAGCTAGTTGTGGTGTGTGCCGGCCGGCAAAGGCAGGCCGGCACACATCCCCCTATACTGTACTAGTATTCTTCAGTATAACATATACAGTAAGAAGAAAACTATGGTAAGGGTTTTGGTACAGCACTGTGTCTTCTAACACTATTGTGTTTTCTTGCACATCCCTTTGCTGTTGCCCTCAGATAGGAAGCTGAGTTCTTTCCTGTCTATTATCCAGGATTTTAAAATCATTGCTTAGGTGTGAGCTCCACCTGTTTCCTCTGGAAACCTTGCATTGGTTACTCTAGGAGAGATAAACCATTTTGATTTCATTATCTGGAAGGCTGCAACAATGGGTTGTGAGGGAAACAAAAGTGTGTGTCTTTCCTTTATGAATTGTTATGCTATACTATGCATATCCAGTGATACATAGTTCACTTGATACTCATGGAAATTTCTTCTCTTTACAGGAGGACCCTCCGAAGTGCGGAAATGTTTTCTGCAACGTCCGCAGCAAGAACCTCTGCGGACATGAGTGTTGTAGGAGACACGCAGCATGCGCTGTCTCCAAGGATGATCTCCAGTATTGGGACCCTCATGTATGTACTGTATGCACTATCCTGATTACTGAGGCTTTTGATTCCCCTAGAACGGTGGAATCAAGGGATATAGCAAGGGAAAAGCTTCGTACTTGGGTAAGGGGCTTCAAGAAGAACACCTCTGGCCCTTATCTTCCAAGTGAGAAGATGAGGGCGTATCTTTTTCCCCAGGCATCAGCTGATGCAGTGATTCCCCAGCCTCAAGAGGAGATCCATCAAGATCAAGTCCAGGTGGACGTGGAAGTCGCATTCGCGATGCAAGACATCCAGTTAGATGACAGGATGTCTGACCTGGACGAACGTTTGGAACAAGACCTCCTGGCAGAAGGTCAGGATGAAGTTCAAACCCCGGATGTCGTAGAGGAAAAGGTCGATGAGGTGTCGGCTACTCCGGTTCAGATTCCGGAGCCTATCCCCTCAACATCGGTCGGTCTCCCAGTAGAACTGGGACAGGCCCTCTCTTCGATTGTTGGAATGATCCAACAAATGCAGAAGGAGAATCAGGAGAAGGCGGCTGCTATGGAACTGCGTATGCAGTCCCTGGCAGAATCACGTGGGCCCCTGAAAAGGCTCAATGTGAAAGACCTTCCCTTATGCTCAGATGCTAACCCATGGAGGTATGCTGAGCACATGCCGATGACGACTGGAAATATCGTCATCTCGGATAAGCTGGGTTCAGTTCCCCTAGAGGAGGTGGAATTCTGGCCCAGCAAGGCATCATATCCGGACTGCTATGTCCGGCTGAGAAAAGAACCAGCTTCAAGGGAGGAGACAGAGCCGAAGGAGGTCATAATTATGGACCACACTAAGGCTCAAGCCCTACTTTCATCCTCGATGAAAGAGAGGGGCTTCTCTAACTCGAAGGTAGCTGCATTGAGCAAGAAGCTCCCTTCTTTTGTGTCCTCTCCTGCTAGAGCCTTCCCCTTTTTACAGAAAGGGTTTGCGGCTGTCCTAAAGGCAGTCGAGGCCGGCAAGCCTTGCCCCTCCCTGGAGGAGTGTAAACCCTTGTCGCTGGCCCTGCCTATGGACCACAAAGACTGGAAGGATGTCCATCTGACATTCTCAGTGGGAAAGTTGGAGGCTGATATTGCCGGACGGCAATTCGGCGAGGACCTCCCCAAGCTGTCCGACTCTCTTTTACGAAGAGAGTTCGAGACAAAAGAAAGACTGGCTGCCTCAATGTCTCATCAGACTACTCTTGAGACGATGGCAAGTGACCCCAAGGTCCATGAAATGTTCATGGTAGTGGCTAAGTCTCACCTAGCCACAGTGACGAAGGACCTTTATAGCTTCGTCAAGGCAAGGAGAGCTTGCAGGGAGTTCGTGTTCACCGGGGCTACGGTGAGACACGAGCCAAGGAAGTTAATCTCCTCCAACATTTGGGGAAAAGACCTTTTCCCTACCGATGTGGTCAAAGAAGTTGTTGATAAGGCCGCCGTGGAGAATAGAAACCTTCTCCAGAAGTGGGGCCTGGCTATCAAAAGAAAGTCTTCCCCGGATGAGGGTCCTCAACCAAAGAGGAAGAATATGAGGACTAGGCTACCGTCTCGGCCAGCCAAGCCTTTTAGACAGCAACAGCAACTGCAATTGCCATTGCCTCCAGTGCCCCAGATGGTGGCACAAACCCCGACTACTTTCCAGTGGGTACCCCAGGCTGTGCCAGGTCAGTCAACCACATTCACCCCAACGTTCGAAGGACAGTCTTCTTCCTTTCGTGCAAAACCTAGAGGAGCAGCCAGAGGCTCGTCTAGGCGCCCCTCAAGGGGAAGGGGATTCAGAGGTGGTCGTGGTCAGGGAGGCAAGACCTCAGGACGGCAGTCCAAATGAAACGATACCGGTAGGAGGGAGACTGATGAAATTTTGGGATCGCTGGACCTTCGATCCCTGGGCCCAAAGCCTACTCAAGAATGGACTGGGCTGGAGCTGGTACAGCACTCCACCCCCGTGCCTTCGGTTTTTCCAACACTCCACCCCCGTTCTGGAGGAGTACGTTCAAGAACTGTTGGAGAAAAAGGTGATCCGAAAGGTGAAGTCCATCAAATTCCAAGGGAGGCTGTTTTGTGTTCCCAAGAAAGACTCGGAAAAGCTCAGAGTCATTCTGGACTTGTCGCCACTCAACAAGTTCATAGTGAATTGCAAATTCAAGATGCTAACACTGCAACACATAAGGACCTTACTGCCCAAGAGGGCATACTCAGTCTCTATAGACTTGTCAGACGCCTATTGGCACATTCCAATCAGCCGTCGACTCTCCCCCTACCTAGGGTTCAGGCTACAACGGAGACTATACGCCTTCAGAGCCATGCCATTCGGGCTAAACATAGCCCCAAGGATTTTCACGAAGCTTGCGAGCGCAGCTCTCAAACAATTACGCCTAAAGGGAATTCAGGTAGTAGCCTACCTGGACGACTGGCTGGTGTGGGCAGCATCCGAGACCGAATGCTTGCAAGCTTCCAGTCAGGTGATCCAGTTCCTACAGTACCTAGGCTTCAAGATCAACAGAAAAAAGTCTCGACTTTCTCCATCCCAAAAGTTCCAGTGGCTGGGAATCCACTGGGAACTTTTGTCACACAGTTTCTCCATCCCGACGAAGAAAAGGAAGGAGATAGCGGGCTCTGTCAAGAGACTTCTAGATTCCGAAAGGATATCAAGACGCGAACAGGAGAGGGTACTAGGCTCTCTCCAGTTTGCTTCAGTGACAGACCCAGTGCTAAGAGCACAGCTAAAGGATGCAACCGGAGTTTGGAGAAGGTATGCATCAAATGCGCGAAGAGATCTGAGAAGACCAGTGCCGCCTCGGCTATGTACTCTTCTCAGGCCTTGGTCCCAAGCCAGACATCTAAAGAAGTCGGTTCTTCTTCAGCCACCTCCCCCGTCGATGACGATTCACTCAGACGCCTCAAAGGAGGGATGGGGAGGTCACTCTCATCGGAAAAAAGTCCAGGGGACTTGGTCCAAGCTATTCAGGACCTTTCATATAAACTTTCTAGAAGCTATGGCAGTGCTCCTTACCTTAAAGAAAGTCTCCCCGCGTCACTCGATCCACATAAGATTGGTGATGGACAGCAAGGTGGTTGTGAGATGCTTGAATCGACAAGGGTCGAGGTCACCAACTCTCAACCAGGTGATGTTAGCCATTTTCCGATTGGCGGAAAAGAAGAAGTGGTACCTGTCGGCAGTTCACCTTCAAGGAGTCCGCAATGTGAAAGCGGACGCTCTATCTAGGTTCACACCGATAGAGTCGGAATGGTCCTTAGACGCAGGATCATTCTCCTTCATTCTGAATCAAGTCCCAGAACTGCAGGTAGACCTCTTTGCGACGAAAGACAACAAGAAGTTGCCCCTGTATGTGTCCCCGTACGAGGACCCCTTAGCGGAAGCAGTGGACGCGATGTCCCTCGACTGGAACAGATGGTCCAGGATTTATCTGTTCCCTCCTCACAACCTTCTGTTGAGGGTCCTCAACAAACTGAGATCCTTCAAGGGGGTAGCGGCAATAGTGGCCCACAAGTGGCCGAACAGTATGTGGTTCCCCTTGGCGTTGGAACTACAGATGAAGTTCGTGCCGCTACCACATCCAGTTCTGACCCAGCGAGTCCAGAAGTCGACTGTCTGCGCTTCATTACAGAAAACCCAGACCCTGCAGCTCATGATTTTCTCGCCCTAGCGGTGAGAAAGCGTTTCGGGATTTCGAATGCCAGCATAGACTTCCTAGAGGAATACAAGTGCAAATCGACTAGAAGGCAATATGAGTCATCTTGGAGAAAATGGGTGGCCTTTGTAAAGGCAAAGAATCCGCAGGAGATCTCAACAGACTTCTGCTTATCTTTCTTCATCCACCTCCATGGCCAAGGGTTGGCAGCTAACACGATTTCAGTGTGTAAATCTGCTTTGATGAGACCCATTTTATTTGCCTTCCAGATCAACCTAGGTAACGAGATCTTTAATAAAGTTCCGAAAGCCTGCGCTAGGCTCAGACCTTCAGCACCTCCAAAGCCCATCTCATGGTCTTTAGACAAAGTTCTTCATTTCGCCTCCCTGTTGAGCAATGAAGAATGTGCGTTAAAGGATTTGACGCAAAAAGTTATTTTCCTATTTGCACTCGCGTCCGGGGCCAGGGTTAGTGAGATCGTAGCCCTCTCGAGAGAGGCAGGTCGTGTTCAGTTCCTGGATGGGGGGGATCTGAACCTGTTTCCGGATCCTACGTTTCTCGCCAAGAATGAGTTACCCACCAACAGGTGGGGTCCCTGGAGAATCTGCCCTCTGAAAGAAGATGCATCTCTATGTCCAGTAGAATGCCTAAAGGTCTATCTTCGTAGAACTTCAGACTTCAAGGGTGGTCAACTATTCAGGGGAGAAACATCAGGCTCAAATTTATCTCTGAATCAACTCAGAGCGAAAATCACATATTTTATTCGCAGAGCGGATCCTGACAGTACACCCGCAGGTCACGATCCGAGGAAAGTTGCCTCATCCCTAAATTTCTTTAATTGTATGGATTTTGAACATCTCCGTTCATACACGGGCTGGAAGTCTTCCAGGGTGTTCTTTCGCCACTATGCGAAGCAAGTAGAGGAACTTAAGAGATCTGTGGTAGCAGTGGGTCGTGTAGTTAACCCTACTGTTTAACTCTGCGAGGAACAGTGGTCTTAATTGGGACGATTAAGTCCAGGGTGAGTGTGTAGGTACATACTGTACTACAAACTAAATGAGAGCACCAAGTGCCTACATAGACTGTTCCTTCTTTCAAAGGTGAACCTAGCATAAGTACAGACATGTGTGCCGAGCGTTTCTAACGCTAATGTGATTGATTTGTAATACAGACTTTTATGACTTGATACCTCGGTATCTTATTAAAGTGGCGTTTAATGGTTTTTCTTTCAGATAAACAAGTTCTGTTTACTATCATACTTATGCTTAAAGTTTTGGGTTATCCTCTTTTATATATATATATATATATATATGTATATATATATATATATATATATATATTTATATATATATATATATATATATATATATATTTGTTGTTAACCTGTCTGTTTATTGTCTGTCAATAAACTTGTTCTTGAGAACCTTGCGTCTCTTTCACCTGTGTCAATTTATTGGTATAATTGAGCATTTAATTCTATGTATCTTATCTGGGATAATTTTGATAGAATTGTTCTGTTATGCAAGCTATGTTGCATTGGTTTATGTAGTCCCCTAATGGGAGGACTCCGTCCCATAAAGGGACGAGGGCGGTTTTATTAGTTTCTTCCTATGCGGATATAAACCTTTGTCCAATACAAGTATTGTGCGGATTACTGGTCAATATATATTGACGCAGTGGTTCTATACAAACTATGCTTTACTTAATATAGGGCGAGACCACTATATTAGCTTGCCTGGTATTCATACATAGGTATATGTACTCTACGAGACTTTTCCAGAGTCTAGTAGGACTCTTCCCTGTAGGGGGCAGGAGGCTCTCACATAGTTTATAGTTAGTTGAAAAGATGTATAACGGTAACATCTTAGGTCTCTAGGTCTAGTCGACCGGGAAAAAATTACCTCCGGGGAGTACGGCACGTTCAGAGAATCCACAGATACAGTAATGCTCTGGTACACTTCCATCAGGACGACATGGCTTGAGCCCAAAAAACGGATTTTGAGCGAAGCGAAAAATCTATTTTTGGGTGAGATGGCCATGTCGTCCTGATGGACCCGCCCTTGTTTTTCTAAGAAAGGGCTGTAGGACCCCTCCCTACATACAGTATCTGTAGCACCTCGTGTACGCTACAAGGAATACAGATGGCGCCAGGATTGGCGCCAGGCACGCATACGAATCGGAGGATAGGGAAGCCTTGGGAGCGGCTCCCCTTTTTCTTTCCCGAATTCGTATCTCGCCAATCACCTCCTACGAGACGAAATCTCTGTCCAGGATGTAGATTGCCATGTGGCGTGTCTAGAATACGTCCTCTGATATGTCGCGATATCCCTTTCACGAGGGATACTCGCTCCAGGAGTTAGAATTCTGGTACCTTAAGGTAAATTCTCTGGGAATATCGCCGTAGTTGTAATATACCCTAGGAAGCTACCCTATAGGAACTTCCATCAGGACGACATGGCCATCTCACCCAAAAATAGATTTTTCGCTTCACTCAAAATCCGTTATATATATACACGCTCTCATTATGTATAATCTATATGTGTGCATATATATATATATATATATATATATATATATATATATATATATATATAGATGTATATATATATATATATATAGATATATATATATATGTATATATATATATATATATATCTATATATATATATATATATATATGTGTGTGTGTGTGTGTGTGTGTGTGTTGTGTGTATATATACGCATTTATATAATAAGAAATTATTTGCATAACTGTCAAAAAACTAAAGTTACAGATCTATCAATTAAATATGAATATAATTCCCCTTTATTTATTCTTTCTTTTAATTTATCAAAAGCTTTCCCATGAATTATATTTATATTTATTTCTTTATCTAGAAAAGCGATAACTAATAGATAATTTATCCAAACATATATAAAAAATGACAACCATTACTATCAGTTATGGATGGAGGTTTTGACACGCATGTACGATGTGACACATTCTCATAGATGACATTTCATAATCGCTCTAACAATAGCCTGAAGAAGAGAGTTCTAGTAAGACCATATTATAATTCCTAAACTACAGTGAAGTCTAATTTAGACCTTAGAAGAATATTTGAGAAATATCAATTAAATATTTCAAAACTTAGATTGATTACACAGATAAAGAACTTAATGCAAAGACATCCGATACCTAGATCAAAATCAAACTGAAATTTTGAGCTAATTATGTTAAATCTATTTTGGTTACAAAGAGAAAATGGAAAGGAATAGACTAATAAGGAATTTGAGAGGCAGAAAATCAAGAGATTGTGTCGGGCAAATGGCGTATGGGCCAATGCAAGATGTTTCTAGTGGCAGAGGAAATCTGTAGATTCAAAATATTTTTCTATTTTTACTTCACTCTTAAGAGTATTGACGTTTGATGTTGTCAGCCTCTCTAAATCTTGACCAATCATCCTCCTTTGTTTGAGTGAAGATTATTTTCTATTCTTTTACAAAACACGTGGCTTTCTGTATCTTTTGGTCCTCAATGTTCAGTAACAATATATTTTCAACAGTGATTGAATTTTATTGTTTAGGGGATTTTGGTGATCTTATATGAAACACTTGACCATTATAAACGGAATATTTGCATAGTAATATCAAGTAATTCCTCTTTGGGTATGAAAAAATAAATCAATTAGATTTACATGATGATTTTCATATGAATATATAAAAAAATACTGCCACAGCAATAACATTCTTTTTCCGAATATCGCGGTTTGTTGACATGAGATTGCAAATATTTTCTCCCGGATAGAGTTACATGTATTTTTATTTAATTGTGTGTGTCGTTATAGCTGTCTGTATCTTCTGATATCCTGATATGTAGTTTCCCTTTTAAATATAATAGAAGTATTTTTACTTCTATATATTCGATATATTGACACAAAGGACCTCTATTTGAAGAAGTTAAATTAGATGCGATGGCTTTGAAATCCACTAAAACCTTAGATATTGACTAATACAGAGTTCATGTGAAATAACTATGAAAGTAAGATAAGAGTGAGAGATGGGTTATCAATTTCCTGTAACGTTAAATGGAAATCCAAACCAGAGGTGACGAATTGAGATAAATTGAGATATATTGCAAATTGAGGGCAATAGAAATCCTCGGCGCTGCGATGCGTTATATGAGTTGAATGGCTGGGCCTTCAAAGACATCCTTCAATATTGATTTTCCTTTATATACGGATAGATTATATCCTTAGAGGGAAAAATTATTTCTTTGAACTGATTATTATACTACAAATACAAGATGTATTTGGAAGTCAATGTTAATTTAGACTAGAAGCATCAAATACATTTCATAAGTTGGAAGAGAGGTGTGAAATTAATTATTTCCTATTAGATTATGAATTATTCTTTGAAATCACTAGATAGGATGTTTATAACCTAATATCTTTTTTAATTTACTATACACCTTCATGCAAAAAAAAAAAGGAAACAATTGTTTCTCTCCTAATTGTTAGGATACCAAACGGAAAATAGATATAAAACGATATGAGTTTCCTATATTAAGAAATTTTAGTACAACACACGCACACGCATCACACATGCACACACTTACGAGCACACACATACTCATACACAGACCACAGACACACAGACGTGCACACACACACACACACAAATATATATATATATATATATATATATGAGATTAAATGTATGAAATGGGAAGGGCCTCGGTTACATTTCGCTAGTCGCCTCTATCTTGAGCTCTTAATTCAATACTTCTCCATTCACCATATCTTGCTTTACGCTTCATAGCACTAAGCCATATAGGCGTGGGTCGTCCAATTCGTCTATTGCCTTGTGGAGCCCAGTCAAACGTTTGGTGAACTAATCTCTCTAGGTGAGTGCGAAGAGAATGCCCAAACCATCGCCATACTTCCCCTCATCATATCATTCACATTT
>NC_090741.1:23767637-23780137 GCF_036898095.1 Palaemon carinicauda
AAAGTTGACGTAATTGCATCTGACTTTATTCCGACGCATAATGAGTAAAAATACAAGTTGTTCCAGGAGCAACCAGCGGAAAAAATTCAAACACGATTTCTTATGTACGTATAGCAATAGACAGGTAATTAATTGGAGTGAGAGTAACAACCATAATGTACAAAAAGCAGAAAGTGTTACGAGCGTGTGTGATACACATGCAGTGAATGCCCCCTTGAAAAATACTTGCATGTGAAATAGGGCACCACGCTTTGGAGAGGTGTGCTGTAGGCGGGCCATCTTGCAAGAAATACACAGGTATGAGAAGATCAAAGGAGACCCAGTCTTCTTTGCCGCGAACATCCAGTAAGAACGCTTTCGTTTTCTGACAGATGAGAGGAAAAAGTCCGTGTAAGGGAGCGTTAAAGGTAGCCTGCTGGTGTTGTTTCGCAGGAAAACCTAGGTGCTGAAGGTTGTCAGAGTAGGTTTTAGACGGAAAAAAATAAGCAGGAATGACCAACCATACACCATTTCAGCAGCCAGGAGTAGTCCTTAGTCCCAGGAGGAGCGAGGTCTGTGGGGTAAAATAATTGGAGTCCTTGTAGTGAGAGATCAAAGCTGCTTTAAGATGGTGAAAATGTTCAATAATACCTTTGGCTAGAATGTTATATGGGGTCGTTTGATGAAGGTTGATACCCAGGATATTTCATAATTATGTCCACTATTAAGGCCAACGAGTGCAGCGATTGATGGTGGTAAAAATGTAACGATGTCCTTGGGATGTGGGTAAGGGACCTAAAAAATTAACGTGAATATAGGTAAAGTGCCGGTGAAGTTAAGGAAAAGTGCCCACTCCAGAATCTGTCTGTCAATATACTTTTAAGGTTTGGCATGAAGTTCAAGCACTGACCCTTAGTAATGCTATACCAAATGAACTATGTCTTCAGGAGCTGTGCAGTAAAATGGTATGAGGGATATGAGAGGCCATGAATGAAATCAAGCACCTGTTGGCACATGAGAGAGGGTATCCACGTTTTAGGTCTACTAGAACTGACTGCACTGAGGAGGGTGGCATTGGAGTAGTCGAGAAGGAGGTCCTTCCACAGGGGGATGTGCAGGATGTCCTACATGCTTGGTACTCTGGACCCTCTGGATTTTTTCTGTTGAGCTTCTGCTATGGGATTATAATTCAATACCAGGTAAATGACCGGATATCAACAACAGAACTCATTTTCCCAGGAGAGATGTTGGCATTGATGGATGAACCATACAACAGACTGTCGAGTGAAGGGGTACACTAAAGGCATGTAGTCCATGTAAATAACGAAGGACGTACTTTTCAAGAGGTGGAAAAAATGACGGACAACCAAGTGCACCGCCAGCAATTAGTGGTCAAAGGTACAGTAGTCAGATTCAGCCTTCTACATTTTCCTACTGAAGAAAACCATTGGGCAGGGCAAGCCATTGACCACTTGCTGTAGGAATGTCCCCATAGTGACCCCGCTAGCATCTGATTAGAGAAGGTGTGCATATGGCACGGAAAAAATGAGAGCAGCAGTGATTAGTAAGGCATTCTTTGTATTGCAGAAGACCACTTCTTGAAGGGGACCCCACTTCAGGCCTTTTCGTTTGCCCTTGTGACGGTGCCGAGTGAGGGTTGTGAACTCAAAGGCAGGATGCAATTGACTGGGCTGTTTATTAAGGAACACTCTCCTTTATATACAAAACCTCAAAGCAACAGGACATAAACATGTTTGAGAGACAGACAATGTCACTGAGCAAAACGGAGACATGATCATTCAGGTTCTTTTTAGTGTGAGGGAAGAGCGCAGATACAAGCATTATATATACAAAAGAAATTATGTACAATTGTGTGACACACGGTTGGTACATGGCTCCCCCTCTAAAAATGACATACTGAACATGTTAAATAGGTGCCCTGAATCTGGAGAGGTAGTAGTAAAAACTGCGCCGATTAGCGGCAGTGAGTGGCTGTAGAAGTCGTTGGTTGGGGTGCAAGTGAGTGGTGGATGATGGTTGGCTGTATTGCCGCTCCAGCTCGTCACGGGGTAGGCGAGTGTGTCCTACAGCATTCATAGGCGTGTGTGTCCTACGGTATTCATAGGCGTGTCCTACGGCATTCATAGGCGTTTCCTACGGCATTCATAGGCGAGTGTGTCCTACGGCATTCATAGGCGTGTGTCCTACGGCATTCATAGGCCTACGGCATTCATAGGCGTGTGTCCGGCATTCATAGGCGTGTCCTACGGCATTCACGTCAGCTTCTGTTGAAGTTGAATAGGTGTCCTCTTCGTCACGAGTGGAGGCGTTGATAGAGGTTTGAAAGTCATGAAGTGGGTTCACATCAGGAGGAGAGCCGTCTGCGGCAGGTTGCAGGCGAGCGATACTGGTCATTTTCCCGAGGGTGAGCGAAGCCCTTTTGTCCCTCAACGGTTGTTGAGAGAGCTGAAAAGGCGTTGCTATACGGGCGGCTGGCGACGGCGAGTAACTGCTGCAGAAGGTATGCGTTGACGGCGCCATAGTAACGGTGAGAGGTGTAGGGGGATGGGGAGGCGGGAGGAGCGAGTCACTCCGGGGGTCACCAATGTGACGAAGGAGGGGAGAAGGGTTGTGATCCGGTTCTGTTTGCATGTTCAGGCGCCTGTAATCCCCCGCACGGACGGAGGGTGCTGTCTTTCTTCAGAACGATGTGTAAGGGTGACGACCATGGGCTGGAGGCCTTTTGGCAAAGGCCCATTTCCTCCATTTCGGCGAACGTCTGTTTGGCGGCTGCCAATCGTTCCGGTGCCAGACGTCTGAATTTTGTGAAGACTGGGGGTCCCGTCGTCTTGATATGGTGATAAATACTGGGCTTGGCAGGAACCGTGGGCGTTTGGCGAAGTTCTGGACGGAAAACTTCCGGGTACGACGTGAGGAGGTGGGCGTAGGCATCAGTGGGTGCGCTGATGTGGAGAGCGAGGTTAGAGGGGGCGGGTTGAAGAGGTGTCGACAAGTACGAGTCTGCGTTGACCAATCGTCGGTGGGCGACATCGACCAGAAGGTGGAAATGAGAGAGGAAATCCGCACCGAGGATTGGCATTGTGACATCAGCAACGAGAAACTTCCAATTGAATTTACCGTTTCCGAACGATAATGTGAGGTTCTCGTAACCATAGGTGGGTATCGCAGATCCGTTGGCAGCTACCAAGCGGACGTCGGCAAGATGTAGACAGACTACGTCGTGCCTTGAAGAGTTTCCTTGGTAAAAGAGAACGACTAGCACCCGTGTCTACCAAAAATCGCACGCCCGTTCTTGCATCCTGTAAAAAGAAAAAATTAGAAACATGGGAGGCCACCGCCACAAGCGATGGCCTACTTACACGTTTTTTGGCCACAGACAATCCTTGGCACATTTCTTCGCGGTTGCCCCTGGAGACATGATCATTCAGGTTCTTTTTAGTGCGTGGGAAGAGCGCAGATACAAGCATAATATATACAAAAGGAATTATGTACAATTGTGTGACACATGGTTGGTACACCCTTGAAGCTACAACGTTGAAATTAAAACTGGAAGCACACAACATAAATGTAAATAGAATGCCTAGGTTTGATACAAGTTTCTAGAAATTGTATTAAGAGAAAGATTTGCAATGGAATGTAGAAATTGATTTGCAGTTCTCGAGACTTGAAGAGACGAGGAGCAAACAATTAATAAAGAATGATGTGATACTGAACCCATATATCAGTCAATTGGTGGGGAAGATTTTGGGACATGCAGTTACAACAAGAGAGCCATGGTAATAAAATGATACCTGGTCTACTATAAAAACTATATAGGAATTTCATTTACAATATCATGAGCGATTTTTACACCACATCCGCTTCCTGAATTTACTGCATTATCGGGCTTATCTGCTTTCCTGCCTAAATATTTTCTTCAATCATTCTAGGCATTTCTTATGAACTCACTATCAATACTGGAATCCACTTCATTGTAATTATCCTTAGTTCCTGAAAAACTTTCAGAAATCAGTTTCTGTCTTTGTGTAGTTTTTATGGTAGCCCAGGTATCATTTTATCAACATGGCTCTGTTGTTGTAAATGCATGTCCCAAAAACTTCACCAGCAATTAACTCCGACAATCTTCAGCACCTACCTAACATTATGGGAAAATTTACTCAATGCCACCACACTTACAAACCCCTAGCAAAGCAACACATTCCGACAGATTTGCACATGGCACCATAGGTTTTCCTGCGCAACGTCACCAGCAAGCTACCTCTAATGCTCCCTTACACAGACTCATTCCTCTCATCTGTCGAACAATGAAAGTGTTCCTACTGAACGATCGTGGCAAAGAAGTCCTTTGGTCTTCTTAGACCTGTGTATCTCTTGCAAGATGGCCCGCCTACAGTGAACCTCTCAACAGTTTGGTGCCCTACTTCACATGCAAATCTTTTTTAGGGGGGCATTCACCGCATGTGTATCACACAACCCAGTAACACGATTTCTACATTTTGTACATTATCATTATTACTCTCCACTCCCATTAATTATCTGCCTATTACTATATGTACATAAGAAATCGTGTTTGAATTTTTTGCGCTGGTTGCGCCTGGAACAACTTGTATTTTTACTCATTCTACGTCTGAATAAAGTCAGACGCAATTACGTCATCTTTCGGTTATCACCTAACTGCTCGCTCGCACAATTAAAAAAAAATACATTATTACCCCAATGTAACTGTGTAATAGTGTCGTGTCAGTGCACCCTTAGGGAATACTGGTTGGCATCAAAACTATGTGACTAAGCAAGGGCTTCAGTGGTAGTTAATAGTAGACATATAGCCTTCATTTCCAAAATGCACTTGAATCCAAATTGACAGAATGTGCCAGTGCAGGAAATTTGAGCCAATGAAGATACGGCTTTGGTGTTCTAGATGGTTCACAGATCGCTCAAGAATTAAATAGCATTGGATAAATGATCAGGCTAAGGGGAAGATTATGACCTATTTAAGCTCAGCTGTATTCGATATCTGAAAATTCATGTAAGTTATATAGGTGGTAAAAGGGAAAGCCTTCCGCCTATAAAACATAAGCAATGGAAATTAATGTTTGTCCTGTCTCTATCTATCGACAAATAAACTTATGTATAGGCTATATATATATATATATTATATATATCCATATATATATATATATATATATATATTTTAAACACAGTATATATATATATATATATATATGGATAAATATCAACACAACATCGTGTTCAAATAGAAATAAATTTATACCTCATACTTGGGATCGAACGCTAGCCCCTTCTAATGAAAGGCCAGGTCGAAACCAACCATGCCACGAGAGGCCATAAAAGGAAATCTGAACCTGACGCTAACTAGCTGTCCGAGGATTTACCTGGCGAGACATGAGTCTCTTACCAGCGAGTTTTACCCGATTTCCCCGGCCCACCACGTGACACAATTGGTAGTAATTCATTCAAATTACCCCTAATGAGTTAATATGGATAAATATCAACACAACATCATGTTCAAAATAGAAATAAATTTCTACCTCATACTTGGGATCGAACGCTAGCCCCTTCTAATGAAAGGCCAGGTCGAAACCAACCATGCCACGAGAGGCCATAATAGGAAATCTGAACCTGACGCTAACTAGCTAAAAGTAGTTATAAAACATAGATAATGGAGAACAACAAAGATATATCTAAGGATTTGAATAAAAATCTTTATATAACTGGCCATTTTGTTAGTCACATGCCCCCCCCCCCTCCTCTCTCTCTCTCTCTCTCTCTCCTCTCTCTCTCTCTCTCTCTCTCTCAAAACTTACAAAACTCAAAATGTTGAATCTTTTTAAAACTCATCTTGATATAAGGTTGGAGAGAGAGAGAGAGAGAGAGAGAGAGAGAGAGAGAGAGAGAGAGAGATAATTATATACAATGTGAAAAATATATTAAATTTGGATGTGATCGAACCTTTTATGCTTCCGTTCAATGGCGTGTTATACGATATTCAATGGTGAAAATATTTTGAATTGTTTGAGATTGATTGTAATACCAATGGCTGTAATAATTGGATGCCAGAGCGATATTGAATTATCCAAAGGACAGAGATTTTTCTGCTTTTCAATTAAGATGAGGAAAAAAAACTTGTTAATACTCTATGTTTAATGTAATCACATCTTGCTTATATTTATTCTTAGCAAAAAATATTTTTTTCCCATTGCTCTACTATCCTGAACTAAATTTAATATATCTGAATTGAGAGTTGATAAATTAGCATGGAAATTCCACATTTGACGCTCAAATTCACATTAAACTAAACTGTTTTTTCCGAACCCATTTCATTTTAGACACCTTTTAAGCGTATCTCTAAACCTTTTAAACAACACAGGTTGTTTTTTCTTTACTTGGGCCTTTGATTATCAAATGTTCTTTTAAATCATAGAATGGTAAATTTTAGTGGTATTTTTCGTCTCAAACGTAGAAGTCAGTATAATTTCTTCAGCTTAAGGTGTCCTCTGAAACTTTCAACAATATATTATGAGCCCCTATATATTACCAAATGTTGTTGGACTATTGAACAATACCCTCTGTACATTGCCATTCTAAGTAGATTGCTGCTCGTTTATGTGTGCTGCGAATGGAACAGAAATATATATTTGTAGTTTTCCCGATAACAAGATATAATTTTTCTCCCATTATCTTTATGGGGTAGCATAAATTAACAATAATTTCGTATATTCGCGTAGTTAATAAGAATTAGGTTAGACAAGACACCAACCACCGTTGAGATACTAACGCTAGAGAGTTATTAAGTTCTTTGACTGACAAGACAGTATAATACTGAAATCATTTCTGGTTAGGCCACATTTTCCCTTTGTCTACACATTCATCGAATAGTTTAGCCTATTTTTTTAAACATTATTGTCTTTCCTCTTAAGCCTGACAACACTAAGATAACCGAAAAATATTTTTTTCACTTAAGGGATTAATTACTGCATTGTGATTGTTCAATGGCTACTTTCCACTTGATAGGGGTAGAAGATTCTCTTTAGCTATAGTAAATAGATATTCTAGGAGAACGACTCTCCAAAATCAAACCATTGTTCTCTAGTAATAGGTAGTGCAATAACTTTTTTTACAATGGTCTTTCACTGTTTTAGGTTCGAGATTTCTTGCATCTTCTTTTCAGGTACACTGCATACAGCCAGTAATCTGGCAACAGTCATCCAGCATGGTGGCTAGTCAAATTCTAGAATAACTTGCGAATCAAGGTTTGAATGTAAAGTTTACAATTTAGGTTAAATTTATAAGTTGGGTAAAAGAATACAGTGAACAAGCTACGGGTTTCGGGAGTGATGTGTCCCTTCCTCAGGCTAGAGGGGTGGAAACGATGATAAACACGTCCTTGTATATGGTAATTCTGGCTTAGGCAGATAGGTGGCAAATATTACATTTGCTTCCTCGGACGTCATAGGCGGAGTGAATACTGAGATTGATAGAATGGTGGGTCGTCATTGGCTAAGTCGCTCGCTGAAAGCTGCTGTAGTTCAGTCAGACTGCCTTCCCACTCACTCACTCCTGGGTGATGAGTTGCAATCTTCTCCTCCGCCAGCTGGGCTGTGATTGGTCGGAGCACTCACCAAGAGGGTATTCATGCTAGGCAGGCTGTCCAGTCACTGATCAAAGCTGTCATGATCAGTAGTGTCTTGATCGGTAGAGTTGTCTTGGTTGGAGATGTCATGGTTGGTAGGGTTACTCCTTACTCTGTTGTTCCTTAGACATGAGCGGAGAAGGAACATTACTTTGGTAGTATTAAGGACCACTTTTTCTCTCTATATGAGCAGAGCTTCGAGTATTCAAAATCTTCTGCTACCTAGAGCAAGGCCGATTATCTTAGTATTCTTAATTATTTCCTCATATTTAATGTTGTTATTATGGACGTGGAGGGCATGAGCTCTTATGGCGCCTTATTGAACATGACAGGACAGTTTCTTTGACAAATGCATAGTGGTCATTCCTATGTAACGTCCAGAGAAACCTGGAACAGCGCATACGTAGGAATAGCCCACGTTGGTCTGTCTAAGGATATCATGAGTAGATGGGGCTGTGTTGTTCATTGAGATGAGGGACCTCGCCTTGGTTTTTTGATAATAGATAATCACCTTAATCTTTGTTTTCTAATCCACAGAGGAAATGTTGTTTTCTTTATTATGTCTTTCTCAGCTTTTTTTCATCTTTTTACTATTGACGATGCAGAAACCCTTTACAGTAAAGGTTGATGGTGTTGGTAGTGTTCTCAGTTGGCTGGTCACCCTAGTGCTCAGTGTCCATGACTAGATTAATCTCACGGCTAACTTGTGTGTTAGAGTAGCCGATGTTCAGCAAGACATGGGAACTCGGTCAAGTTCCTGATGTATATCATCCCAAGAGAAGCAGTAGGAGAGGGCCCTGCGTACATAGGCTTTGATGGTGGAGGCCTTGTACCTGGCAGGCCATTCACTCTCTCCATTTAAGCATAAGTTGAGGTTAGTGGTCATAATTAAAACACTAGTATCCAATCCAGTAGGGATAGAAGAGATGAGTACACCAAGGACTGGCAGCCATCCCTCGTTGATATGCTCGGCAGTAAACTTCAGGAAACTGCACTCCCCAAACATCCTGCGTAGAGTCTCGAAGTCCTGGGTAGGTGCTATGATATCATTATCGTCTATGTATCACACGTAAATGTCTGTACGATGTATCTGTAAGAAAACCCTCTCTTAGACAACTCCCATATAAAAGTTGTCAAAGAGTACCCCAAGGGGAGAGCCCATTGCTACACCATCCTTCTGTATGTACATGTGGCCCCTCTGGGTGGTAGAAGGGGCCTTCCTAGTACATATTTAAAGTAGGGTGCAGAGGGCTTACTCGGATATGTTTAGGGTTAGAGTAGAAGGGTCCCTGTAGACTCTCTCCAAGATCAAGTCGATGGTCTATCCAACAGGTAAGTTTGTATATGAGGACTCCCTGTCCAAATGAGCGATGGTGCCACTGCTAGGGGATCCTTTTAGCTTACTGAGGAATTCGGCAGATGAGGTGACGCTGTACTCGTCCGGAACATAAGAAGTCAGAAGGCTGTTGAGTGTTTTGCCAGGTGGTAGGTCAGCATCTGACAATGTCTGATAATAGGTCGGAGTAGGTTGCCGTTCTTATGTGTGTTCACATTGCTATACAGGTAACCAGGGCTAAAATTACCAGTGATGGTCTGAAAATGGACAGCATTTGTGGCTGCATTGATAGTTTCAACAGTCTTGTTAGCTTCTCTCTTGATCTCCTCTATGGGGGTGTAGGAGAGCTTTTAAATTTTGGAAGAATCCCCCAGTATCAGGTCGAGTTTCCTGTGATACTCTTCCATGTCAATCAAGACAAAGTAAGCAGTTTGGTCGGCACTCCTCAAGGGCATGTGTGCCTCCTTCCTCAGCCCATTGGCTGCCTCCCTTATGTCACTGGAGACGATAAAACTAGTGTATCAGACAAAAGCACAGGCTGGAGGTTATGAGTAGTTCTTAGGGCCCCTTTCTCTTGGTGACTGAGGATATAGTCAATTAAAACTTCGACTTCTTGCCACTTGTCTGTGGGCTTGTGGTGTGATATGATGTTACAGTTGAGATCCAGCCAGAGAATATCCTCCCGGGTGGTAGTAGGTGTATAGGATGAAATATTGATATAGTCCTTCTTTGTTTCAGGTATTTTTTTCTCGCTGTCTTCCATTTTCTTCTCTTTCTGCTGCTCTTTTGTCGCTCTCAAAAATTTCCTCTTCTCTCTTGAAATCATTCTCACTGTTTGAATTGGTTACATTGTTGAAAATCCTTGCAAGGGCGCCAACTGTTACGATCTTAAAATCGTTATAGATCCTTTTAATAATTAGAATAGATGTTTCCAACCACCAACATTAAAATATGGGAAATGAATATGAAAAGAAAATAACGAAAAAACACTACACTTTTATTCACAAACCCATGAAGAAAACTAATGTTACTTCAGTTACTTTAACTGACAAATCAAACCAAACAAAGCAACAATAGAAAAGGGGAACAGTCAGTAAGGTAGAAATACTTAAGGAATAGTTTTCTTCAGCAGTTGAGACGATACTAGTACTGAGACTTCAGGCTTAAGAACGTTGCAGAAGGGCGGCTGAAGTTCAGATTCGAATACGTCACAAAAAGGGGTGACATCAAAATGGGATATCAGAGGTCATCTTCCAAGAATTTGATAATACTATTGAAATAAGGCAGGCTGCAGGCAGTGTTTGCTATTTCTTGTCACAAGCAGGGAGGGCTGACTGCTTCAACTTGTCTCTTCTTTTCGACCATAACAGGATTCTGGAGATAAGCTTTTGTTGTCTGAAGGGAAGTTTAGAATCTGGCTCTATCAAACTTCTGGTCTTCTAACTTTCTTATCTCGATGGAAATTGGATCTTATCTGCTTCGAACATAGTTCCTCTCTTGTCTTATTTCCTGTCCTTGCACAATCTCTTCTTGAAGTGTGTATACCCATATATGGGCGGAGTTAATTACAGAGGGCAGTGGTCATTTCCAAAGAAGGCGTTCTTTTTGCCAATTATGTGTCTCTATTGACTTCCTTAAAAACGCCCACTTCGATCACGCCATGGAAGCTTCTAGAAGAAATTTATGATATAAGCTCGACCATGTATGAAGTTGTAACAAAAGGACAGCACGTTTCCTTACCTGATGACATATATCCTAAACAAGGATTTCCCTCAGGTTCGGTTTCTCAAAATATGCTGACTCCACTGATTAAGACGATAATATCTTGGTCAAAACAGGACAGTCCCCTTATCGTGGCTCTCTCATCGAGGCTCGGTTTGCTTTTAAAATGCTGACGATAGTGAAGCGATGACAGGTATGATCAAAACAATACTGTAGTCGGATTCTGCCTCGCCTCGCTGCTGACACTTTGGGAATAGATAATTCTGTTTTTTATAACATTCTTATGAAAGTATTTTATCTACCCATGACAGTTATCCCTTTTCATGAATATTTTATATATATATATATATATATATATATATTATATATATATATATGTGTGTATCTTACTTATTATACAAGTAAAATGTAAAATTAAGCCATTTATGGGTATGGGTAGCACAATAGTCAAAAGATGACGTCATTGAAATCTGGTGGAAATACCAGATATATCTTATTTTTCCTCTTGTTTTTCTAAAGAATTTCATCGGTTATATATGAAATATTTATTTTAATGTTGTTACAGCTCTGAAAATATATTTTCCATTAATTATTTTCTTGTTTCCTTATTTCTTTTACTCACTAGGCTGTTTTCCCTGTTGGAGCCCTCAAGCTTATAGCATTCTTTTTTTTTTTAACTTTGGTTGTAGCCTAGCAAGTAATAACAATAATAATAATGATAATGAAACTAATTTGGAATATTACTATAGTTTTTCCATGAACTCATCATGCAAACTGACAGAGTATATTTCTTAACAGGCGTCACTTTGCCCGAGGTCTTCGATGCCCCAAGTAAGTTAATTGGAGACACATGAGCGGAAGGACTGACTCCTACATTTTTTTTTTTTTTTTTTTTTTTTTTTGTAGTGGTATTAGCTCGCTGGATTTGATCGTCTTAATCAGACATGGGTACTTTCTTAATAGCAATCCCATCTTCTTTATTGATCATTTCGTTAGTCATTCTGGACGATCGATTCTTTAATTTTTGAGAGAGAGAGAGAGAGAGAGAGAGAGAGAGAGAGAGAGAGAGCGTGGGGTGAGATGTTATTGAAAGACTTCGGTAAGTGAGTTTGAGTCACGGGTGCCGATTTGGTTTTTACTTACCGACGCAGCCTCGGATATGTTCTTAGTTTCTGTATTATGGTAATGTGATAATGGGGTTAACGAAGAAGCTGAAAAAAGCTGTCTCTGACAGTCCTGCATCCGTGAAAAAGTTTAATATTTCTCCTTTTAGACATTATAAGAGTAACCACTGGCATGTCCTATCAAATGAGCTCTCTCTCTCTCTCTCTCTCTCTCTCTCTGAACTTCCTGCGTCCTTTGCATTTGTCCCCGGAGCTCTTTCATCCATGTCACCCTTCTTCTTCTTCTTCTTCTTCTTCTGCGTT
This sequence comes from Palaemon carinicauda, assembly GCF_036898095.1. Classification (NCBI taxonomy): domain Eukaryota; kingdom Metazoa; phylum Arthropoda; class Malacostraca; order Decapoda; family Palaemonidae; genus Palaemon; species Palaemon carinicauda. The sequence goes on from NC_090741.1 coordinate 23,779,774, forward strand.
GAATGAGATTCGGAGAACTGATTATCAAGTCAAATTCTATCATTTCCGATACATTACGTCCTTTCCAGTGCAACGAATCGTAAATTGTTCTTGGGCGAAGATCATTCCCACAAAATTTGACAAATTTTTGAGAGAGAGAGAGAGAGAGAGAGAGAGAGAGAGAGAAGAGAGAGAGAGAGAGAGCACTTGCTATCTTTACCAACTTGGTTACTATGATTGTTTTGATAAAATTGTATCTGTTTTTATGCCTGTTTGCGTGTTTGTGATTAGTGTGACTCAAAAACTATATGACTGAATCTCATAAAATTTGGTGGCTTGATTGGCCACTTTCCAAGGACAATTTCCGGCCTAAAAAGGCCAGTAT
>NC_090741.1:23785647-23788147 GCF_036898095.1 Palaemon carinicauda
GAATATGAAAATAAAATCACGAAAAAACACTACACGTTTATTCACAAACCCATAAAGAAAACTAATGTTACTTCAGTTACTTTAACTGACAAATCAAACCAAACAAAGAAACAATAGAAAAGGGGAACAGTCAGTAAGGTAGAAATACTTAAGGAATAGTTTTCTTCAGCAGTTGAGACGATACTAGTACTGAGACTTCAGGCTTAAGAACGTTGCAGAAGGGCGGCTGAAGTTCAGATTCGAATACGTCACAAAAAGGGGTGACATCAAAATGGGATATCTGAGGTCATCTTCCAAGAATTCGATGATACTATTGAAATAAGGCAGGCTGCAAGCAGTGTTTGCTATTTCTTGTCACAAGCAGGGAGGGCTGACTGCATCAACTTGTCTCTTCTTTTCGACCATAACAGGATTTTGGAGATAAGCTTTTGTTGTCTGAAGGGAAGTTTAGAATCTGGCTCTATCAAACTTCTGGTCTTCTAACTGTTTCTTATCTCGTTAGAAATTGGATCTTATCTGCTTCGTACATAGTTCCTCTCTTGTCTTATTTCCTGTCGTTGCACAATCTCTTCTTGAAGTTTGTATACCCATATATGGGCGGAGTTAATTACAGAGGGCAGTGGTCATTTCCAAAGAAGGCGTTCTTTTTGCCAATTATGTGTCTCTATTGGCTTCCTTAAAAACGCCCACTTCGATCATGCCAAGGAAGCTTCTAGAAGAAATTTATGATACAAGCTCGACCACGTATGAAGTTGTAACAAAAGGACAGCACGTTTCCTTACCTGATGACATATATCCTAAACAAGGATTTCCCTCAGGTTCGGTTTCTCAAAATATGCTGACTCCACTGATTAAGACGATGATATCTTGGTCAAAACCGGACAGTCCCCTTATCGTGGCTGGCGCTCTCATCGAGGCTCGGTTTGCTTTTAAAATGCTGACGATAGTGCAGCGATGACAGGTATGACCAAAACAATACTGTAGTCGGATTCTGCCTCGCCTCGCTGCTGACACTTTGGGAATAGATAATTTTGTTTTTTATAACATTCTTATGAAAGTATTTTATCTACCCATGACAGTTATCCCTTTTCATGAATATTTTATATATATATATATATATATATATATATATATATGTATATATATATATATATATATATGTGTGTGTGTGTATCTTACTTATTATACAAGTAAAACGTAAAATTAAGCCATTTATGGGTATGGGTAGCACAATAGTCAAAAGATGACGTCATTGAAATCTGGTGGAAATACCAGATATATCTTATTTTTCCTCTTGTTTTTCTAAAGAATTTCATCGGTTATATATGAAATGTTTATTTTAATGTTGTTACAGCTCTGAAAATATATTTTTCATTAATTATTTTCTTGTTTCCCTATTTCTTTTACTCACTAGGCTGTTTTCCCTGTTGGAGCCTTCAAGCTTATAGCATTCTTTTTTTTAACTTTGGTTGTAGCCTAGCAAGTAATAACAATAATAATAATGATAATGAAAGTAATTTGGAATATTACTATAGTTTTTCCATGAACTCATCATACAAACTGACTGAGTATATTTCTTAACAGGCGTCACTTTGCCCGAGGTCTTCGATGCCCCAAGTAAGTTAATTGGAGACACATGAGCGGAAGGACTGACTCCTACATTTTTTTTTTTTTTTTTTTTTTTTTGTAGTGGTATTAGCTCGCTGGATTTGATCGTCTTATCCAGACATCGGTACTTTCTTAATAGCAATCCCATCTATTTTATTGATCATTTCGTTAGTCATTCTGGACGATCGATTCTTTAATTTTTGAGAGAGAGAGAGAGAGAGAGAGAGAGAGAGAGAGAGAGAGAGAACGTGGGGTGAGATGTTATTGAAAGACTTCGGTAAGTGAGTTTGAGTCACGGGTGCCGATTTGGTTTTTACTTACCGACGCAGCCTCGGATATGTTCTTAGTTTCTGTATTATGGTAATGTGATAATGGGGTTAACAAAGAAGCTGAAAAAAGCTGTCTTTGACAGTCCTGCATCCGTGAAACAGTTTATTTCTCCTTTGAGACATTATAAGAGTAACCACTGGCATGTACTATCAAATGAGCTCTCTCTCTCTCTCTCTCTCTCTCTCTCTCTCTCTCTCTCTCTCAGAACTTCCTGCGTCCTTTGCATTTGTCCCCGGAGCTCTTTCATCCATGTCACCCTTCTTCTTCTTCTTCTTCTTCTTCTTCTGCGTTGAATGAGATTCGGAGAACTGATTATCAAGTCAAATTCTATCATTTCCGATACATTACGTCCTTTCCAGTGCAACGAATCGTAAATTGTTCTTGGTGGAAGATTATTCCCACAAAATTTGACAAATTTTTGAGAGAGAGAGAGAGAGAGAGAGAGAGAGAGAGAGAGAGAGAGAGAGAGTGCACTTGCTATCTTCACCAACTTGGTTACTATGGTTGTTTTGATATGATTGTATCTGTTTTTATGCCTGTTTGCGTGTTTGTGATTAGTGTG
>NC_090741.1:23793147-23803147 GCF_036898095.1 Palaemon carinicauda
GTCCTGTTCAATTGGTAGAACTTCAGAGGTCCAATGGTTTTTTTTTTTCCTTTTTTTTAGCAGATTATCCTAATTCTTCTTTTATGATTCATATATTTCAACGTTGTTACTGATCTTTCATCTTTAAATCACAAACTTCTACATATTTGGGTTTAATCTCATTCAATTAATGTCCCATGAAGCATTAATACTGAAAGGAATTTTGCTAAAAACTTACATGGATTATTATGTACTTATAATTTAGCGGATGATTGGAAAGGTTGCATAAATGAATGTCATTTAATGTCTTCCTTATAGCTTGTTGTATCGCATTCTCTTACAAAATCTTCAAGTCTACTTAGAACTCTATTCTCCCTTATAGTTCTTCTGACTTCTTCCTCCTTCGTCTCTCATCTCCTCTATAATGATACGCCCCCCATTGTCTTCGTGTTCAAACAAAGCTTCATCTTTAATAACTGAGGACTCGATTCCATCTTATCTAAATTGATCTCGATTTTCATTCTTCCTTTCATAGTTACCCAACTGCTCAGAAGACAGTATAACACCCAAAACCACTTTCAACTCAGCCGTTCCCGCAGAAGTTATTTCAAAAACAGAAAAAAAATGAAAAAAAGGAGGGTAGAGCAGTTTTTCAAGAAATATAATTAAGAGTCAGTAATTCAACTCCCAAAAATACTTAGTTTATAACAACGAGTCTAATCATAGGCAATGGTCTTATATTAGTCTATTATGTAAAAGGGCTGTTAGGCTAAAATTAAGAATCTAGGGTTTGTGCGTGTATTGTACCACTATATAAGGGTAAGGGAGATGTGCATGAGTGTTGTAATTCAAGAGGTATTAGTTTGTTGAGTGTAGTTGGAAAAGTGTATGGTAGAGTAATGATTAATAGGATTAAGGATAAAACAGAGAATGCAATCTTGGAAGTACAGGGTGGTTTTATAAGAGGTAGGGGTTGTATGAATCAGATTTTTACAGTTAGGCAGATATGCGAGAAATATTTAGCAAAAGTTAAGGAGGTGTATGGTGCGTTTATGGATCTGGAGAAAGCATATGATAGAGTTGATAGGGAAGCAATGTGGAATGTGATGAGGTTATATGGAGTTGGTGGAAGGTTGTTGCAAGCAGTGAAAAGTTTCTACAAAGGTAGTAAAGCATGTGTTGGAATAGGAAATGAAGTGAGCGATTGGTTTCCGGTGAGAGTGGGGGCTGAGACAGGGATGTGTGATGTCGCCGTGGTTGTTTAACTTGTATGTTGATGGAGTGGTGAGAGAGGTGAATGCTCGAGTGCTTGAACGAGGATTAAAACTGGTAGACGAAAATGATCATGAATGGGAGGTAAATCAGTTGTTGTTTGCGGATGATACTGTACTGGTAGCAGACACAGAAGAGAAGCTTGACCAACTAGTGACAGAATTTGGAAGGGTGTGTGAAAGAAGGAAGTTGAGAGTTAATGTGGGTAAGAGAAAGGTTATGAGATATACGAGAAGGGAAGGTTGTGCAAGGTTGAATGTCATGTTGAATGGAGAGTTACTTGAGGAGGTGGATCAGTTTAAGAACTTGGGGTCTGTTGTTGCAGCAAATGGTGGAGTGGAAGCAGAAGTACGTCAGAGAGTATATGAAGGATGCAAAGTGTTGGGGGCAGTTAAGGGAGTTGTAAAAAATAGAGGGTTGGGCATGAAAGTAAAGAGAGTTCTACATGAGAAAGTGATTGTACCAACTGTGATGTATGGATCGGAGTTGTGGGGAATGAAAGTGATGGAGAGACAGAAATTGAATGTGTTTGAGATGAAGTGTCTAAGGAGTATGGCTGGTGTATCTCGAGTAGATAGGGTTAGGAACGAAGTGGTGAGGGTGAGAACGGGTGTAAGAAATGAGTTAGCAGCTAGAGTGGATATGAATGTGTTGAGGTGGTTTAGCCATGTTGAGAGAATGGAAAATGGCTGTCTGCTAAAGAAGGTGATGAATGCAAGAGTTGATGGGAGAAGTACAAGAGGAAGGCCAAGGTTTGGGTGGATGGATGGTGTGAAGAAAGCTCTGGGTGATAGGAGGATAGATGTGAGAGAGGCAAGAGAGGGTGCTAGAAATAGGAATGAATGGCGAGCGATTGTGACGCAGTTCCGGTAGGCGCTGCTGCTTCCTCCGGGGCCTTAAATGACCGCGGAGGTAGCAGCAGTAGGGGATTCAGCATTATGAAGCTTCATCTGTGGTGGAATTGTGGGAGGTTGGGCTGTGGCACCATAGCAGTACCAGCTGAACTCGGCTGAGTCCCTGGTTAGGCTGGAGGAACGTAGAGAGTAGTCCCCTTTTTGTTTTGTTTCTTTGTTGATATCGGCTACCCCCCAAAATTGGGGGAAGTGCCTTGGTATATGGATGGATGGATGGAATTTAGTGTTCTATATGATACAACTGCTTAAGGATTGAGAGAGAGAGAGAGAGAGAGAGAGAGAGAGAGAGAGAGAGAGAGAGAGAGAGAGAGAGAGAGAGAGAGAGAGCAATCTACGTGTGTTTTTATAAATAAGTTGGCCTTATTCTGTGATTTTCGTGTCAGTAATTTTTATCGATGTTTGGTTGATTGAATTTTTTAGAAATCGCTATTCCCACCGACTTTGATTTTTTATTAATAGCTCTCTGACGAAACCAAACATACTGGCATAACTTTGCTCATATAAATATACTGGTTTCTGTTAGCCTCAAAACATTGATCATAACTTTTTTGCACTTAGTCATCGATAAAAAAAGATATCATTCAAACAACTGAGGGAATTTCAAAGAAATTTTAGTCACCCAATCAAATGAGTATATTCTGATTAGTGATCCGCAAGAATCCCACCACCCCCGAAACAAAAGTTAATTGCAAATTGAGAAAGCATAATACTCTCCCGTTAATCTTTTTCCTTGGTATTGAATATCATGTGTACATGGATATGGTAATTTCTTGTGACCTTAAACAGTATTTTAAATAAAATTCTCACCAAGGGAATTACTGTCTCAATTGTCGATTTATGTTTTGTACCTATATTACTTCACAGGGGCCATGGGTGTGTATGACTACCAAAACTTAACGAGAAATCTGATTACATTCAGAAAACGGTAAGTGGACATTTGTGTATGAACTTGAAGAGAAGATCATGTTTTATAAGACCTTTTAAAGAGTGTCCTTTTTTCCATCTTTCAAAGATTCTGCAATATTGTCTTGAAAAGGCAGTCTCGTCATTTTGTAACAACAATTGTCAAATTTTGCACGGACTTCTAGCATTAACAATACAATATTCCTTAGGACCCTTATCTGGATGAAGTGTTTTTTTTTTTTTTTTAAGTATTCGTTTACTTAGAAATATTAGTCATTCAAACGAGGATACGGATTTTGTGTCCAGAGAAAAAGTAAGGCTATGTTTTCACTATGTTCCGGGGGTCCCGGCAACCCCGTTTGGGGCCACCGTGAACAATACGGGATGGACGCGAAAAAATGTTATACAACTCTGTGGAACGGGATTGGCAAACTTGACAGGCCCTGACTGACGTGGATGCCGGCTAAAAATATATGCTATGTTTTCACTATGTTTCCGGCTGTCCTAGCAACTCTGTTTCGGGCCACCGTGAACAAAACGGGATGGACGCGAAAAAACGTTATACAACTCTGTGGAACTGGATTGGCAAAAGTGACAGGCCTTGACTGCCGGGACTGCCGGGGGAAATTTTTTGACAGTTTAAAATTTTGAGCCGGCCTCCACGGCAGTCAGGGCCTGTCACGTTTGCCAATCCCGTTCCACAGAGTTGTATAACGTTTTTTCGCGTTCATCCCATTTTGTTCACGGTAGCCCGAAACGGAGTTGCCAGGACCGCCGGAAACATAGTGAAATCATAGCATATATTTTTGGGCTCAGGCCATGTTGTCCTGATGGAAGTTCCTATTAGGTAGCTTTCTAGGGTATATTTGACTACAGTGATATTCCTAGAAAATTTTACCTTAAGGTATCTGGAATTCTAACTCCTGGAGCAAATATCCCTAAATAATCTCACAGGGATATCGCATAATATCAGAGGACGTATTCTTGACACGTCACATAGCTATCTTCACCCCAAACAGTATCAATGCTTCGAGGGTTACAGTGACAAGAATCTGAAACGAGAATGAAAAGAGAGCCGTTTATAAGACATCTCTCCTATTCCATTTCCAGTGTGTATCTGATGAAGGCGGTAGCGCCCTCTTTATTCCTTTTTGTGTAGCTCTACTACTCGGTGTTTTCCCTTGTGTTCTCTCGTTATTTTGGATTGAATTCAACATTTTGATGACTTCTACGGCCTCTTCTGCCTCTGGAAAGTTGAGTATTATCTTTACTATGTATGAATGTAAGCTCTTGTCATTTTGAATTAAATCAAAAGTGATATTAACGTTAACAAGAGCTGTTGCCTACTGGACGCATCCTGGATGCTATCGCTCGGCTCTTATGGGTCATTTAGTTAGCTGAAGCGAAGTTCCCGGTGTGTTATGCTTTAATAATTTAGCTATTTAGCTCCTCTAGGAATGCTTATATTATACTGTCAGTTTTTAGTTCGGTGATTTCGACACGGGTCGAGGTACAGGTCTTGCCCTTCGCGAGGCTTCGTAGCCTAGACGTCTGGCACTTGTACTTTTCATGCATGATATAAGTTTTTCCGAGTGATATATTACTGAAACTATAGGCAAATATTTTATACATGCAAGATATTGTTGAATGTTTTTTCCTAGATTGTATACGAGAGAGTTTCGGTGAATTAAATAATCGATTTTCACCTTACCTAGTCTAGTATTCTAGGTACAGTAGTATACTTTCGCACATCCCCGATTGTTATTTTCTCCTCCGGAGGCTAAGTTCAATCCCTCTCTCACTCTGTAAGCCTTCGGCTTAATCCTAGTGGTTCTATCTGTATAATAATTCAGGTATAACTATTCTAGGATATGTCTGTCCTGACCTGATAACCAGCTTGACTGGTTTCTTAGGTTAGGGCAGAACATCAGAGTTTTCTAGTCTGTGGTCTGCTGCTTCTTCACCTAACTTTGTTCTGGTTGGGAGGAGGATAGCAAGTATGGCCAGACTTCCTCCCTAATAGACAATTCTAGGTTTGGTTGAGCTTTCCTAACTGCTGAGTGTGTCTCTCGGTAGAACGAAGTCTATAGGACCCTTATCCCTTCCCCACCTCTTTCTTTTATTTTCTTTTGGCCGCAGTCCTACTTCCGTACCTAGTATAGGTTAGGAAGGAGGACCGGCTCTGCTCTCTGCCGGCTGGCATTACGTGTCGGCCGGCAGAGACCCTTTGTTCTTTGCAGAGTGAACCCCAGATCTCCCTTGGTCTCCCTTCCATATCTGCAAGTAGAACCCGGCAGGCTATGGATTCTTTGGAAGCCAGAATGCTACATTCTCCCCTTCCATAAGTTCATTCTTTCTGGATGGAAGGTCGTCTGGCAATGCCGCCTTATAACCTTACATCCATACTGTTTTTCTGACTATTGTGTTGCACCCCTAACCCGGCTGCCGGCTTAACAGCCGACAGCCGGGTAGGTGGAGGTTCTCTGGTTCTTGGCTACTGTCGGCGGGCATGAATATTATTACTTTTGCCTGCCAGCAGTGGAAACACAGCCCAAATCTGCTGAGCACTATGATTAGCGGCCGGCAGCCCGGTATTAGTGTTTTCAGCCGTCGGCTGGCAATGATTGCCGGCCGGCACACAGTCCCAAATCAGTGGGCTGCCGCCTATTAGTTAAAGATAGTATATCTTTGAACTATACAGGGGTAGATGCCGGCCGGCACGTGCAGGCGCACGCCGGCACGTACCGGCGCGTGCTAGCCGGCACAACAGCATGCGATGTACAGTAGTTACTATATTTGTAGTATAGTACACACTGCATTAGCAGAAACTACTGTAGAGAGCTTGTGATAACACTAAAGTTCTTCATCATACTTAAGGTTATCTTTTAGAGCCTTTTCTTGAGACCGTACAATATATTGAAAGTAAGTTCTTTCTGTATTCTTTTCTATCCCGTATATTAAAACTTTATTCCAAGGTGCGAACTACACCTTAAGTTTCCGTTTAGGAAATTACATAAAGTAATCTAGAATAGAATTAACCTTAGTTTTAATATCTCGGGAGGTTTCAGCAATTGACTGGGCAGGAAATACAAGTAAGTGTCTTTCCTTCTTTCTTTAATAGCTTTTCTATATAAGCTAAATGTCTCAATATAAGTGAAAGCCTTCACATGATACTCATGGATTTTTCTTCTCTCTACAGGAGGACCATCCGGAGTGCGGGAGTGTGTTCTGTAATGTCCGCAATGAGAACTTCTTTGAACATCAATATAGTAGGAGGCACGCAGCTTGTGCTGCCTCCAGAGGTGGTCTCCGCTATTGGGACCCTCAGGTTTGTACAGTTTGTTCTAACCTGATTACCGAGGCTTTTGACGACCCTAAGTCGACTGAGTCAAGGGATGCTGCCAGGGAAACATTACGATCCTGGGTGAGGGGTTTTCAGAAAAACACCTCAGGCCCCTACCTTCCAAAAAAGAAGATGAGGACCTACCTTTTCCCTAAAGCATCGGCTGATGCAATCATCCCCCAGCCTCAGGTAGAGATACCAACTGCCCAGAATCCGGAAGATTCTGAAGTCTCGGCCACCCTTCAAGACATCCAATTAGACGATAGGATGTCGGAGTTGTCGGAGTCTACTGAGAAGGACCTTCTAAGAGAAGGTCAGGAGGAGGAGCTGTTCCAGGGTCCTCAAGTAGAAGAGCAAGAAATCGACGAAGTGTCGGTTACATCGGTTCCGGACCCAGAACTTGTTCCTTCTACATCGTCTGCTATCCCAGATGAACTGGGAAGGACTCTTTCTTCCATTGTTGAGATGATCCAACAAATTCAAAAGAAGAATGATGAGAAGGAAGCTGCAATGAAACTGGAGATACGTAGACTTGCAGCATCACGAGGGCCCCAGAAGCGGCTCAGCGTGGAGGATCTTCCTTTGTGCTCGGATACCAATCCCTGGAGGTATGCCGAACACATGCCAATGACAACCGGGAAGATCGTGATCTCAGAAAAGTTGGGAGCAATTCCCCTGAAAGAATTGGACTTTTGGCCCAACAAAGATTCTTATCCGGACTGCTATGTCCGTCTTAGGAAGGAGCCAGCCTTAAAGGAGGAGACGGAGCCGAAGGAGGTCATTGTTTTTTACCATAGTAAAGCTCAGACGTTACTAGCGGCCTCCATGAAAGAGAGGGGCCTCTCTAACTCAAAGGTGCCCGCCTTGAGTAAGAAGCTTCCCTCCTTTGTGGCCTCTCCTACCAGAGCCTTTCCCTTCTTGGAAAAGGGATATAAGGCAGCCTTAAAGGCGGTGGACGCAGGGAAACCATGCCCCTCCTTGGAGGAGTGCAAGCCATTATCTCTGACCTTCCCCTTGGACCAAGAAGACTGGAAAGACATACACCTTACCTTTTCAGTCGGGAAGCTGGAAGCTGATATTGCTGAACGCCAGTTCGGTGAGGCACTTCCAAAACTGTCGGAGTTTCTCTTGCGTAGAGAGCAAGAGACAAAGGAAAGACTTGCAGCATCGATTTCATTGCAAACGACACTAGAAACGATAGCAAGTGACCCCAAGAACCAGGACATGTTCATGGTTGTGGGCAAAACCCATCTGGCCACAGTTACGAAGGATCTCTATAGCTTTATTAAAGCTAGGAGAGCCTGTAGAGTATTTGTGTTCGCCTCGGCTACCGTGAGGCACGAGCCGAGGAAACTGATCTCCTCTTGTATTTGGGGTAAAGACCTCTTTCCCAATGAAGAGGTTAAAGAGGTAGTGGACAAGGCCACCACAGAGAATAGGAACCTTCCCAAAGAGTGGGGCTTAGATCTTAAGAGAAAGTCTTCTCCAGATGAGGGTCCCAAACCCAAGAGGAAGACAAAAAAGCCTACGCCATCCTCTCGGCCGGCTTAACCCCATAGACAGCAACATCAACAACAACTTCCTGTGACCGCGGTGCCTCGGATAGTGGCACAACCTCCAACCACGTACCAGATGGTACCTCAACAAGTGGCGACACAGTCGCCAGTTTTTAACCCGGCCTTTGAAAGTCAGACTTCTTCCTCAATTCTTCCAACACTCATCCCCCGTTCTGGAAGAATATGTCCGAGAACTCTTAGACAAAAGAGTAATTCAGAAAGTTAAGTCCATAAAATTCCAAGGAAGGCTGTTTTGTGTTCCAAAGAAGGACTCAGAAAAACTCTGAGTCATTTTAGATTTGTCGCCACTCAACAAGTTTATAGTGAACTACAAGTTCAGAATGCTCACGCTTCAACACATAAGGACCCTACTGCCCAGAAGGGCATATACTGTCTCTATAGACTTGTCTGACGCTTATTGGCAAGTTCCAATTAATCGTCACCTCTCCTCCTACCTAGGCTTCAAGTTACATAGAAAACTTTATGCCTTCAGAGCCATGCCTTTCGGGCTAAACATAGCCCCAAGGATTTTCATGAAGCTCGCGAATGCAGCCGTCCATCAATTACACCTAAAGGGGGTCCAAATCGTAGCCTACTTTGATGGCTGGCTGGTGTGGGCAGCATCCAGGACAGAATGCATGCAAGATTCTAAGATAGTGATCCAGTTCCTGGAACATCTGGGATTAAAGATCAACATAAAAAAGTCTCGACTTTCTCCAGCTCAAAAATTTCAGTGGTTGGGAATCCACTGGAATTTGGAGCCACAACGACTTTCCATTCCTGGTAAGAAGAGGAAAGAAATAGCAGGATCTGTCAAGAGACTATTGAAATCCAAACGGATATCAAGACGCGAAGAGAAGAGAGTGCTGGGCTCTCTACAGTTTGCTTCGATAACAGATCCAGTGCTAAGAGCACAGCTTAAGGATGCAACAGGAGTCTGGAGAAAATACGCATCAAACGCGCGAAGAGATCTAATAAGACCACTACCGACTCGACTGCGAACGCTTCTCAAGCTGTGGTCCAATGCCAAGCAATTGAAGAAATCGATATTTCTTCAACCTCCTCCCCCGTCAGTAACTATCCACACAGACGCTTCAAAGGAAGGCTGGGGAGGTCACTCTCATCAGATGAGAGTCCAAGGAGCTTGGTCCAATCTTTTCAAGTCATTTCACATCAATTTTCTAGAAGCCATGGCAGTACTTCTGACACTAAAGAAAGTTTCTCCTCACCAATCGACGCACATAAGACTGGTTCTAGACAGCGAGGTGGTAGTGAGATGCCTGAATCGACAAGGGTCTAGGTCACCTCAAATCAACCAAGTGATGTTGGCAATCGTCCGCTTGGCGGAAAGGAAGAAATGGCACCTGTCAGCAGTTCACATTCAAGGGTTCTGCAATGTGACAGCGGACGCTCTATCCAAGTTTACACCTATAGAGTCAGAATGGTCCCTTGACACAGGATCGTTCTCCTTCATCTCAAGTCAAGTCCCAGAGTTGCAGATAGACCTCTTTGCGACGAAAGACAACAAGAAAATAGATTGTTACGTGTCCCCATACGAGGATCCGCTAGCGGAGGCAGTGGACGCTATGTCTCTGGACTGGAACAGATGGTCCAGTATTTATCTGTTCCCTCCGCACAACCTCCTTTTGAAGGTCCTCGATAAGCTGAGTTCCTTCAAAGGGAAAGCAGCAATAGTGGCCCAAAAGTGGCCAAATAGCGTGTGGTTCCCTCTGGTATTGGAACTACGACTAAAATTCGTACCGCTACTGGATCCATCCCTGTCTCAACGAGTACAGAAGTCGACTGTCTTCGCTTCATCACAGAAAACATGGAACCTACATCTCATGATTTTCTCTCCTTAACGATGAGAAAAAGATTCGGTGTTAAAAGTCAGTTCAGACTTTTGGAGAAAACCAGAAGACATTATGAGGCTTCAGTATTTCTGCTTGTACTTGCTTTGGGGGCCAGAGTTAGTGAATTATTGGCTCTCTCTAGAGAGGAAGGCCACGTCCAGTTCTTGGAGGGAGAACTGA
>NC_090741.1:23808147-23840647 GCF_036898095.1 Palaemon carinicauda
TTAGAAAAAGAAGGTTTAGCATTAGTGTTAGGATATTTCATATATATCTTTTTGGAAGGAAAAAGTTCTCACATATTACATGTCATAAAGCTCTAATATCAATATTGGGTTCAAAAGCAAGGTTACCTACTTTGGTAGCTGCACACTACAATGTTGGGCAATTACATTAGCCACATATCATTATGATATAGAATATCGTCCTACGTCAAAGATGGGTAATGCAGATGCTTTATCTAGATTCCAGTAGACAAAGAACCAGAAGAGTATGATGACAGTATATTGCTAATTTTAGTATATACTGTACCCATTACGGTAAAGGATATAGCCTAAAATGTCAAGAAAGACCCAATACCCAGTAAAGTTTTAGAGTTTTAGAGTGGATGATGTAACCATAGTTATATATTATCGAATATTTAGTGTGTAACATTATATATATATATATATATATATATATATATATATATATATATATATATATATATATATATATATATATATATAATGAATGCTAAACAAATTACGAATAATATTAGACACATTATAAGTTGTGCAATGTGATGGTGTATTGCTGGGCATTGTAGGAAGTGGGGGGCAGATTCCAGTCGTCATTTTTCTGTGGGGTGAAAGGTGTTGGTTAGCCTACCAGCCAGGTGCGCAAATTTAGGCTGATTTTTATCTATTTAAAGAGGTGTACGTCCAGAATGTACTCGCAGAGGTGTATGTCCAACAGTAAACTGGTTAAGCATTTGTGGGAATTGGATATGGAGCACCGAAGTATGAGTTACTCTATTGATTATTCCACATGTTCCTATATCCATGATGGATTTCGAAATGTTATAGTTGGATATGCTATACTTTTTGTAACTTGTAATGGAGTAAGTATTATTGCTGTGTTATGTGTACAAGACTCTGTTTACATTTTATATTTGATTTTACGAATATTGCTGTGTTATCTGTACAAGACTGTTTACATTTCATACTTGATTTTACGAATAATGCTGTGTTTTATTACATATAATATTAGGATTACCTTTTATGTCCATCCGTTTAACAGTATGGGGGTTTGTTTTTAATTTGGTAACTTGTTTGCAGACTGAACGTTACTCAATAAAGTATTCATGTGGCACTTGGTGACTTTGTATATACGCAATCCATACAGATAGAGCCTTATGTGGAAAGGAAGAAAATTGTGAACCAAATAAGGATATATTGAGTGAATTGAGCATAATACAAGGTTGTATATTGAAAAGGTCAAGGTTGATTATTCCTAATTCACTAGATACTAAGGACTTGTGTGAAATACTTGCTGATCACCAAGGTATTGTCAGATCAACGTGTATTGTCTGGACTTCTGTCAGGTGCCCCGGTGTCGAATTATTTGTGAGATATGGTATGAATTGTATTATGCAACAGAACAGTGCTAATTTTTTTCTGGCTTGCACCTATGGTAGTTACCCAGGTATCCATTGCAAAGAGTGAAATTAGATTTTCCAGGAGGTGGCTCCAATAAAGACAACGTCTTGCACAACTGTTCGAGAATTAAGGCAAAAGTTTTCTACACATGGTATTCCCGAAAGAGTTTAACCGATAATGATCCACAGTTTACCTCGCAAGAGTTTAAAGAGTTCTATAATGAAATGGTATTGATCATACATCTTCAGCAACGTATCACCCTTCCACGAATGGGGAGGCTGATTGATTTGTTCAAACATTTAAGCATAATATGTAGAGTATAGAAGTGAATACAATAACAATTTTTCATGTGTCAAAGATTTTACTTTCTTATAGAACAACAATGCACAGCACAACAGATGTGACACCATCAAATTAGGTTTAAGTTAGACTTGTTGTATCTAAGATTACAAAGTGATTTAGAAGAAACAGAGTATATTCAATTAGAAAGTCTCCCCAAAGGAAGACATTTTTCCCCTTACCTAATGTCATGGGAACGTCATACAATACACGAGAAAAGTTGATACCAGGATTAGTTGTAACAGAGATGGGAAAGTTAAATTATGAGGTTCAAGATGATGGAAATATTGTAACGTCATGTTTATCAATTAAAGCCTTTGCATAAAAAACCTGTAGATCATATGAAGGTTAGAGACAGAATATTTTCAGTAGTGAAATAAAATGAATAAATTATCACCTTTATGGTCAAAGATCAAATATAGATCCATGCTATATTAATTTACCAGTACAGTATGAAGTTGGTGTACTACCTAAAGGATTACTAGAGGGAAGCCCCCTAAGACATTAGCTTTGTACAATGTCAAGGACTTATGTATTTGTTCTGTAATATCAGATGTGCTAAACGTACTAAAAGTAATGTTGCACTGTATTGCATTGATAGAACATAATTTAGAAGGGTTTATAAGTGTTGTAGCTGATGTTATGAAGGAATTAATCATTTATGAATACTCTCAAAAATACGATGCGATTCTTCTTATTTTTGTACACCATTAGGATCCAATCTTATGGGAGTGATGCTCCTTTGTTATTTCGTATTTTTGTAAAAGAGTTTGTTTATATTGATGTTCTCACCAGAGAGTCACAAGCCATTGAGACCTGAGCAGTAATATTAAGCCATTACTAATAAATGTATTTTAATAATAGATGATCAATACAACCTACCCAGAAGATTAGGCGATATCAGTATGGGTTGTTGAGCAAAACTAACAAAATGGATAATATTCTGAGTGAGTAAGCTGATATCAATCTAATGTGATGGAGGCCAAATATTACAAATAGGTCCTCAGCATTAATAGTTTTTCTAACTATAGGATTCCTTTAAAATATTAGATGCGATTCTCAATGGTGAATTTACTTATAAGAAACAAATTCAGAACATTTCTTCAGTTGCACAAAAAATGGCTTATTAACCCTGGGTAAGTTAACAAGCCCCGAATTTGGAACCAGGCGCAGGCGCAAAGCAATTTTTTCCATGTTTCATCCTGTTGCTTTGTCTGTGGCGTCATTCTCGAGGCGTGCTGCATAAGACTTTGTTATGATACAACAGGGGTGAGACACACAAGTCGGAGCTTCAGATACTCGCAGAGATGTAGCTTTTCAAATTTTTTTTGGTCTCAATTTTGGTACCACACTACTAAACTGTATTGAAATTTCAATTTCGTATGCTTTTACATTTTGCTAAATATCTCAGAGTGATATTAATGAAAGTTTAAGAGATTTTCACTGAGCATTGGTGAACAGTGTTGCTATGCAGTGATGCCTCCATCTTTGTGCTAGGCTGCCTGATGTTCAAGTATATAGCGAAAAGAAAAATAAATTTCAACTCTTCAGGTAGGCAAAATGCAGAAGAAATTTTGGAATCTCTTAGTGATTTTGATAATAATGAGTGTGCTAATGACACGTGTTTTTATCAGAAATATGGTGACGTAAAAACCCCAGGTGGACACCATCGACCAGGGAAGTGTAAGCAATTTTTCCCACTCAGCACTCTCCTATTCGACCCCATCTAGCACGACTTCAGAAAGTGAGCCTCCATTTCCCCTTTCTTCTCATTTTCAAAGCAAGAAGAGGATACAATTCCCTATGAAGAAGGTTTAGATGCCTGAACCATGCGACGATGGTGACAACAACGATGTAGATGACCCTCCCATGACCTCAACCCCTTCAGGAGCCCGTCAGGGGAGGCCCCATCTCCACCAGTGTGCCATCAATCAGTGCTACTAGAGTGTTTTTCGAGTGCCACCCCAGTGCCTTTTTCAAGTGCCACCACAGTGCCTTTTTCAAGTGCTACCCTACTGCCTTCATTATGTACCACACCAGTGCCTTCAAAGAGTGCCACCCCAGTGCCTTCATCGAGTGCCACGCCAGTGCCCATTTTCACCCGTCACAGATTTGGTGGTTTTCAGCCTAGGCATGAATGCTGCCATGCCATTCAACTTTATTATGCAGTTCGTCAAAGTTACTTATGTGTAATGTAAATATTTCTGCAGATTATTTTATAGATACTTATACTTTTATATACATATTTTTCTAAATTTTCCAAATAAATTATCTAGAATGATTGGTTTTTAATTTACTACTAACATAATATTGAGTATTGAATATCGTTAAATAAGAAACTTAAGTATTTGAAATATATTTATTAATAAGGAAGTTATATGGTCTGAAAGTTGAGGTTTCATTTATAGTACCACATTGGTAATGGTGTACCCGCTTTGGTACTTAACCAACCCAGTGTTAAGAAAGAATTAAGATTTCCAGTTATCAATTAAGCTGAAAAATAATGTATTGTAAGGACGTGGCTTGCTACCAGGAATAAAAAATTATACATGTCATACAACCACACTCTTATTTATACGAAAATCTTCAAGATATGATTGTAAATGAATTGATATATAAACTGGATAATAATAGTTCTTAAAGTTAGTATGGCAGATGATTTGAGGTTTTCAATTCCAAGGGCATTTCCTGGTTTGGATCAGCTTTACTTCCTCGCCTGCTGTGAGTAAACTGTTATATGAAAAATCATTAGTTATAATATGACAATATAGAAATTAACTACAACAGAAGGTATTGTATTTATTCCAAAAGAGAATATACCAATGTAATTTATTCAATTTAAGAAAACTATGGAATAATATTAGTACTTGCTGTGAGTAAACTGGGGCTAATTGAAGAAATTTAAAACCACCAGACCACGTATAAACATATCCGATCTGGATAAACATATCCTGAAAGATGTGTTTTGCCCTTCAATTAGCGAAAGGATAAAACATAGATCTATCTCTCATTTATAACCAAGTAATGGAAATTATTACGAAATAAAGCTTTTTACATATATTTAAGTAAATATAAAGTTTAACTACAAGAAAGAACAACGGCAATAACTGAAATAAAGACAAGAAAAATACTTTCATACACTTATGACTTGAAAGATTTAATATAAATTATGATATTATGGCAGGGAGGAAGAATTATTTATAAGAGGCAACACAAAGGTCTTAAAGATTGAATACATTTACCTGTAACATACTACCCTATTATATGCTTGGTACTCACCGTATAAATCCAAGCTGGAAGACAATAGAGATGTCCAAGGCAGAAGAAGGACTAGACCAGGGGTTCTTAACCGGGGGTGCTCGCACCCCTAGGGGGTGCGAGCCTGGTTCCTAAGGGGTGCGAGGATACCTGTGAAATATTGAAGAAAATATATATTTTTACCAACGCTTTATATTTTTTTAGCAGCCGGGCTTTGAATCATCGATTGTTTCAGTCACTTTATGAGCAAGTAGGCCAGGAACACACTGTGCTTTTGTACCATACTGAAGTGAGGTGGCTGTCAGGTGGTCGTGTGCTATCTCGTGTGTTTGAACTGATAGGAGAAATTTACCATTTTCTCCATGAAGGGGTAAAAGAAGTGTCCATACATTTCAATAACCCTAGTTTTGTTCAGATGCTTGCCTACTTGGCTGATGTGTTTTCAGCACTCAATGAACTTAATTTCTCTCTACAGGGAAGGGGACTTAACATTGTGACTGCAAGCGAGAAATTGATTGGCTGCATTCAAGCAAAAACTAGTCATGTGGATAAAGCGTGTGAAGATGGGAAATTTGTTAAATTTCCCGTGCCTGGAAGACACAGTCACAGAAAATTCTACCCTGCCTCCAACCTTTGTTGGTAAAATTGTTGAAAATATGCAGTTACTGTGTATTTCCTTTGACGGTTACTTCTCATGTGGAGAGTTACAAGCCTGTAATAACTGGATCTTGAACCATTTCATGCAGAATTTGGAAGATGATGATGATAGCAGCATCAAGGAAGACCTCTTTGACATGAGACACAATCGTGGAAAGCAAATGGAGTTCACCAATAGTCAGGTGGACCACTTCTGGGCTTCTCAGCTGGAAGCATACCCTAAAATGGCAACGAAAACATTCAAAGTGCTGGTATCTTGCATCTACTTACTTGTGTGAGCAAGGATTTTCTTGTCTACTTCACATCAAAACGAAAAGCATAAATCGGCTGAATTCTGAACATGACATGCGAGTAGCACTCAGTACTAAGACACTAAGATTTGATGCCATTATGGCGAAAATACAGCAACAACAAAGTCACTAGGTTTACAGTGCAGTACAGCCAAAATATAATGAAATTTAAAACCAAATGAAAATAAATATTCTTATTGATAGATACTCATTATTTTTTCTCTTGAAAGAACTTTAAGCTGCATGAATGAATATTGAATAAATAAAAAAAGTTTCATTATTACATCAAATTTGTATTTTTAGCTTTTTCATATATGCAGAGTCCAGGGGGGTGCGAGAACTGACTGCTGATTAGAAAAAGGTGCGAACACTGAAAAAGGTTAAGAACCCTCCCTGAACCATACTTGGGGGTTTTTGTATGACAATTCCCCCTTCCTTGGCCTAGCAGACAGTCCTGTGCTGGTAGACCTTAGATCGAAGAAATGACTTCTTCGCTGCCTAAGGCTCTGGCACGAGATTCTTGTTGAGTATCACTTTGGTAGGGAGTTCTATTAACCATAATAATTACCTGGAACATAGATGAACAATTGTTAGTAACTATTTCTCAGTTGATCCCATCTTTTGTCGTCAATTTTTCTTGGTGGGATTTAATAAGACGTTGGTATTCTTAAAATACACGTTTAATGATATTTATGACTACATGGCTCTTTGACAGCTGACTCCTAAGTGTGTGTGGAGCGTCATACACTATCTGACAAAACCAAAACATTGCTAAACAAAAGAGCATCGCTCTGAAAAGACTTAAATCCTACTCCAGTACAAAACTATAAAGAATCACATCCTATCTCTGAGGTAATCAACAAATGTTTGAATCCTAATACGAAAACAAATCATCACACTTATGTACAAAGCATAACACGTTTTATTCATACAATATGATGCAATGTTGCGCAATACCTGCAAAACTTGAAATAATATAGTACATTATTACAATAATACATAACAGTCTCCTCTCCCTTAACTTGACATTGTAAAAATCTTCATAAATCTAATCTCTCAGGGGGCTTTCCTCTGTTAATCCTATTAGGAAGCAATTTAACCTCATCTTGGACTGGTACATGAATTGGTTCTGAATCTACATTTGATATTGGAACATCTTGGTTAATATTTGACTCATTTGATCTAACTACTTCTTTAAGTTTCTCATCTCTAACATTCACATGCTCTACTGTCTTTCTGTTTAACGGCTGTAATTGATCAACATGACGTTTTACAACATTATCACCAACACGAACATCATAATGTAAATTTCCTATCTCTCTTACAATCTCTCCTGGTACCCACTTCTCTGGAGTGTTGTACGATCTTACCATGACATCAGACAAAGGTAAAAAATGTCTTACATTAGGAAGCTTTACTACTTGTTTATACCCTTTATCTTCTAAATCACTTTGCAAACTTGGATACAACAAATCTAACTTACACCTTATCCTCCTCCCCATCAAAAAAATTGAGGGTGTGATGCCTGTTGTGCTGTGCGGCGTTGTTCTATAAGACAATAAAAATTTTGACATATGCAAAAATATATTACCTGAATTTGCTTTTTTACACTTCATATTGTGTTTAAACGTTTGGACAAATCTTTCAGCCTCTCCATTAGTAGATGGATGATATGTAGCTGAAAATGTATGCTTTATACCATTGACATTACAAAATTCTTTAAACTCTTGTGAGGTAAATTGTGGACCATTATCTGTAACAATTCTTTCTGGAATACCGTGCGTTGAAAAAATTTGCATTAACTCTTTTATTGTGGCGTAAGACGTTGTTGTCTTCATTGGGATAATTTCTGGCCAATTACTGTAAGCATCTACTACTATTAAAAACAAGTAATTTAAAAAAGGACCTGCAAAATCAATATGCACTCTTTGCCATGGATACCTGGGTAACTCCCACGGGTGCATTCTAGCAAATTGAGTATTGTTCTGTTGCATAACACAATTCATACAATTCTTTATATAAGATTCCACATCTTTATCTACACATGGCCACCATACAAAAGTTCTCACAATTGACTTTGATCTTACAATACCTTGGTGATCAGCATGTATTTCAGACAAAACTTTATTTCTCAGTGAATGAGGAATAACTACCCTTGAACCTCTCATCACTATTCCTTGTGTTACACTCAGTTCATACCATATATCCTTATACAGTTTACAATTTTCCTCTTTTCCACATAAGTCCCTACCTGTCATTAAACTCTCCAAAACCTTACTAAGTACTGGGTCTCTCTTGGTACTGTGGGCTACATCTTTTGCAGTTATTGGTACATCATATACAGAAATTAACAGAACACTCATCATACTCCTCTGGAGCTTTGTCTACGGGTAATCTGGATAAAGCATCTGCATTACCCATGTTTGATGTTGGACGGTATTCTATATCATAGTGGTACGCTGCTAACGTAACTGCCCAACGTTGTAGTCTTGCAGCTACCAACGTAGGTAAACTTGCTTTTGGACCCGATATTGCTAATAAAGGTTTATGATCTGTAACAAGTGTGAACTTGTTCCTACCATAAAGATACATATGGAATTTTTTAACTCCATAAACTAATGCTAAACCTTCCTTTTCTATTTGAGAGTAATTCCTTTCTGCCTTGTTCAATACTCTAGAAGTGAATGCAATTGGTTTTTCTGTTCAATCTGGCATTACATGAGATAATACTGCACCTAAACCTATGTTTGATGCATCACATACTAATTTAACTGGTAAATCCATTTGATAATGTACTAAGAATGTAGGTGATGTTATTTCCTGCTTGATTCTTTCAAAAGATTCCTGACACTCTTTTGTCCACTTTAATTCTACACCCTTATTCAACAGATTATACAATGGATGTGCAATTGTAGACAAATTCTGAATAAAATTCCCATAAAATGTTACTAAACCTAGAAATGATTGTAATTCCTTAACATTTTCTGGCACTTTTGTTGATTGTAAAGCTTTAATCTTCTCTTTAGTTTTGTTAATACCCTTGCCATTTATTACAAAACCTAAGTATTCCACTGAATCAACCTCTAAAATACATTTGTTCTTATTCACTCTAATATTATGTTCCTTCAACTTCTTCAGAACTGTTCGCAATCTTTCTCTATGTTCTCTTGTGTCTTTACCAGCAATTAAAATATCATCTATAAAAATGAATACTCCTTGCATTCCTGAAAAAATCTTATCCACAGTTTGTTGCCATATAGCTGGACTACTTGCAACTCCATAAGGTAATCTCTTTGGTCTAAACAAACCTAAGGATGTATTTACTGTACATAATTCTTGTGAAGTTTCATCCATGGGAAGCTGTTGAAATGCTTGTCTTAAATCTAATTTAGAAAAAACACTGCATCCTGACATAGTTGCAAACATGTCTTTCGGATTTGGTAAGGGATGTTGAGCTACTTGCAGTTGTGGATTTAATGTTACTTTGTAATCTCCACATAACCTAACCTGTCCACTTTCCTTCACAATAGGAACTAATGGTGTAGCCCAATCTGAATATGTAACCCTTTCCCAGGAACCTTCATTTTCTAATCTCCTGATTTCTGTTTCAACTGCACTTTTCAATGCATACGGTACAGGTCTGGGAGCAAAAAATCTAGGAAAACTGTCAGGTTTCAAAACTAAAATTGCCTTTGCGTTCTTTACTGTACCTATTTTATTTTCAAATACGTCTTGAAACTCTGATATTATATTATCCATAGATATTTCATTTTTTGTTTTCATCTTGTCAACCTGTAACCTTCAAAATACTAGGCCAATCTAACTTCAAATACTGTAGCCAATCTAAACCTAGCAAAGTTTGTCCATTACCTTTTACTACTGTTAATGGCATTCTCTCTAATTTCTGTTCTTTGTACTGTACTTCTACGTTCGAAGCACCTATCACCTGAATATCAAAACCATTATAACCTTTCAAAACTCTATTTGTACCTTCTAATAACAAATTAGGAATGCTTTTAGCCGTTTTCTCAGACATAATTGATACATCGGCTGCTGTGTCAACTTGCATCAAAATTGGTTTACCATTTATGATTACTTCTACTATGATATGTTTCTTTGCACCTTTGTTGACGAAATTAATGCGAAACGCAAAATCAGTTTCTGACCTAACCTGATTATCATGAACATTTTCCGCATTATTCTCTTGACCAATAGTATCAACTGTAGCATTTTTTTTCTTTGTGAACTGTTTAGGGAATTTACAAGCAGTTGCAAAATGACCCATCTTTCCGCAATTCTGGCATGTCTGTCCAGTAGCAGGGCATTTCTTTGCTTCGTATGCAAGATGATCAGTTTTACCACACCTATAACACTCGGGTTTTTCCTGTTGTTTCTGTGTATAAGCCTGATTTTGATATTTATGAACATTAGTGTTAGGCACTTTTCTATGACTAGGCTTTAACATATTCCTTCTCTGATTCTCATTGGTTTTCCACTTAGAATCTACTGTATTAATTTTAGAATTTTCCATTTTATTGCTTGTAGAACTACCTATTATATTACTTTGCCTATTTGATGTTTCTAAAGCTCTACCTGTAATCCATACCTTTTCTAATGTTAAATCTTTATCTTGCAATAATTTCTTTCTTAGCTCTTGTGATCAGCAATGTGCAATCACTTGATCTATGATAACATTTTCTAACTCTAAAAATTCACATGAAACGGCTAAATTCTTTTGTCTAGTCACAATTGCATCTAAACTTTCATTTTCTTTCTGATAAGCCTGTGCTGAAAACTGAAATCTTTCAAAAAATTTATTGACCTGAGGAGCAAAATATGTGGTAAGAGCCTTAATTGCAGCTTCACTTGTGTCATCTGTAGGCTGCAAAGTCTTAAACACTTCCCGAACTTCCCTACCTGCTGTATGAAGTAATAATGCCTTCTTTTGGGCATCCTTCATGTTTCCTAATGCTTCTAAATAAATCTTAAATTCCTCACACCACTGTTGCCATCGTGTTGCAACCGAATTGGGCTCAACAGTGATGCTGAAACTTCCGGGGTGTTCTATATTAAAAGGCATTTTGAGTCTTACCTTAATACTTATAGTAGGTTAAACTACTATTCTGCAGTCACAAGTTTTCTTCCTACCTGTTTTGTAGCCTAACTAACTTTAAATTTCACCCTTTCTTGCTTTTTTGTTTGATGAAATTCCTGTTCTGCTGCTTGTACAATCTTCATTGGGCGATTTTCCTCTTGTCCCTTAATGTACATAAGTACCTTCTCTTGTGCTGGCTGTCCTTCTACATAAGGTCCAATGCTTCTCCCTGCGTGTTTTCGTCCGCCTGAGCGTCGCCAATTGTTGAGTATCACTTTGGTAGGAAGTTCTATTAACCATAATAATTACCTGGAACATAGATGAAGAATTGTTAGTAATTATTTCTCAGCTGATCCCATCTTTTGTCGTCAATTGTTGAGTA
Source organism: Palaemon carinicauda (assembly GCF_036898095.1). Taxonomy (NCBI): domain Eukaryota; kingdom Metazoa; phylum Arthropoda; class Malacostraca; order Decapoda; family Palaemonidae; genus Palaemon; species Palaemon carinicauda. Next base: position 23,819,582 of record NC_090741.1, read on the forward strand.
TTACTTTGGTAGGAAGTTCTATTAACCATAATAATTACCTGGAACATAGATGAACAATTGTTAGTAACTATTTCTCAGCTGATCCCATCTTTTGTCGTCAATTTTTCTTGGTGGGATTTAATAAGACGTTGGTATTCTTAAAATACACGTTTAATGATATTTATGACTACATGGCTCTTTGACAGCTGACTCCTAAGTGTGTGTGTGGAGCGTCATACACAATCTGACAAAACCAAAACATTGCTAAACAAAAGAGCATCGCTCTGAAAAGACTTAAATCCTACTCCAGTACAAAACTATACAGAATCACATCCTATCTCTGAGGTAATCAACAAATGTTTGAATCCTAATACCAAAGCAAATCATCACACTTATGTACAAAGCATAACACGTTTTATTCATACAATATGATGCAATGTTGCACAATACCTGCAACACTTGAAATAATATAGTACATTATTTCAATATTACATAACAATTCTGTTCTCTTGTGAGATCGTATCCTACGGACGCTCTCTCACTTGACAAACCCAACCTGGGGAAATGATTTCTCCTACCTGAGGTTACTCCATGAGACCAGAATCCCTTAGGTTAAGTAGTGCCTTCGGGCATTACCTTACCTGTAGGACACCTACCCCCTCCCCTCTATCTCTTGTGTTGAATGAACCAACACCCTCCTGGCCGTCATTCTACATTGACCCTAAGGGTTATTGTAGGACTGGCCTGAGGTCCCCTGTCTGCCGCCGGCCGAGCCGGCTGCCGGTGGGTACCCTCATATTCTTTAGAGTGTTCTTCAGTCCTCCCTTGGACTGCTTTCCATAGCCCTTATGACTGGGATATGGTTGGGTGGAAGCCCGAATTTTATTCCCCCCATCCACTTGAACTCTCATTCTGGATGCAGGACGGCAAGGCTGAGCCTTTCTCTGCCTCCATCCTCTCTTTCTCTCTTACTTTCGTTACTGGGCCATGTCAATTGTCTGCCGGCCGGCAGTTGCCCTGCCGCCGCTTACTGTGAACGTCGTTGATCGACAACTTAAAGACAATAGACATTCTGGGACCGGCTGCCGGCCGCTGAGTTGCTGGCCGGCAGCCGGCCACCCATCCCTAGTCATCTGCCGCCGGCTCCCGCCGGGTTCTACTTGATGGAAGGATCCTCGGCTGCCGGGCGGGAGCCGCCGGCGGCGGCCTGCTACCCATTGTTATGAAGACAGTAATTGCCTTCAATAGCCAAGAATAGGCCGGCATGTGCCGGCTTGCCCGGTAGACGCCGGCAGGCCCGGCATGTGCCGGCAGTCCTGATAGGACTGGCAACTTGTTACCAACAGTCAGTGCTGTAGCCCAAAGTTTTTCCAACCTACAAGGTGCTTCATGGGCAGCCTATTGTAAGACCATCACATATGAGAGAGCGATTTTCTCTTCCATTAATGGTTATTATCCATTATTGTCTTTAATCCCTAATATTGAACCTGGAAGATTGTGTCAAGAAGACAATTTATATCAAAGGATATCATCTTCCCCTAAGAATTCCTATGAATTCTACTTTCAATATTGGAGGAGGTCATAGCAATTGGCTGGACAGGAAACACATGTAGGTGTCTTTCCTATCTCTAGCTTACCCTATCCAAGCTAATATTATAAATATCATGTATGCTGAAATCTGAGAATTTTATCGAATAATTATATTCTTTTCTTTCTTTACAGGAGGAGCATCCCGAGTGTGGGAACAGTTTTTGTAGGGTCCATAGTAAGAACTTCTACGGCCACGACATATGCAGGGCCCATGCTCGCTGCGCAGTCACCAAGGGGGCTCTCAAGTACTGGGACCCGCAGGTATGTACCAGTTTGTGAAAAACTGGTAAGAGAGGCTTTTGACGATCAAAAGTCCACTGAGTCAAGGGACGCAGCAAGGGAAATGCTGCGAAAATGGGTTAGGGGCTTCCAGAAGAACATTTCTAGCTCACACCTTCCTAATGAAAAGATGAGGGCTTGGTTTTTTCCCTAGGGCATCTTCGGATGCAGTTATTCCCCAGGCTCAACCTGAGATTCCCCTGGTTCAGATTCCAGTTGAATCTGAAGTTTCGGATGCCTTAGAGAGCATCCAATTAGAGGACAACATGTCAGTTGTCTCAGAGGAGACTGAGAACAATCTCCTGGTGGAGGAATTGGATCAGGCGGATGACGTTCCACCTGAGACAGAAGTCGAGAGAGCTGAAACGATTTCGGTATTATCGGCCACAGTGAATGAGCCGGTGCCTTCAACCTCTTCCACTGCACCCCAACTAGATTCTATCACGAGTACGTTGCACTCGTTGTTATCCATGGTGCAGGAAATTCAAAAGAAATCGTCCGAGAAGGAGGCCTCTCTTCGGACAGAAATGCATCAGCTAGTTGCAACCCGTTTGGCCGCAAAGAAGCTAAACATTAAGGATCTCCCCGCCTTCTCTGACGTTAACCGCTAGAGGTACGCAGAACACATGCCCATGTCGTGGGGGGAAGATCTTCCTCTCAGAAAAACTGGGCACTGTCCCAGTAGAGGAAATTGAGTTCTGGCCCAGCAAAGGGGCCTACCCGGATTGCTATGTCCGTCTTAGGACGGAACCTGCATCCAAAGAGGAGACAGAGCCGAAGGAAACTATTGTCCTTGAACTCTCTAAGGCTCAGGCCTTTACTAGCTCTATGATGCCGGCTCTCAGCAAGAAGCACCCGTCTTTCATTGATGACCCCAAACGTGCCTTTCCCTTTTTGGACAAAGGGCTTAAGGCAGCCTTAAAGGCAGTTGAGGCAGGGAAACCGTGCCCTATATTGGAAGACTGTAGACCCTTCTCCCTGGCCTTCCCATCAGACGATGCGGACTGGAAGGATGTGCATAACACCTTCACAGTTGGGAAGCTGGAGGCAGATATTGCCAAACGATACTTCGGCGAAGACCTCCCGAAGCTGTCAGACTTTCTCCTGCGTAGGGAGCAGGAGACAAAAGAACGTCTTGCTGCTTCCTTGTCTCTGCAGACTGGCCTGGAGACAATGGCAAGCATCCCAGATACCCCAGACATGTACATGGTCTTCGCCAAATCCCATTTGGCGACAAAAAAGCGAAGACCTTGCAGAGAGTTCGTGTTCGCCTCGGCTGCGGTGAGACGCGAAATAAAGAAAGTTGATAGCTTCTAACATCTGGGGAAAAGACCTCTTCCCAAGTGAAGTGGTCAAAGAGGTCATGGACAAATCCGCCACTGAGAATAGAAACATTCTCTCTAAATGGGGCTTGTCCTCTAAAATAAAATCTTCAGCTGATGAGGATCCCCAGCCAAAGAATAGACCAAAACAACCTAAAGTGCCCTCTCGGCCTAAGCAATAGCAACAGCTTCCCGTGGCCATGGTGTCCCAGATGGTGGCACAACCACCCACCACCTTCCAACTGGTGCCCCAAACGCTGGCGACTCAGTCACCAGTGTTCACCCCAGTGTTTGAAAGACAATCTACGACCTTTCGGCCGAAGTCTCGAGGTTCCTTTCGAGGTTCCTCCAGACGCCCCTTCAGAGGTAGGGGCAACAAGGGTGGACGTGGCCAAGAAAGTAAATCCTCCACCCAGCACTCAAAGTGAGATGCTACCGGTAGGAGGGAAAGTCTTCTTCTACCGGCATCGTTGGACCTTCGATCCCTGGGCCCACAACCTAATCAAGAATGGACTAGGGTGGAGTTGGAGCTCAACTCTACCGACCTTCCCTCAATTCTCCAAACACTCAACCCCCATATTGGAAGAATATGTTCAGGAACCCTTGAACAAAAGAGTTATAAGGAAGGCGAACTCTGTCAGATTACAAGGAAGGCTATTTTGTGTTCCGAGGAAGGACTCGGAAAAGCTCAGAGTACTTCTGGACTTGTCACCACTCAACAAGTTCATAGTGAACTACAAGTTCAAAATGCTGACGCTTCAACACATCAGGACCCTGTTACCCAAACGGGCATACACAGTCTCCATAGACATGACGGATGCGTACTGGCACGTTCCAATCAGCCGTCAAGTTTCCCCCTACATAGGATTCAAACTACAAAGAAGACAGTATGTTTTCAGAACCATGCCCTTCGGTCTGAACATAGCTCCAAGGGTATTCAAAAAGCTTGCGAATGCAGTCATTCATCAACTACGCCTAAAAGGAATCCAGGTGGTAACCTACCTGGACGACAGGCTGGTGTGGGCAGCATCCGAAGAAGAGTGCAGGTAAGCCTCCAAGGAAGTGATCCGGTTCCTGGAACACTTTGGATTCAAGATCAAGTTGGAAAAATCTTGACTGTATCCAGCTCAAAAGTTTCAGTGGCTGGGCGTCCACTGGAACTTGCAGTCACACTGCCTTTCCATTCCATCAAAGAAAAAGAAAGAGATAGCAGGATCTGTCAAAAGCCTTCTTCGGTCCACAAGGATATCAAGAAGGCATCAGGAGAGAGTGTTGGGGTCTCTCCAGATCACCTAAGTGACAGATCCAGTATTGAGAGCACAATTAAAAGATGCTTCAGGAGTTTGGAGAAAATACGCATCAAACGCTCGAAGAGATCTACAAAGACCGATACCAAATTGTCTGCGATCTCTACTCAAGTCATGGTATGAGGCCAAAAACCTAAGGAACAAGGTTCCCTTACAACCGCCTCCGCAGTCAGTCACCGTTTACATGGATGCCTCGAAAGAAGGGTGAGGAGGTCACTCTCATTATCGGGAAGTCCAAGGAACCTGGTCTCCCCTCTTCAAAACCTTCCACATCAATTTCCTGGAAGCCATGGCAGTTTTTCTTTCCCTGAAGAAACTGAAACTCCGCTGCTCAATCCACATCCGTCTGGTTCTAGACAGCAAAGTCATAATGACATGCCTAAACCGATAGGGCTCGAGATTGCCTCACATAAACCAAGTGATACTAGTCATCCTCCGCCTAGCGGAGAAGAAGAGATGGCACTTGTCAGCAGTCCACCTTCAAGGGTTCCGCAATGTGACAGTGGACGCTCTATCCAGGACCAAACCGATAGAGTCAGAATGGTCCCTAGACGCAAGATCATTCTCCTTCATCTTACGCAAAGTCCCAGGATTGCAAGTAGACCACTTTGCAATGAGCGAAAACAAGAAGCTACCCCGGTATGTAGCCCCGTACGAGGATCCTCTAGTGGAAGCAATGGATACAATGTCCATAGATTGGAACAGATGGTCCAAGATCTACCTGTTCCCTCCAACCAACCTTCTGCTGAAAGTCTTCGACAAACTGAGATCCTTTCAAAGGACAGCAGCAATAGTGGCCCACAAGTGGCCCAACAGCGTTTGGTTCCCTCTGGTAACGGAACTACGCCTGAAGCTGATTCCGTTGCCAGACCCAGTTCTGACTCAGCAAGTGCAGAAATCAACTGTCTCAGCTTCCTCAGTGAAAACCCAGAACCTTCATCTCATGATTTTCTCGCCTTAGCGGTCAAGAAACGGTTCAGGATTTCTAGGGACAGTATTAACTTCTTAGAAGAATACAAGTCAAAGTCAACAAAAAGACAATATGAGTCTTCCTGGAAGAAATGGGTGGCCTTTGTCAAGGCGAAGAAACTTAAGGAGATTTCTACGAATTTCTGTTTGTCCTTCTTCATCCATCTTCATGAACAAGATTTAGCAGCCAATACGATTACTACATGTAAATCTGCCCTGGCCAGACCAATGCTTTACGCCTTCCAGGTAGACTTTTCCAATGAAATCTTCAACAAGATCCCTAAAGCCTGCGCTAAACTTCAGCCCACAGCTCCTCCTAAGCCCATTTCATGGTCTTTAGACAAAGTTTTTCATTTAGCATCAACCCTGAACAATGAGGATTGCTCGCTGAAAGACTTGACTCAAAAGGTGATATTCTTATTTGCACTAGCCTCGGGAGCCAAAGTTAGCAAAATGGTGGCCCTCTCGAGGGATGATGGCCACATTCAGTTCACAGACAACGGAGAAATGAACCTCTTTCCAGACCCGACGTTTCTCGCCAAGAACAAGCTACCCACTAAAAGATGGGGTCCCTGGAGAATCTGCCCTCTGAAGGAAGAAGCATCCCTCTGCCCTGTGGAATGCCTAAAGGTCTATCTTCGTAGAACTTCAGACTTTAAGGGAGGTCAGCTTTTCAGGGGAGAGACTTCCGGTTCAACGTTATCCTTGAAACAGATAAGGGCGAAAATCACCTACTTTATACGCAGAGGGGATCCAGACAGTACACCCGCAGGTCATGATCCGAGAAAAGTTGCCTTGTCTCTGAATTTCTTTCAGACGATGTCGTTTGAAAGCCTTAGTGCTTATACTGGATGGAAGTCTTCCAGAGTTTTCTTCAAGCACTACGCGAAGCAATTAGAAGAAATTAGATTTCATGTGGTTGTTGTGGGTAGTGTAATAAAACCTGTTGCTTGATTACTGCGAAGAACAGTGCACTATTTGGGACTTAGAGTGAAGGGTTTGCATGATAAACTCGTAAGGCATATCATGTTGAGTATTGTGTTTAGTGATGACACTATAGACTGTTCTCTCTACACAGGTGACATTAAGCATAATAGACTGACACAAGTGCCAGGCATACTTATATGCACAGTGTTCCTAGTAACAACAGAATGTATAGTGAAATTTTATATTTCCCTTAGAGTGGCTAATGTTTCCTTTTCAGGTGAAACCTATTTTATTTCTGTTATTACTGTTTATGCTTTTATGCAGAATTGTTCAGCATACAATGTAATTGAATACAACCATGATTTATATTTTTGTAATAAACAATAGAACGAATCTTTGCGTCTCTGTTGCCCCAAACATTCCAGTGTATGTATAAGTCAGAGCATCCTTGACTCTTTTGATATTTAAGAAAATATCGGAACTAAGATTCATATTGTTCCAAGCAAACAGGTAAGATCTTGTTGTACTAGACTGTTCATTTTACTGTTTAAGGTTTCCTATACGTATATAAACCTGTCCGTCTCTTTATCGACAGACCTGGGAGGTACAGTAACCTGCACAGATCAATACCATCCTAATGCAGACTATACTTTACGTATATGATGACACTAATATACACACTGTTTGCTAGATTGTTTCCTTGAACTCAAAATCCTCGGGTTTTTTCCTTGAGTCTACCCAGACTCTTCCCTGTAGGGGGCAGGAAGCACTGACACATTTCATGATCAGCTGATTGATGTATAACGGTAACATCATGTGTCTCTAGGTCTAAAAGACCAAAAGGAAAGATTTTTCTCGAGATGAACGGCACTATTGAAAATCCACAGATACATTAATGCTCTGGTAAACTTCCATCATGACGACATGGATTGAGTCCAAAAAACGGATTTGGAAGCAAAGCGAAAAATCTATTTTTGGATGAGGTAGCCATGTCGTCCTGATGAACCCACCCTCTTTTGGACAAAAGGATAATGAATCCCTCCCTATGGTACTGTATCTGCAACACCTACAAAGCTTCAAAGAATGGCTCGGTGGCGCCTCTCGGTGGCGATTTGGCGCACTATTTACAGTACAGTAGGAGTGTCACCTCTTTAACGACTCCCTTTATTCTTGACTTTCTTTCCCCTCGAAGTGAAAGTGCTATTGGGGGTGTAGATAGCTATGAGACGTGTCAAGAATACGTCCTCTGATATTACGCGATATCCCTGTTTAAAATTTTGAGGGATATTCTCTCCAGGAGTTAGAATTCTGGATACCTTTGGTAAATTCTCTGGGATATATCACTGTAGTTAAATATACATAGGAAGCTACCTTTCAAGGAACTTCCATCAGGACGAAATGGCTACCTCACCCAAAAATAGATTTTTCGCTTCGCTCAAAATCCGTTTTGTGAAACAATAGGTTACTTTCTTTCGAACCACCTTCCGTTGTCCGACATGCACCTGTAAAGTAGCCATTGTGAAAAATGCCGGAAACAGATATAATAGGCAATTTTTATAAAATGTATATTTAAATATATATTCCTATAACATTTTGTAAAAAGTTTATGGCCTTTTCGGGTGATTGAGAAATTTTCTTTATGATCGGTAACTACCTTACATGGAGAAACATTCCTTGGAATTGGTAATTATCTCCGTAGTTTACTTTATAATTTCTTTGAATTTGTTTCTTTTAATATATTAGTTTTAATTTACTTCCGGTTTTTTCAATTAATGTTTGAGGCTTTATTATTCCTAAATCACTGTAAATAAAATTGTGCTAATTAGCTGACCTCAGCCTTCATTGTGCAAACCTAAGTAAAGAGGAGTTAAAGATAACTACTAACTACCTAATTTTCTGAATATTCCGAGCCAAGAATCTCTATGAAGTAACCTCGAAGTCACTGTTGGAAGGGAAAACCAGTCCAACATCAACTGTCAAGGAGTGATTACTCTCCCTCACCTCACCTTACCTTTGGATATTTTATCAATTTTTATTATTAGTCGTAGTGCTGGACATTTTCTTCAGGACTTTACAACGATGGGACTCATTGTGTTCAGTGCTATGAATACCAAGTGTAACACCATGAAGAATTAAATTAACTCTACACCTCGTCTGATGAATGTGGAGGCGACCTCAGTGAATGATATGGAATTATCATATCCATTCCCTCCTTTATCCTATGAAGTCACTATAAGGTGGGTCATTGTATTGATTGGCACAATAGTAGTGGCATTTATTGGTGACTTCTATCATCCTCAAGTCAAAAAATAAATAAAGCAATTAACACAATAATTGAAAATCACTTCGTGAAACTAGGTTTGTTTATAGGCTACGCTAATTAAAATTATCAATTGTCGACCATAAATTGCTTGTTTATTTAAATTCGGCCTTTAACATTTGTTCTAAGTGATGCCTTCATCGTATATATCTAATTTGTTAATTAGGTCAAAATATGATTTAAATTGTTGGCTTTTGATTTGCAATTTTAGAAATTAATATTAAATTGAGATTAGTTTTGGAGGTGAACTTAATTTGTTGATTTGCCTTTATATAATAACAAAAATTTTGTGTAGTCAAAAATTATATTTATATTTAATTTAAAGAATTCTATACAAATTCTGATTTCCAATTTGAATTGGGTGGTTAAAGATTTATCTATCATTTAGGGCTGGCTCAAGGTGGAGTGGAAAGCTTGGGACAGGAGTACATCTGCCAATGTTTCTAGGTTTGGTAACCAGAAACAATCGGTACTCCAAGTGAACTAGCATCTACTGACAACCAACTATATATTATAAATTTCTCAAAATGATTTAAAATCTGCAGATGTTAGTTTCTGTATTGCAAATAGATATTTGTTATAACACGGTCGTTTGTCATAAGTCATTTTTTTCTGCTCACAATTTGAATATGAAAATATCTCCTGAAAAAGATTCCAGTAATTAGACAAAACCCAGATCCCAGGTCATTTCCACCAACTAATCGAACTCTGCACCAAACTCAGCAGTCTCACTTTGTGTTCTACGTTAGGCGCCATAAGCTGAAAAATAATTTATTGTAAAAACGTTGCTTGCTACCAGGAATAAGAAATTATACATGTCATACAAACAACATTTCTGTTTCCACAAAATACTTAAAATATAATTAAAAAAGAAGTGATATATAAACTGGAAAATAATAGTTCTTAAAGTTAGTATGACAGATGATTTGAGGTTTTCAATTCCTAGGGTATTTCCTGTCTTGGATATACCAATGTAATATATAAATGTAATTTATCCAATTTAAGAAACTATATGGAATAATATCGGTACCTATTGTGAGTAAACTGGGGTTAATTGAAGAAATTTAAAACCACCAGCCCACGTAAAAACATATATCTGATCTGGATAAACATATCCTGAAAGATGTGTTTTGCCCTTCAAATAGCGAAATGATAAAATATAGATATATGTCAACATTTATAACCAAGTAACGAAAATTATTACCAAATAAAGTTTTTACCAATATTTAAGTAATCATAAAGCTCAACCACAAGAAAGACCAACGGCAATAACCGAAATAAAGACAAGAAAAATACTTTCATACACTTATGACTTGTAAGATTTAATGTAAATTATGATATTATGGCAGGGAGGAAGAATTATTTATAAGAGGCAACACAAAAGTCTTCAAAGATTGAATACATTCACCTGTAACACATTACCCTATTATATGCTTGGTACTCACCGTATCAATCCAAGCAGGAAGACAATAGAGATGGCCGAGGCAGAAGAAGGGCTTAAATTCCATCATGACGAGCAATACCTGGGATCCGAATGTAAATTAGCAATGAATGATATAGATTCGTGAAGAAAAATCATTAATATATTTTCTTCTTAGTTTTGAAGATTAAGATTTCTTGTTGTGTTGACTCTATAATGGTCAAGTTTTGAGTCTGCCCTCTGTCATTCATCGATAATGTAAGGTTAGGTAGACAAAAAAAGAGGAGTTTATTAAATTGCCCAACAGCCTTTAACAGCCGCAGGAAGGAAACTTTCGAGTACCAAGCATTTCAATGAAATTAACAAATTTGAAGATTAGAAGTCCTTCCTGCCACACTAGAATATCCAAAGTAGAAATTGAATAAAAAAATTATCATAAGTATTATAAATACTTATGTTGTGAATTTATATTCAGCATATCAATATATGGTGATGAAAATTTTCCATTTTTATTTCATTCTGCCTTATTTCGATTATTGTTCTCCTATCTAGTATTCAGCTGCTGATTTTTATCTTAATTTTTTTGGAGAGGAACTCACAGTTGATCAAATTCCTTATTTCGGGTCTAGATAATATATGGCACTGTGAGGATGCACTAGTTAATGTGGGGAGGCAACAGCTAGGAAAGAATGTCATAAAGTTTCAAACATAATGATGCAAGTACATACAGGCTTAAACAGGTTATCAGTGTGAGGGGAGTCCTTTAACAATAATAAAAGAAAAAAAATAATTAACGTTACAGTGTACGAGAGTGTATGACAAACCTGCGGTACATGGCCCTCCCTCCCCAAAAGAACATACATACGAAACAGGGTACCATGCTCTTAGAGGCACACTGTAGGCTGGTAATCTTGCAAGAGATGTTCAGGTTTAAGTCAAGCAACTGAGACCCAGTCTTCTTCGGCTTGAAAGTTTAGTAAGAACACCTTTATTGTTCGACGGATCTCTAGGAAAGGGCCCGTGTAAGGGTGTGTTAAAGGTGTCTTGCTGGTTGCACAGGAAAACTTTTGATGCCCCAGTATGTGTTGCTTTGCTGGAAGCTTGTAAGTAAATTTTCTCAAAACATGACGTAGGCGCTGGAGATTGTTTGTGGAGGTTGTCGACTGAAAAAATATGGCATGGACAGCCAACACGTCGCCACACAACATTTAAGCTGGCGAGACATCAAGGGTATCCTAATGAATGGTCCATAGTCCAGTTGGGGTCCTTGCAGCAGGACATCCAAGCGGCTTTTAGGGTATGATGAAAACGTTCAACCATTCCATGGGCAGCAGGTTATATGCGGTTGTCTGATGTAGAGTGATTCCAGGAGATTCGCTAATGATGTTAATAATTGAAAGATGAAAGAGGTACCCCCGTCAAAAGTAATATGGTCAGGGATTCTGAGTCTCGCTATCCACCCTGAGATTAAGGCAGATGTACAAGAGTCGGACCTTTCAGTTTCCACGGGAATGGCTTCAGGAAAGCAAGTGGAGTGATTGATTATGCTAAGCAGGTAATGATGTCATTGTGATATGAGCAGGGAACCTACAACATCAACGTGAACGTAGGCAAAGCGCCGCTTATGTTAAGAAAAAGTGCCCACTCCTAAATCTGTGCATTGAAATTCTTTTGAGGTTCGACATGAAATACAGGCATAGACCCAATCCTTAGTATCCTTAGTATTGCCATGTCAAATGATCTTGGTCTTCTGTAGCTGTGTAGTAGAATGGCGCGAGGGATATAAAAGGTCATGAATGGAATGGAATACCTGTCAGCGCAGGGGAGAAGTTATCCTGTTTCTTCACCAGTTCTCACCCTCACTATATATTTCCTAACCCTATCTAATCAGGATACACCAGCCATCCAACTCAGATACCTTATCATGAACACATTCCATTTCTGTCTCTCTGTCAGTTTCATTCCCCACAACTCTAATGCATACATCACAGTTGATACAATCCCTTTCTCATACAGAACTCTCTTTACATTAATTCCTAACCCTCTATTCTTTACCACTCTATTAACTGCCCTTAACACTTTAGATACTTGATTCACTCTCTGATGTGCATCTGCATTCAATCCACAATTATTATTATTATTATTATTATTACTTACTAAGCTACAACCCTAGTTGGAAAAGCAGTATGCTATAAGCCCAGGGGCTCCAACAGGGAAAATAGCTCAGTGCGGAAAGGAAAAAAGGAAAATAAAATATTCTAAGAAGAGTAACAACAATAAATATCTCCTATATAAACTATAAAAACTTTAACAAAACAAGAGGAAGAGAAATAAGATAGGAGAGTGTGCTCGAGTGTACCCTCAAGCAAGAGAACTCTAACCCAAGACAGTGAAAGGCCATGGTACAGAGGCTATGGCACTACCCAAGACTAGAGAACAGTGGTTTGATTTTGGAGTGTCCTTCTCCTAGAAGAGCTGCTTACCATAGCTAAAGAGTCTCTTCTACCCTTACCAAGAGGAAAGTGGCACTGAACAATTACAGTGCAGTAACCCCTTGGGTGATGAAGAATTGTTTGGTAATCTGTGTTGTCAGGTGTATGAGGATAGAGGAGAATATGTAAAGAATATGCCAGACTATTCAGTGTGTATGTAGGCAAAGGGAAAATGAACCGTAACCAGAGAGGAGGATCCAATGTAGTACTGTCTGGCCAGTCAAAAGACCCCATAACTCTCTAGCGGTAGTATCTCAACGGGTGGCTGGTGCCCTGGCCAACCTACTACCTATTTGCTGCAACAACAGACCCCATGTGTTTAATCTGATCTACTTCCTCAAGTAACTCTCCATTTAACATGACATTCAAATATCAATGGCTCCCATTTTCGTGCATCTCATAACCTTACTCTTTCCCACATTAACCCTCAACTTCCTTTTGGCACATACCCTTCCAAACTCTCCGAGTCTGCTACTATTACAGTATACTCCGCAAACAACTGATTTATTCCCACTCATGATCACTCTCGTCTGTCAGTTTCAATCCTCAACCAAGAACTCAAACATTCGCCTCTCTCACCACTCCATCAACAAACAAATTGAACAACCAGGGCATCATCTCATATCCCTGTCTCAGCCCCATTGTCACTGGAAACCACTCGCTCACTTCATTCCCTATCCTAACACATGCTTTACTGACCATGTAAAAACTTTTCAATGCTTGCAAAAAACTTCCACTAATTCCATATAACCTCATCACATTCCACATCGCTTTCCTATCAACTCTATCATAATATGCTTTCTTCAGATCCATAAACGCAAAATACACCTCCTTACTTTTTGCTAAATATTTCTCGCATATCTGCCTAACTGTAAACATCTAATTAATACATCGTCTACATCTTCTAAAACCACCCCGTACTTCTAAGATTACCTTTTCTTTTTTATCCTTTTTTTCTGATTAAATAGTAATCTAGCATACACTTTTCCAGCCACACTCATCAAACTAATAACCCTTGAATTACAACACTCATGCACATCTCCCTTACCTTTATATATTGGTAAAATACATGCACACACCTACTCCACTGGTACCATTGACAAAATAAAATATATAATAAACAATCTCACCAGCCATTCAAGTACACTTTCTTTAACATGTCAGCCCTTGCTCCATACATACCAGATGCTTTTCCTACTCTCTTTTCATCTAGTGCTTTCTTCACATAATTCATTGTATTCCCTCTCTCATTCTCATATCCAATCACTGTCACCTCAACACCTGCAACAGAAATTATATCTTCCTCCCTATTTTACTTAAGTTCAGTAATCTTTTGAAATATTCAGCTCACCTTTTCCTTGCCTCCTCTCCTTTCAACAACCATCCATTTTATATTTTTCACTGTTTCTTCACTTCACGAACTACCCTTTTTTATTCTCTTCACTTCTTTCCCAAACTTCCTCTTATTCTCTCCATATGAACGACCCAATCCCTAACCCCACCTCTAGTAATCCACGTTCTTTGTCTCACCTGCATTACATTTTACTTCCAAATTTTTCCACCTATATCTTTCATAATTCTCTACACTATTATTCTGCAGCCATTTTTTAAATACATTCTTATTTTCTTCCAATTTTACCTTCAGTCCTTCATTCCACGATTCTCTACCCTTCCACATGCTGCCTCCAACAATCCTCTTGCCACACATCACTTGCAATCCTCTAAATTACCAGTTTATCTCACCTTCTACTCTGTCCTATGCTACTTCCAACCTTTCTTGATATTTCACTTTTTACGGTTGTATTAACTGTTCATCCTTCACTACATCCCTTTTACATCCCTCTATTACTCTATTACCCTACCCTTTGGCTACAACTAATTTTACTTGAAACAAAAATTTATCAGACATACCGTTAGCCATACTCCTAAACACGTGCACATCTTTTAATATTCTAAATATCCTTCTAGATATCAATAGGTAATCTATTAATGACCTGTTTTTTACTCTTCCATTTGTCACTCTTACCCATGTATATTTATTATTATCTTTCTTTATGAAAAAAAATCCTACTTATTACCAGCTCTTACTCAGCCACTCTCAATTTCCCCTGGTATGCCATACATCCCAATGACATTTTCTATCTCTTCAGCACCAACTCTAGCATTTAACTACATAACTCCTTGTACCAAGGCCTTCTACACGCCTAATTAATTCATTTTAGAATTCATTCCGCTCTTCTCCACTTTTCTCACAATATGGCCCATACACACTAACAAAATCCCAGCATTCTCTACCCAGCCTAACCCCTAAATGATACCTCCTTCCATTCTACTACTTTACCTGTCATCCATTCACTCTGAAATCAAGCCATACCCTTTCTTGCTCTTTCCCTTTTAATCCCAGACATCTTTTACTGTCTATCGTACTATATCCAAGCACATTCAGACATACCAAAACTAGTGTGCGGAGAACAGTCACTCTCCCCCGAAATCCACTTCTTTCATTTCTCTCAGGAACAAAATTACAGGAAAGGCGATTTACAGTCCCTTCATCATATCTATTTTAGTTGTTTCTTACTACACGCAGTGATATGTTGCCGCTATTGTAATTGTTGTTATGCCCCGGTAGCTACAGGGGCATAACTAGGTTTTTTTCTCATAGCATTATTCATTTAGGGTATCTAAGAAACATGTCATTGTATTTACAGTATATACCTGTTGAGGTATCGGCCACATCGTTAGTTTATGGATTTATGAATAGTTTTCTGTATGCGCGATTGTGCATGTGTTAATAATTGTAATGTTAGAATTATAAATACCATTTGATGGAGAGATCAAAAGAAAAACTATTCATGACGAGAAAATATTTGGACAAGATAGCCAACAAAGCTGAGAAAGCTATCAATTCATGTAGTGGCTATGGTGTAATAATTGTTTATAGAATTATTAATTAAATCTCTTTGGAAGCAAAGAATAAAAAGCATAAACCCATCAAAAAGAAAGGTACATCTGTTATAACAATATCAGATGAAAATTGGCAACGGTAGATTGAATACTTTAGTGAGGTCATTAACGGGAGATATGAAAGAAATCATTTCTATTTATATACCTGAAGCTCAGGAAGACCTTGATATATCCATGAATAAGTTCAGTGTGTTTGTGATCAAATCTATTACTAAAAAACTCAGGCAATGGAAAGACCCTGGATACGGTTAAATAACTGCTGTGATAAAATTGGTCATAAAGGAAGTGACCCCCAGAGTACTTACAAGATTTTTTGCAGAATGTGGTGTCAAGAGGCCAAATCTGATGAATGGAAACTAGAAATGTTGGTGAGAATGGTAAAGAAAGGAGACCTAACTGACTGCAGTAACTACAGAGGCATCACACTTACGTCAATTGTAATGAAAATATATGGTATGCCTATTCTAACGAGACTAGAGAGAAAATTTGATGAGAATTTAAGACATGAACAATTAGGATTTAGAAAAGGTAGAAGTTGTATCCACCAAATTTTCATTTTGAGGAATGTTGTACAACAAGGTCTTGAATATACATGTGATGGCATTTATGGACTATGGAAAAACTTTTGATAGTGTGCACCAGCCAATTTTGTGGAGAGTTGCATTATTATGGAGTTCATCTTATATATGTAAATTGAATTAAGTCTGTTTATGAACATAGCAAGCGCAAATTTAATATTAGTGAAGACCTATCAAATTAATTTCCAGTGAAGAGTGGAGTACTCAAGGGAATGTGTGGTCAATTCTGTTGTTTATACTTCTCGTGGATTTTGTAATTCGTAAAACATTTAGGAATAATCGAGAAGGATTAGACTGGACTGGTAATATGAAATTATGTGATCTAGAATATGCCGATGAGTCTGTCCTTATTAGTAGAACACTCACAGGATTTGCAATGCTTGGTTACCAAAATGCATGAAATACCGCACTAGGTTAGCCTTAATATAAATAAAAGAAACACAGAGATGATGGTATGATGAAAACGGAATACACAATGGAAGATCAAATATCTTAGAAGAAAAAGGAATGAATGTGGTAAAATCCTTTAAATAGTTAGGAACTCAGATCTCTAATACAAGGTATTTAGATTGGGGTTAATGAAAGATTGAGAAAAGAAAATCCTACAATGACTATGTTAAGTAAAATTTGGAAAGCCAATCACCTGAAATTGCATATAAAAATAATACTATATTTAATATTTGTGAGATCTGTGTTACAATATGGACATGATTCATGGTATAACAATAAAACAATACCAAATTGATTTTGTAGATTTGAGAACAAGGCCCTCCAAGAATATTAGGAGTCAAATGGTAAGACGGGATTAAAAAAGAAAATTATAAGAGAGGTTACTCGAGTACCATATGAGGATGAGATGATGGTAAGGGATCGATGAAGATGGTTTGGTCTTTCTCTTCGCGCTCCCTAAGAGAGATAAGTTCACGGGGCTCTGCAAGGCGCTAGAAGAGTTGGAAGACCCAGGTATATGTGGCTGAGGACTATGAAGCGTGAAGTGGGAGATGATGAATGAAAAAATATTGAAATGAAAGCTTAAGATAGAGATGACTGGCGGAATCTAACCGAGGCCCCATGTGTTAATAGGCCTAGGATGATGATAATACAATTTGGAAGGCCATTCTTAATAATTCCACATGCGTAAGGATTTAAATAGGAAATGTGAAAATTTCTATATGAATATCTTCATAAATTTTTAGACACCTAAAACTTGTCTATTATCTAAGAAATCTTGCTCACTTTCTCTTTAATGATACATATTTCTTATGCACTTTATATGGAATCTATTCGACTTTGTAATAAAACCTTTCGTTTGTTTTTATATTTATTTCCTAATTATCTAGAATTCACTCAACTAATCATATCTATTCAAGAATGGCATAGATATCAAAATTATTGAATCAAAGAGAATGATCAATCGTTTTTACACAAATTTCCAATCATAATTCTTTTAATTTGCATGTTTATCTGAAAAAAAAATCGCGTTGTTCAGTATTTTTTGGCAGAACAAAGATATTTTGCTTTTATCCTGGAAAAGTTCTCAGAATAGTTTGGACGTTCCGAAACGCACAAATAGAAATTCAGCTGGAACCTAACTTTTCGTCCCTGCCAAAAGTATTGTAACTCATAACATTAGGGGACCCACCAAATTTGCGAGAGGGTTAGCTCTCTGTAATAGTGACGAGAGAGAGAGAGAGAGAGAGAGAGAGAGAGAGAGAGAGAGAGAGAGAGAGAGAGAGAGAGAGAGAGAACGTACAATAACAGAATATTCAAACCGCGCAAGGAAAAGATCTCTTTTATAACCCTCTTATGTTGCCACGAAAAGAGAGAGAGACAGAGAGAGAGAGAGAGAGAGAGAGAGAGAGAGAGAGAGAGAGAGAGAGAGAGAAAGAGAGAGAGAGAGAGAGAGCAGCTGTCTTCTTAATCATCAGCACTTTACGGTAACTTCAAAATATAAACAAAGTGCTTAAAAAACTAACAAAGATAGAAGTATCTAACGATGATCATCTTTTTACAGAAAGCGTACTGCAAATACAATATTTTCTATGCATTTAAAAAAAATACCTCTATCACATAGTACCATACTTGAAACTTTATCTATTATTATTATCACTATTATTTATTATTATTATTGTAATTTTTGCCTCTTAGTTCTAATCCTTACATTATTACTAATTGCTATCAATGTTATTTCTGTTTCAATAAGTTTCTCAAAATGTTTGTTTTTATTAATAACTCTAGTATTTTTCTGAATGACCTTTTTTTTTTTTCTTCCTAGCAACATAACGTCCTCTTTGAAACTTTCGTCGTTTGCCAGCGGAGAGTCGTTTGCTTGGTTTCAGCGCACAGAAGTCTAGTTCCGCATCAAGGTCTTAACCCGCTCTACCACCAGAGCAGATTATGTTCTCGCGGCAATACCCGAGGGCACCTTCCCGGAAATCTCCAACTGTGTTTGTGAACAAGGAGACCCCCCCCCATAGCGTATGACACCCTCAAAACATATCTTCTGCAGCAGTACTCGCTGTTGCCAGTCACCCGTATAGCAAAGCTTTATTAGCTCTCTCGATGTCGTACTCGATGTCGATAGTTTGCCCATATAGGACTTGATGACCAAAGCCGACGACCTTATGGACAGCCACTTCACGACCTTCAAGGCCTCCATCAACGCCTCCAATCCTGACGAAGAGGGCACCTATTCAACATCAACCAAAGCTGATGTCAATGCCGTAGGGCACACACGCCTAACCTAATACGTGCTGGAGCGGCAACAAAGCCACCCATTACCCACTACTCGCTCACGCCCTAACCAACGACTTCTACAGCCACTTACTGCTGCCCATCGACTGCAGTTTTACTACTACCACTCTTGATTCGGGGCTGCCACGAAGAAATGATTGACAATGGCCAAAGACCGTGTAAGTAAGCCATCGCTCCTGGCGAAGGCCTCCCATGTTTCTAATCTTTTCTTTTTACGTGATGCAGGAATGGGCATACAATTTTTGGTAGACATGGGTGCTTGTCGTTCTCTTTTGCCAAAGGAACTCCTCAGGACATGACGTAGTCTGTCTAAGTCTGCCAACGTCGGCCTGGTAGCTTTTAATGGATCTGTGATACCCACCTATGGTTACGAGAACCTCATATTATCGTTTAGAAACGGCAAATTTAAATTGGAAGTTTCTCGTTGCTGACGTCACATTGCCAATCCTCGGTGCGGACTTCCTCTCTCATTTCCACCTTCTGGTCAATGTCGCCCACCAACGACTGGTCAACACAGATTCGAACTCATCGACACCTCTTCAACCTGCCCCCTCTAACCTCACTCTCCTCTTCAGCGCACCCACGGATGCCTACACCCTCATCCGTACATCATAACAGGAAGTTTTCTGTCGAGAACTTCACCAAACACCCACGGTTCCTGCCAAACAAGGTATATATCAGCATATCAAGACGACGGGATCCCCAATCTTCGCCAAATTTGATTTCTGGCACCGGACTGATTGGTAGCCGCCAAACATGTGTCCACCGAAATGGTTGAAATGGGCCTTTGCCAAAAGGCACCCACCCCATGGTCATCACCCTTACACATTGTCCTGAAGAAAGATGGCTCCCTCCGTCCATGTGGGGATTACAAGCGCCTGAGCATACAAACAGAACCGGATCACTACAACCCCACCCCCAAACATCGCCGATTTGACCTACTTCCTACAAAAAGCGAAGGTTTTCTCCATGCTCGACCTTGACTGCCATCACCAGTCCCTTTGCTACATACAATTTTAATTACTCCTGCTGTGGCCTTCTTCAGCAGAAAACTGTCCAAGGCAGAATCAGGTTATTCTACTTTCGATTGTGAATTGCTGGCGGTACACCTGGGTATCTGTCACTTTCGAAATTTCTTAGAAGGTACACTCTTCGTCATTCACAGACCACATGCCTCTAGTGAACGCCTTCACTTGACAGTCTAACGCCTGGTCCGCCAGTCAACACCGACATCTCTCCACCGTGACTGAAAATAGTTGCACCCTTCGATACGTCCCTGGGAAAATGAATCCTGTTACCAATGCCCTGTCAAGAAACACTTTGGCAGCCGCTCAACTGGGATTGGATTACAACGCTTTGGCTGAGCCGAATGACAGGATCCAGTGTATCAAGCAAGTAGGACATCTTGCGCACCCCTCCTTTGTGAAGAAGTCCACCTTGAAAACTCCTACATCACTCTCATCTATAATGTCAATACTGGTAGACCGTGACCATGGATTCCTGCTCCCATACGCCGACAGCTGTTTGATTTCATTCACGGCCTTTCACATTCCTCGCGCCGTTCTACTACACAGCTGCTGAAGACGAAGTTCATAAGGATGGTCCGCGCCTGTACTTCTTGCCAACTTCCAAAGTATATTGATACACTGATTCATGAGTGAGCACCTTTCCTAAACCTCAGGGTTGTTTCGCCTACATTCACGTCAGCATTGTAGGCCCCATACCCACATCACGAGGAAATCGTTACTTGTTTACCGTCATCGACCAGTCATCTCGTTGGTCTGAAGTCATGCCCATGGAAACTGCAACATCCGCCTCATGTACTTCTGCCTTACTCTCAGGATTGATTGTAAGACTTGGTATCCCAGAGCATATTACTTCTGACAGGGGTACCACTTTCACCTCTAAATTATGGACATCATTAGCGAATCTCCTCGGCATCACCCTACATCAGATAACTGCCTACTACCCCGCTGCCAATGGAATGATTGAATGTTTTCATCCCACCCTCAAAGCAGCTTTGATGTCCCGCTGCAAGGACTCCAACTGGTTTTATACAGTTGCCCTGGGTCCTTCTGGGACTAAGGACCACTCTTGAAGACGCCCTGGATATCTCGGTAGCTTAAAGGATATGTAGCAACCTATTGGTCGTCCCTTCCGAATTA
>NC_090741.1:23853147-23855647 GCF_036898095.1 Palaemon carinicauda
GCCTTTACTAATGCAAGCATCATAACCAACGTTGGACAGCATAAAGAAAATAATTAGACGAAAGCGCATTGATATTAGCTTGGCGCCAGCAAATCCTACTGATCTTCTGCAGTTGGCTGCATATAAAATGTATAAACCTGATAACTTATCGGAAGAAAGTTTTCTTTTGTCTGATAGTGGTCCAGAAAGTAACCGTATCATTATGTTTGGAAGGAAATCCTAGGTACATTATCTAGTAGAATCGACATGGTTTGTTGACGGTACATTCAACATAGCCCCTATTTTATTCTCGCAAGTATATTGTATTTGGGCAAAAAAACTTGGTGTTCATCCAATTCTGTATATCTTTTTAACAAATAAGCAACGTTCAACTTACCTACGCATGTTTGAAATGGTTAAATCATTGGTACCTAATCTAAGACCGGAGTGTATCCATTGTGACTTTGAACAAGCAGCTATTGTTGCTATGACAGAATGCTTTCCGGGAATCCAAATAAGGGGATTTTTTTTTCATTTAGCACAAAGCATGTAAAGACATATAGCTGCAGTTGGAGCAACTAGGCAGTACAATAATGACCCTCATTTTGCCTTAAAAGCCAAAATGATACTTGCTTTGGCTTTTGTACCACATTGTGACCTTGACATCTACACAGAAGCACTTTCTGACTTTTTGCCTGAGGAACTCATGCCAATATTAGACTGGTTTGAATATAATTATATTGGTATCTACAATAGGCGCAGCAGACGTCGAAGGCCACCCTTGTATCCCCATGATATATGGTCGCAAAATGAAACTACTTTAAATGATGAAGATCGAACAAATAATCACACAGAAGCTCCTTATCGCAGAATTGCTTTTAAACTTGGAGCTAACCACCCAACCATATGGAAATTTATGGAAACTCTAATGAAATTACAAAAGGGTAGAGCTTTATATATGGAACAACTGATAGCAAGACGCAGACCACCATTAAAGCTGAAAAAATATAGAAGCGCTGATGAAAGAGTAATAAAAATTGTTCTCGAATACAACAATGAAAGAGACACTTTAGAGTATCTCAAAGGAATAGCCCATAACTCCCACATGAACTAAAGTTCCTATTTTTTAAAAGGTGCAAACCAATATATTTTTTTTACTTCTTCGTAAACAATAAAATGTTTGAGATACTTTTAACTTTTTTACATAATTACAAAACAAATTTGTTTATTCTTTACATTTCTTTTATATACACTTTGCAGTAGAATAGTTAAAACTGCCAAAATAAAAGAAAACTGCAGAGGGGAAAAAATAAACAAGTGTAGTTATGTTTCTGATGGCGAAATGTCCCGGTGGCGAAATGGTCCAAGTGGCGAAAAGCTGGTGGTGAACTGGCGGTGGCTAATATATATATTTGTATATATCCCTCTATGTAAATGTGTTTGTGATAGCTCAAATCCACCTGATCACCGCCAAATTTCCATAACTTCCATATTATCTAAAGTTGTTGAATGTGTTCTCACAAATCGTCCTAATGCTATACAGAGAACCCTTGATTTTGGTCAGGAAGTTTGTATGATTAGCATTGATTTCAGCACTGCCTTTGACCATACTAATCATGAGGCCCTCATTTTCAAAGTCAAACAGTTGCGAGTGGGTGGGTTGTTTCTTTGCATTATTATTTATTTTTTAAGTAATAGATCTCAAAGAGTTGTTGTTGATGAGCGCCATAGTGAGTATAAGAATGTGATGTCCGGTGTTCCACAGGGTAGTGTTCTTGGCCCATTACTTTTCAGACTGTATACATATGACATGTGGTTTCGCCTTGAAAACAAGCTTGTTGCATATGCAGATGATGCTATTCTCTTTTAATCAATTCCATCCTTTATGTAAATGTGTTTGTGGTAGCTTAAGTCCCGTTGATTACCGCCCAATTTCCATAACTCCCATATCATCCAAAGTTTTTGAAGTTCTTCCGGCAAAACGTATTAATAGGTTTGCTGAAGGTAATCATCTATCCCCTAGTTTGCAATTTGTTTTTATTTTTAAACGCCTTGGAGCATATGATGCCCTTTTTACAATCTCCAATGCTGTATAGAGATCCCTTGATTTTGGTCAGTAAGTCCATATGATTAGCCTTGATTTTAGTGCTACCTTTGACTGTGTTAATCATGAGGTCCTCATTTTCAAAGTCAAACAGTTGGGAAAGGGTGGGTCATTTTTTAGCATTAATATTGATTTTTTAAGTAATAGATCTCAAAGAGTAGTTGTTGATGGGCACCATAGTGAGTATAGGAATGTGATATCCAGTGTTCCATAGGGTAGTGTTCTTGGCCCATTACTTATCATACTGTATACATATGACAAGTGGTTTGGCCTTGAAAACAAGCTTGTTGCATATTCAGATGTTGCTACTCTCTTTGCATCAATTCCATCCCCTGAATGTAAATCTGGGGTTGGTGAATCCCTTAATTAAGATCTACCTAAAATTAGCGCATGGTGCAAATTATGTGGTATGAAGTT
>NC_090741.1:23865647-23870647 GCF_036898095.1 Palaemon carinicauda
CAGTACTGATGGTGAAGTTACAAGAAAAGCCAGGAATGACTCAAGAGAATATCTAGACAAGAAAGCAGATAAGGCTGACAAAGCTATGAGCTCATGAAATGACTATGGTGTAAGAATTGTTTATAAAATTGTTTATGAAATCTAGACTGAGATTGAGAAGAAAAAGCATATGCCCATCAGGAAGAAAAAAAGATCTGTTATGATATTAAAAATCTCAAACGATGGAAAGAACCTGGTTACGATGGAATAACTGCTGGTATAATATTGGCCGAAAATGAAGTGACTCCTAGATTACTTACAAGATTATTTTGTAGAATATGTCATGAAGAGGGCGAACCTGATCAATGGGAGTTAGGAGTTTTGCTGACATATACACAGAAAAGATATATAACAGATTGCAATAATTAGAGACGCCACACACTCACGTCATTTTCCAGAAAAATAATAATATATATATATATATATATATATATATATATATATATATATATATATATATATATATATATATATATTTATATATATACACATATATATATATATATATATATATATATATATATATATATATATATATATATATATATATATATATATATATATATATACATATATATATATATATATATATATATATATATATATATATATATATATATATATATGTGTGTGTGTGTGTGTGTGTGTGTGTGTGTGTGTGTGGTAATTTTGCGTGTATATTTTTCAAATGTATGTGTACTGTACATGCAGAAACTCATCAAGACGTACAAAACATACAGCACCATACTACTGTACTATAAACATTTGGGACATTGAAAAGTAAAACTTCACTCTCCTTTTTCCTGAAGGTAGTTTGGCAGGAAAGGGGAGCTGGCATCCCTACCTCGTTCACAGGAAGACGTCCATCAGGGGAGGGCAGCTGAGAATGTTAAATCAGGTGACGTGCAATGGGAAATAAAATATGAAAAGGAACATGTAAAACACTATTGGTAACTTTTTCTTTCTTTTGTTTTATGAGTATTGATATCAGATTGTGGATTCTTTAACCCTGTATATTTATGAGGAAGAGAGAAATAAGAAAGTAAACGTATATTAATAAAAATATCCCATAAATGCACAAATTCTAGTAGATAGGAATATATTTTCTCTATATTTTCGATATGTTAATGCAAGCTTTTAAATCACCAATAGTTTCAAGCTAACAACGAAAAGATGGATATACAGGAGAAAAATAGATAGGCATAAAGAATAGATATATCAGATCGACCGAAAAATTATAAGATGATTACTGCGATACTTGTGAAAATAAATTCTCTTCACTTCAATTACTTTTCATGGTTTCTTTCTATTGCATCCTGAGAAAAAATAGTAAGAAGTACTCGTAGCTTGGCATAAAAAAAATACATATTTTTCAGTTGATTTAAATACAAAATTTTTTCACTGAATTATTCGGGAAAGAGAATATTTTGGATAAGAAAAAAAAATCAATGATTATGTACGTCGGTCAACTGAAAACGAAAACAAAAAAATAATAGTAAATTACATTGGATGGTAAAAATACACCCACTTTAGCCGACTGATTTTGTAAATGATAAATATCAAATCAATAATTTTCATCGAAAGGTATGAAGAAATTAAACAGCTGCTATCAAAATATTTATAGTTTAACTGACGAATGCAGGCTAATCTCTATTAAAAGAAAAAAAAATCCTTTGCAGGAGCCTCAGTTCTTGATTTAGATTTGGTGAGGCTCAAGTTTGATATAATGGGACCCCATATATGGCCGGACTCCAGATGGACTATGTCAGCAAGAAAATTTTTGAATTTTCAAATTAACTACTGGAGTATCGACACACTGGCAAACTCTTTCTACCCAGTATACTGTGTCATATTGACATAAATATCCCAAATTTTGCATTATTTTAATTATTTTTAATTTTGGGTCACCTGAAGCTATAGCTTGTTCTGTTCGTATGTGAATCGTCCCGTGATCAGTTGTTTTTTGCTCTCAAGAAATACATAGACTACACACACAATGAAACACACACTCTCTCATACACATACCCACACATATATAAACACAAACACAACACACACACATGCTCATACACATAACCATATATATATATATATATATATATATATATATATATATATATATATATATATATATATATATATATATATTTATGTATATATATACATATATATATATATATATATATATATATATATATATATATATATATATATATATATATATAAATACATATCACCCACGAATGGCATTTAATACCGAATTCTATCTTGGGAAAATATATCCACTTGGAATTAATTTTATGGTAACAGCTTCTAGCCGGGTGGAGATTCGAACCCCCACCTATTCAGCTGGAAATCATGCCTGCTGGGACTGTACCGACTGAGCTATCAAGAAAGATAAAAGTTTATGACAAGTCCCCATACATATTCTTGTTGAATTCAGGAATCTGTTCATACACTTGAAATAAACCCATCTCCACCATGATAGCTGAATCGAGGGTTTGCAACACGGGGCTATTTTAAATTAATATATATCACAAGCACGCATGATTTCAATCAATGTAAATATCACCCACGAATGGCATTTAATACCGAATTCTATCTTGGGAATATATATCCACTTAGAATTCCTTTTATGGAAACAGTTTCTGGCTGGTTAGAGATTCGAACCCCCACCTGTTCGGTTGGAAACCATGCCTACAGGGACTGTACCGACTGAGCTATTAAGAGAGATAAAAGTTTATGACATGTCCTCATACATATTCCTGTCGAATTCCAGAATCTGTTCATACACTTGAAGTAAATGCAATGGCACCATGATAGCTTAATCGTGAATTTTCAACACGTGGTTATTTTGAATGAATATATATCACAAGCATGCATGATTTCAATCAATGTAAATGATGAACTTGACATAATTGATGAAAACAGAAAAACGGCCCGGAATAAAACATCATTACCAAGGAGTCTGAAAATTAGAAGGGGGTTACTAAGCTAGAACCGAAATAATTAAAGATGAAGATGGAGAAATACTCACCAGAGACGAGGATATAACGAAAAGATGGGAGCAATATTTTCAGGAAATACTGAATAGACCTGACCCAGTAAATCCCATTAATGAGGAGACCTTTTATGGTCCTTGATTAGAATTGGAGCTACCCACTAGAGTGGAAACAAATAAAGCAATTAAAAGTTTGAAAAATAGTAAAAGACCAGGAAATGATAACATTCCAACAGACCTTTGGAAATATGGGGGTGAAGTGATTCGAGAAAACTTCCTGATCTGATAGTGACAATCTGGAATGAAGAAATTACTCCAGATCAGTGGGAGGAAGAAATCTTTACCCTGATACATAAGAAGGTAGATAGATTAATGTGCAGTTATTATCGAGGTATTTGTTTACTACCTACAGCATATAAAATATTTACAATAATTATATACCACAAACTTACCACCAATGCAGAAAATATAATCGTAGAATATCAGTAACAGTCTACCATTGACCAAATATTCTTCCTCAGACAACTAATAGAAAAACACTGGGAACATAATAAACAACAAACCCACTTATTTAAAGACTTCAAACAGGCATATAGAATCATACACCGAACACCAATTGGGAATATAATGAGAAAATTTGGAATACCCTCAAAACTCATTAGGGTAACGAAAGCCTGTTATAAAAATACCCTATGCTCAGTTAGATGCGGCTCAAGATATGCTACAACTTTTTTTGGTGAAAAGCAGCCTTAAACTAGAATGTATGATATTCCTTTTCTCTTCAACCTGGTAATGGAAAGGTAGTAAGAAGCATAACTGCCAAACCAGAAGGGGTCATTTTTAATAACGTAAGGGTCAACTGCTTAGGCTATGCTGATGACAAAGATATCATACAGGTCAACCTTAGGGACGTGGAAAACCTGACAACACAGTTCAAAACTATGGCTTGGCAGGTGGGACTAAAGATAAAAAAGGTAAAACTAAAATTATAGAAGTAACACGAACACAGCAAATAAAAGGAAATGTAAATCTAGCGGTCATCAGAATAGAAACAGTAGAATCCTTTAAATATCTGGCTACTATTATGTAGAAGAATACAGGAATGGCTGAAGAAGTTACAACGATGATTGAAGCAGCCTACAGATGTTATTTCAGCCTCACAGACCTTTATAAACGACGATCAATCTCCCGTAAAACAACATTGGGAATATATAACAGAGTTTTCAGACCAGTTTTGATATATGGATACGAGACATGGTCTCTAACAAAAACATTACAGATAAAAATTTACATTTTTGAAAATGGGATTCTGAGAAAAATAGAGGGGCCCATCTATGACCAAGAAATAAATGGATGAAGAAGACAACATAATATAGAAAAAGGAAATAGTACTAACCAACCAAATATATGTAATATAATTAGATCAAGAAGACTCCAATGGGCAGGACACATGGCTTGTATGGATAAGGATAGAACTCCAGAGAGGATATTCTTGGCTGAGGTTGCTTGAAGAAGACATGTAGGACGGCCAAGAAAAGATTAGAAAAGATGCTTGGAGGAACAAGTAAGAGTCTCTGGGGAAACTCAAATGAATGGTTCCATCAGGCAGAGGATAGAGAAGAGTGGAAAATCCTATCACGAGCGGTCATGGGTCAAAATGTGGCATAAATACCAACGGCGTGAGTGAATGAGTGATTTTTTTTATGCTAAGATGAGAAATAGTAAAGCTGCAGGACCGGATAATATACCAGTAGAGGTATGAAAGAGTCTGGGAGGCGAAGGCATAGATATCTTGTGGGACCTGACGCAGAAGATCTTCAATCAGGAAAAGATGCCAGAGGAATGAAGAAGAAGCCTAATCATTCCCATCTATAAGGGGAATGGAGGCATCCAGGAATGTGGCAAATACAGAGGCATAAAGCTGGAAAGACATACTACGAAAATATTGGAAAAGATCATT
>NC_090741.1:23878147-23893147 GCF_036898095.1 Palaemon carinicauda
TGCATTTATGGTCAATATTAAAAACATTTGGCAGTGTTCTATACCCAATTTTATGGAGAGTCCTGTGTTATTATGTAATTCCTCTTAAATGTCTGGGTTTGATCAAGTCTGTTCATGAGCATAGCAAGTGCTAATTTAATGATAGTGGAGTTCTAACAAATGAATTTCCAGTTTAGTACTCAAAGGGAATTTTTTGTCACCTATGTTGTTTATACTCACATGAATTTTTTAGTGCATATAAAAATCAGAAATGATCGAGAAGAATTGGACTGGATCAGTATCACATAAGGTTGGGCTAAAGATAAATAAAAGAAAAACTGAGATAATGAGAACGGAATATGCAATTAACGATGAAATATCATTGGAAGGAGAAATGATTAATAGGGTAGAATAATTTATATATTTAGGAACTATGATCTCCAAAACAAGGTCTCTAGAATTTGTGCTTAAAGAAAGATCGGAAAAAACAAATTAGACAATGGCTATGTTAAGTAAAATCTGGAAATCTAATCCCCTGAAAACACATAAAACATCAGTTTAGTTAGATCGGTGTTGCTGTGTGAACATGCGTTATGGTATGACAATGAAACAATCTCTAACAGATTTAGAAGTTTTCAGAACAAAGATCTCAGAAGGATATTGGAAATTAAATGGCATGACAGGATTAGAAATAAAACGATAAGAGAGATTACTCGAGTGATGTATGTGGATGAGATCATGATGACAGGTAGATGGCGATGGTTTAGGCATGCTCTTTGAATTCTCCAAGAGAGATTACTTCACCAAACATTTATCTGGGCACTAGAAGAGTTGGAAGACCGAGTCGAAATGGCTGAGGTCTATGAAGCGTTAAGTAGATGATGAATGGAGAAGTGTTGAATTAAAAGCTGAAGATAGAGATGATTGACAAAATGTAACCGAGCCCCTTTGCGTCAATAGTCATAAGATGAGATGGTTATGATGATGATTTACAAGAAATTTACATAACAGTTCTCCACAAAACAAGTAGAGAGAGAGAGAGAGAGAGAGAGAGAGAGAGAGAGAGAGAGAGAGAGAGAGAGAGAGAGAGAGAGAGAGAGAGAGAGACCATTTGTGTGCTCTTTCACGTTCGATATTATAATCTTCGATTACATCGTATAATAGTTTTATCTTCGTTCATCAAATAAGACCTAATTATATCACCGCTTCTTTCACTCAATATCAGGATACCGTATTGTTTCAGAAGGAACATCAGTTGCCAGTAGATGTTGCTACAGTATAACTACAATCTAAATGTTTAAGCACATCACATGGCTTGACATAAGATTCTGTTCCTACAGAATACACTACAATATAGGGATGATATTCAATGCAGAAAA
Organism: Palaemon carinicauda; assembly: GCF_036898095.1. Taxonomy (NCBI): domain Eukaryota; kingdom Metazoa; phylum Arthropoda; class Malacostraca; order Decapoda; family Palaemonidae; genus Palaemon; species Palaemon carinicauda. Next base: position 23,879,506 of record NC_090741.1, read on the forward strand.
ATCACCATTTTTTTGCTCCCGGATGCCCTGCTGCCAGTAGGTCGAAGGCATACATACTGAAATTTTCTGTTATCAAATCATCACTCCGATCATGACGAAAATTGCGTAACTACAAAGTTTATGTGCAAAGCCACCATGCCTGATACGGAAATAGCCAGAAAATTCTCGATATTGAATATGCCTTATCAGTTAAGCATATAATAACCATATTTTTAAAGACAATATTTAATTAGTATCTTTTATGATAGACGATAGTCGCTTTTCAATAAGCTAAGGGAGTACCAGTCATATAAAGTTAAATAAAATAATTAAATAAATAATGGACCACTCAAGTGTAGAATAATAAAAATTTTAGAAGAAAAAAAAGTCGTTGGTTAAAAAAGTGTAAACTTATATATCATCGTTGCCAGAGGAGATAAAAACTACGAGTCGTAAAGATGGTTCCCATAAAGTAACTTTTGTGAGCTATTTCACGAAGAACATTACTGCAAGATAGAATAGTAAAACTTTGAGCACAAAAACTTCTTGTTTATCATTGTTGTATATAAGGAAAAATAATGGTATAAGTAAATATGTAAACGTTAATATATGTAAGAATATGAGCTCGATTTCAATCAGGTTCATAATTAAGTAAAATAGAAAAAAAAAAATACAAATTTTGATGTTTTATTTTGTTCTAATGCACTATTACCATTGTTCACTAGAAACTGATCTACAGTTTAAAAATATTGCTGCTAAAAATAGTAGTGACAAATAATCTGGTACTGACCTACAGTATATCTTTTAAAGCAACAACAAAGACTCGAGAGGTATTCCGTCCATATCGCTTTATTCAAGATGGATATAAGACATGTTTCAAAAACTTCTGAAAGTCACCATTTTGTAACCTTAAACAAAGCCGTAAATAAAAAAAGCATACACACACACACACACACACACACACATATATATATATATATATATATATATATATATATATATATACATATATATATATATATATATATATATATATATATATATATATACATATATATATATATATATATATATATATATATATATATATATATATATATATATATATATATATACATATATATATATATATATATATTTTTTTTAATACATATATATATATATATATATATATATAAATTATATATATAAATCATATATATATATATATATATATATATATATATATATATATATATATATATATATATATATATATATATATATATATATATATATGAACTGATCGTAATCATGGCGGCCGTGACCGGCCTGAGTAAATGCCAATGGTTGCTCTCATTGTTAGAGAGATTAACGGTTAGGCTGTGGTTTGGAGCTCAGAAGTCTGTTAATGGACAACTTGTGCATCGGCTTGGGCATCGGAGTCACTAACCTCCCTCCCAATTTGTTCTTGAAGAAAGATCGTGAAGAAAAACCATTCATGATAGGCATAGCCGTGCCAATATATGAGCCTTTGAATAAAAGGACTCATGGGGCAGGTTGTCTTGTTTAGGTCCCTATAGAATAGGTCATGAAAGGGAGAGCAGGTGCCAACATGTGCGCTGAACCGAGTAATATTTTTCTGTGGGTATTTCTTAAGTAACGTAACGTAATCTTAGTAAGTGTGCCCTAATAAACTTAAAATAATATAGTCTGTTTAAAGCAATCCCCTTGGATATTATTTGTGCATAAATACCTACTCCATACGTGCTTTCCTGAATTGATTGCACCTCAATACAACCCAGATCGTATAACATTAAAGGGTGTCAGGTGTGTGGTTGGTATTATTGATATAACACTTGTGCTAAATGATTTCAGCCGTTGTGTCATAATTGAAAAAGAGGAAACAAAAAATAATAATAATAATAATAATAATAATAATAATGGTAAACACGAGAAATTCGACGGCGAGTGGCGATGAGGGAGAAAGGGGTGAAGTGAATTTTTTAGCTCTTATATGACCGGTACTCAGTGAACGATTTCCCACCACACATGGCAATAGTGATTAAACCATAGAGGCAGCCTGCACCCAACCTCTTTCGACAGACTTCAAAGGTTGGGGTGCCTCTAGCAATGGACCTCGAAAAGGAAGAGGTCTGAGAGGTGGGAAATTAGCAGCTGGCAGTTGTTGGAACTGGGGGGAAAGGGTCACCTTAGGGATCTATGCTACTATGACGATTAGCGGTGGTGTTTTGGATATGAGGCCACAAACCACCTTCTGAATGCTGTGAGAAAAAAAACCCCATAAGAATTAAAAACCATGTCCCCCTGCACCTACGGGAAGAAGGGAAAGAGGATGGGGAAGGTGATCAAGGGTCCCTCGGGGTGCCTGTGAGACCTGCCAGGAGAGGGAAACAGAAGTGCCAAGGTATCAGGCAGCAGTACCTGCCCCAGAGTGTGGAGTGGTGAGCCAGACGGTCCCCCGGTAAGCAGTAAGGGATACCCCCTCTCCAGGGATTGTGTTTTCTTAGTGAGTGCTTAAAGAGGTTAGAGGGGTGAAGAAGCCGCCCCTCACCACTGCTCCCACTCATAGAAGTAGGAATGCTATTCCTGTCCTCGAATAGAGGTAGAATCATGTGTGTAACAAGTTTGAAGAACTGCTCGTTATGGATGATAGCAAATCGTTGGAGTGTCCAGTGCTGAACATGGCAGGCACCCACCCACGGGCTTAGTGACCCTCTGATGAAGAACGGATGTAATAACACGACGTAAAGCAGAAATAACAGCACCGAAAAAAAATTAGGGTCAAGTTCACCTGCGGATGGAGCGCGTAGGAAACATAAGATCTTGACGACTCCGGAGAGAGAATGGGAGGGAGAATCACAATGAAAATGCTAGTAATGGCTTTTCCATGGGGATGTCAGCGTAAAAGAGTGTGGTTGATGTAAGAGTAGCAAGTTCCCGGATTTCTTGCACATGCGAAGTGTTGTGTTCTTTATTGAAGATGATATCTGATCTAACGTTTTTCCTCCCACTTTGTTAAAGAAAGCCAATCCTGTAATTTTTGTACGTCCTTACACATAACGTGTAGATATAGAAAGGTCCCTAAGGAAAACATGTGATAGGAAAGGCCAGAACATAGTTGTTGTTACCTTTTAAGTTTAATAGAGTGAATATGGACATCCTAGGTCAATTCCCCCAAGGGAGGAATAGTTAAGTGAGTAGGTACCCCCCCTTACCCCGGGCTACGTGGAAGAGAAAAATGTAGAGGAGGCACAAGGAGGTGACCGGGCCATCCTTTGTGCCCTAGAGAGTGTGAGAGGATATGGGCCCGGAAATAGAGAGGTATCTGCCACAAGGTAGTTGAGGCCATAAAAATCATGTTTATTATATGTATGTTCTTTCCAAATGTTTTGTGAAAAGATGTATTAAATTTGGTTTATTTTTTTTGTCTGATATAATCGTATCAAAGGTATATTCATCTATCATATAGATAGGTTTCTGTTGTATTCACGATAATATTAAGATTCATTCAGATTTCGTTACTCTATGTTGATCCTAATTTTGCTGTCTCCAATATTTTTATGTATGTTTTTCCATTTTGTTGTGCTGTCTTCAACAAATGATTTTTTCTCTATTGAGGATTTCTGTATTGTGACAGGTAATCATTAAACATGGGTTGAAAATTGAACATCATTACTAATCCTTTAGTTTTTAGATTTTGCTGTAGAAATAATATTGCTTAGTCATTGAGTAGTATTTTCTTTTTTTCTTTTTTTTTCATTATTTACTGTTTAAATATGCTTGTAATGTCCGGGATGTAAGTTATAAATAATTTTCTTGCAGTTTTAAAGGTGCCAAACGAGTGTTGGGACTGTAACTCATTCTTTTTACTTTAATTTTTAGTTTAATTTTCCTTGGTTGTGTGTATGAATGTTGTAATGCATTGACACATCTGTTGATAAAACATATGATTATTGTTGTGAATTTTTATTCCAAATATTTGTGATGATGTATCTAAACCTGAATTTTGTATGTCTCTATGACCTATTGTCGGGGTGAGATTCCTCTTTGTGTAACTTGCAATTGTAACAGGCCAACTGGTAATATGATCCGAATTTGAATTTGTTCATGCACCCAACGAGGATGGTACTCAAATGGAAATGTAGAGGAAAAAAAAGGAAGAAAGATCTTAAAGTTAAAGAAGAAAATAGAAAAATCTAAAAAATTGGGAAAAAAATGAATCTGAATTTACAGGACGTAGAATCTGAGGGGAGAGTGATGAACTCATTGTAATTCTGGCAGCCGTGGCAGGACTGGTTAAAGAACAATGGTTTCTTTATCTTTGTTAGAGAGAATAACGGTGAGGCTGTGGTTTATCACTCAAAAGTCCTTTAAGGACAGCTTGGGAATTGGCGTTGGCATCGTAGTCACTAAACTCCCTTCTGATTGGCTCTTAAAGAAAGAACGTATATAACAGCCAATCATGATGGGAATAGTCACGCCAATGTATGGGACTTTGAATGAAAGGACTCGAAGGACAGGCACTCTTGTTTGGGGCCCCATAGAGTGTTTCACAAAAGGGAGGGAAGGTGCCAACATGTGAGCTAAACTGAGTACCCCTTTTCTAAGTGTTTTTTCTTAGTAATGTAGCATAATCATAATTAAAGGCAAACTTGTAAACTTGAGAGAGTATAGCTTTTGTAAAATGTCCCCTCAGATATTATTTGTGCATGAAAACCTCCTCCATTCAAGTTTTCCTAAATTGATTGAACCCAATACGACCCAGACCTAGTTATATATATACTGTATATCTATTCACTATGGCACTTCCCCCAATTTTGTGAGTAGCCGACATCAAACAAAGGAACAAAAGGAAACCTTTCATATTTGCACTTCACCTAGCCTGACGTAGGATTTAGCCGAGTTTGGCTGGTACTGTTCTGGTGCCACAGCCCACCATACCTTGTTATCCACCACAAATGAAGTTTCATATGCTGAATCTCCTACTGCTACTACCTCTGCAGTCACCAAGCCGACCGGAGAAAAGAGCTGGGCGTACTGGAACTGTGTCAAACTCGCTGGCCATTCATTCCTATTACTAGCACACTCTCTTGACTCTCTCACCTCTATCTTCCGATCACCCAGAGCTTTCTTCACTGCATCCATCCACACAAATCTCGACCTTCTTCTTGTACTTGTCCCATTAACTCTTGCATTCATCACCTTCTTTAGCAAAAGGCCACTTTCCCTTCTCTCAACATGGCCAAACCAGCTCCACGCATTCATATCCACTTAAGCTGCTAAATCATTTCTTACACCAATTCTCACCCTCACTACTTCATACCTTATGTTATTTTATCGAGAAAAATAGGCCATTCCCTCATACACCTCATCTAAAATACTTTCAATTTCTGTCCCTCCGTTACTTTCATTCCCCACAACTCCAACCCATACATCACAGGTGGTACAATCACTTTTAAATACAGAACTTTCTTCATAATCATGGCTAACTTTACAACTACCTTAACTGCCCCTAACACATTGCATCATTTATTCACTCTCTGGTGTACTTCTGCTTCTGCTCCACAATTTTCTGAAACAACAGACTCCAAGTACTTAAACTGATCTACTTCTTCAAGTAACTCTCCATTCAACATGACATTCAAACTTGCACCACCCTCCCTTCTCGTGTTTCTCACAACCTTACTCCTACCTACATTAGCTCTCAACTTCCTTCTCTCACATACCGTTCCAAAGACTGTCACTAATCGACCAAGCTTTTCTTCCTGGTCTGCACCCAGTAGAATATCATCCGCAAACAACAACTGGTTTACTTGCCATTCATGATCACTCTCGTTTATCAGTTTCAATCCTTGAGCAAGCAATCGAGCATTTACCTCTCTCACCAATCCATCACCAACAAATTGAACAACCATAGCAACATCACATATCCTTGCTTCAGCCCCACTCTCACTGGAAACCCCTCACTCCTTCTTATCCTACCCTAATACATGCCTCACTACCTATGTAGACACTCTTTACTGGTTACAACAACCTTCCACCATTTCATATAACCTAATCACATTATACATCGCTTCCCTATGAACTCTATCATAATCTTTCTCTAGATCCATAAAGACAATAAGAACCTCCGTGCCTTTTGTTAAATATTTTTTGCATATCTGCTTAACTGTAAAAATCTGATTCATGCATCATATACCTCTTCTAAGACCACCCTGTAAAGCTAGGATTCCATTTTGTCTTTTATCCTTATTCTTATTAATTAGTGCTCTACCATACATTTTTCCAACCACAGTCAACAAACTATTACCCCTTCAATTACAACACCCATACACATCTCCCTTACCTTTATATAGTGGTACAATACACGCACTCACCCAGTCTACTGTTACCATTGACAACATAACAAATATTGAATAATCTCACCAACTATTCAAATACAGCTACACACCCTTCTTTTAACATTTCAGTCCTCACACCATCCATACCAGTTGTTTTTCCTACTCTTTTTTCATCTAGTGCTATCCTCACTTCCTCTCTCGTAACCTCTTTCTCAATCTTATCTCCCATCACGGACAACTCAACACCTGCAACAGCAATTATATCTGCCTCCTATTATCCTCAACAATCGGTAAACTTTCAAAATATTTCGTCCACATTTTCCTTACCTGCTCTTCTTTTAAAAACATTCCATTTCCATCTTTCACTGTCTCTGCTATTCACAAATCCCCCTTCCTTATTCTCTCCACTTCTTTCCAAAACTTCTTATTTTCTTCATATGAAAGACCCAATCTGTAACCCCACCTCCAGTCAGCTGCCCTCTTTGCCTCATCTACCTTATGTTTTACTTCCTCTTATTTCTCTCTATATCTTTTATTCTTCTCTACACTACTACTCTGCAACCATTCTTCAAATGCCCTCTTTTTCTCATCCACTTTCATCTTTACTCCATCATTCCACCATTCACTACCCTTCCTCATTCTGCCTCCTACAATTCTCTTGCCACCCACATAACTTGCCACCCCAGAAAAATGTTCTTTTACTTACTTCCCCTCCTCTAAATTACCATTTTCTCTCGCTTTCATTCTGCCGTTAGCCATTCACAAACTTTCTTTATACTCACTTTTTACTTCTGGTTTTATTACCTCTTCAACGTTCACTACCTCCCCTTTACATCCCCCACTCTATTCCCCCATCCTTTGGCTACAACTTATTTTCCTTCCACCAAAAAATTATCAGACATACCGTTATCCATACCCCTATACACATGCATGTTTTTCAATTTTTAAAACATTCTTCCGATCTTCCATTTGCCACTCTTACCAATGCATACTGCTTAATACCTTTAAAAAATAAAATAAAAACAGTAACTAAAACTTATTACCAGTTCATGCACAATATACATATCTACCAGTCTCTTACCACTCTCATTATCCCCTGGTACGTCACACTTCCCAGTAACACCTTCTACCACTCTAGCACCCAATGTAACATTAAAGTTAACCATAACAACTACATAATTCCTTCTACCCAATCTTTCTATACACCTAGTTAGTTCATTATAGTATTCATTCTGCTCTTCTTCACTTTTCTCACGACCTTGCCCATAACCATTAACAAAAGCCCAACACTCCCTAACCAACCTAAACCTAACCCACATTAACCTGGATGATATCTCCTTTCATTCCGGTACTTTACCAGACATCCATTCACTCACCAATAAAGCCACCCTCTTTCTTGCTATTCCCCTTTCAATCCCAGATACTCTACCTGTCACTTCACCAAACATCACTCCATCCTTCTCTTTTGTCTTTGTCTCACACAAAGCCAATATATCTATCCTTCTATTCCTGAACATACCTCCTATCTCACATCTTCTACTGTCTATCCTACTACATCCACGCATATCCAGACACCCCAACAGAGTACAGGAGAGCAGTCAATCTCCCGCTAGCTCCACCTCTTTGATAATTCAAAGGAATGATATTCAGGAGAGGGGGTTGTCGGTCCCCTCGTCCTCTTTCCATTCAGTCACCTTTTACGACACACAGGGATATGTTGGCGCTCTTTTAATTGTTGTTGTACCCCCGTGGTTGCAGGGGTCAGAAAATAGAGTTTATATATATATGTATATATATATATATATATATATATATATTAAGGTCAATTTATGAACCGATAAATTCCTAGATTTTTGAGAAAGACAGAGAGACAGAAAGACGCACAGTGGTAGATATACCTTTCAAAGAGACGTAATTCAAGAAAGACAACATTTAGATTTATCCATGATGGATTATCATATATATCATTATGTGTTCTCTCTCTCTCTCTCTCTCTCTCTCTCTCTCTCTCTCTCTCTCTCTCTCTCTCTCTCTCTCCCAAGAAGTTTACATGATGGATATGTATAATGATAATTATAGGATCTCATTGTCGCTCTATGTCTGTCTCTCTGTTAGTTTCATTACCTAAACGAAGGCAAAAAATTTTGAAAAAAAAAAAAAAAAAAAAAAAAAATCGTTTTCTAGTACGACTATGAAAGCATAAGAAAAAACTTCTAATTGCATTTCATTCTGTTGCTTGGGGCAACGTATACAAATTTGCTCTTTTCACGGCCTTTTCGCTTACTGATTTCTCGCATTCCGGTTACATATTTTTATTCTAACTCTGGTATCAGATTTTATTGTTGAAACACATGTGGTCTTTATTTGAGATTTTTTTTAGATCTGGCTTTCAGAGTTATTGAAGTATAATTATTACCTCCCAAAATTTAATCATCTGTAGTTGATTAAAAAACATACCCATATCCATTTTTCAACATTTTTGCTAACAAACAGCGAGTAAACAGAATTTAATGACTATACCATTTAGGCCAGATAATATTATGATATAAATTATTGAATAATTATTGACATTATTGACATCATTTTATTTGGTTTATATAGAATAGATAATGCCAACCAAAATACATTTCATAGTTATTAACGAACTAGGACCTAATATGCAGGAATCATAACAAAATCAGAAATTACTTCTTGTATTGTATCAAATAGTATTTGATTGGGATTTATGCTTAGCAATTGTAAGAAAATATTAATTTTCAAGAAACAATACATATTTCATGATCTTGATCTGACAAAACTATAATAGTATAGTAAATAAGAACAGGAAATAACTGACATAAAATTAGTTTCCAAGACAATATTCATTACCATATGTTTTTTTTTATAAAATGCCTATTTCCAAATAAACCTTACGCAAAATAACTTCCATTCCAAAGAAATGGCTTAATCTGCATCAAATTATACAAAGGGGATGTAATAATAGCTCTTCAGTCTTATGAGAATTATGCATGAAATGATTATGAAAGATATTGGTGTTTCTTTAATTACTTTAGGGCGATTGAATTTGGACTTGAAGAGAACGTTAAATTTGGCATTTGTGAGAGAGAGAGAGAGAGAGAGAGAGAGAGAGAGAGAGAGAGAGACGGTGGCTCTGGGAAGCAGTATACATTTGCCAGTCTAATTGTCTATCTATCTACCCATATATACTGTGACAACGTATCTGTTAGGTTCTAACAGAAAGTCGAGAACTTTACAACTGAGGTTTATCAAACAGACAATGAGCTTATAGAGAAGTTGTTAATAGCATCGATGTCACAAAAATTAAAACCATATGATACACACCGACAGGAAATTTAAATAGCTTTTTCTATTATCAGTGGGGGATAGAGCGAGATGTAAAAAAGAAAAAGGTTGCTTTACAGTATGTGAACGTGTATGCAACACGTCCGGTATATTGCGCCCCCTAAAAAGACGTGTGTATGAAAGGAGGAGCCTTGCTCTAGAAAGGCAAAGTTTAGGTGGGTCATCTGACAGGATATATGCGATCAGTGAAGACCGAGTCGTCTTTGCCACGAATGTTGATTATGAAAGCCTTGGGTATTAGACGGATCACAAGGAAAGTGTATGTGTAAGGGGGCGTCAATATTGACTTCCTAGTGTTGATGTGCGGAAGACGTGAATTGTGTTGTGTCAGTCTTCTTGTGCGTTGCCTAACAGGGGGCTTGTAAGTCTGGCAGCATGGAGTCCATTTTCCCAAAAAGCAACGTAGTCGTTGAAGATTGCAGACTGATAAGCAGGGGTGACCAAAGGGTAACCATACACCATTTGAGCTGCTGAGACATCTTATAATGCAGTTTGGACAAGTTCGAGTAGGAGTCGTATCCAAAGGGAATGAAGTATGTTTATTCCCTGAGGAAAGCCGTTTGTGGCAGGTTATAGGTGATCGATACTGGCCATTTCCCTGAAGAGATGAGAGCAACATGCATATGAAAGCAAGTAGAGGATATTCTAACAACATTTAAGAAAAGTAAATGGACAGTGGAAGGATATAAAATAAGAATGGCAGGTTATAGATTGGCATTAAGAATAACAGAATGGGTCCCTAGATATTGCAAACGAAGCACGGAAGGAAAATAAAACAATGAATTGACCAACTAGGAAAGTTTGCTGGTGTGGACTGGCATAGAAACACCATAAACAGACATATGCATAGGGAATGTCACAAGCCCTTTTTTTCTGCAGTGGACTAGATATGGCTGATAATGATGAAGATGATGATAATGATGATGATGGTAATGATTGATTTAACATATATATATATATATATATATATATGTATATATAATATATATATACACATATATATATATATATATATACACGTGCTCTTAGATGCAGGTTCTCCGATTCAATCTTTATTGAAGATGATTACTTTAGTGGCATCCAAGTGATCCTACAGGAATCCTCGTATTTTCTCAGCTTTTGCTCTTCATTTGTAAGACTTCGGTTAAAGAAACTATGGCGCCTCTTTTTCTTCATTCACTTTATAGCTACAGCTTTTCGACAAATCTGTCTTTATGAAATGGTTACTGATTAAAATAAGTTTACAATTCCATTTACATAAGAGGTTCAGGAAAAAAAAAAAAAAAAAAAAAAAAAAAAGAGAAAATAGGATTAATCATTTAAAAATTATATTGTACAGAAAATGGTGAATGGTGAATAATTATTCTCGGTGATTTGATTGATCAAATGCTGTAATTAGATGATTTAGTGAATCAATTGAAATTCTATTCCGAGGCGTTTTTGTTTATTAATGCAGGATAAGAAATATTATATGAGCATTTCATTGTTCAATTAATCTCTTTACCAGTAAAAGTAAATTTAAAAACCCCTTTTTTTCTAAATTCAGGTTATTATCGTCTGAGCAATAGCAGTAGTGAAGTAACAGTTATACCAAAATTATAAACAAACAAGTTACAGCAGTAAAGTATGCGTTAGTGGGAGAGAAGAGAAAGAGAGAGGGGGAGAAACATAAGGCGATGATGTTACTGCTAACATTTTTTTTTTCAAACAACTAGTGGCTTCAGGATAAAGCAGTGAAGTAGAATATATAAAAACCGAGTGTATAAATTGCTTTGGAGTTCCCAATTCTTCTCTGAAAACAATAATCCCGGAACGGAGAGACGAGAGAGAGAGAGAGAGAGAGAGAGAGAGAGAGAGAGAGAGTAATATTAATCGGTAGTTGAATCGGTGAAACTGCACTTCTTCTAGGAGAAGGACACTCCAAAATCAAACCCTTGTTCTCTAGTCTTGGGTAGTGCCATTGTGTCTATGCCATGGTCTTCCACTGGCTTGAGTTAAAGTTCTCTTGCTTGAAAGCACACTTGGGTACACTATTCTATCTTATTTCTCTTCTTGTTTGGTTAAAGTTTTTTATAGATTATTTAGGAAATATATATTTTAATGCTGTTACTGTAATTTATTTCTCTTATTTCCTATCCTCACTGGGCTATTTTCCCTGTTGGAGCCTCTCGGGCTTATAGTCTCCTTCTCTTCCAACTATGGCATGTAGCTTAGCAAGTATATTAATAATGATAATATTTGTGAAAAAGATTCTTATTCCATACTATTAGAATCTTTCTTTTAAATAATGTAGGAGTAGAATAGTGTAAAAGAACGTATAAGAAGAATTTCAAAATGTAAGAAGTTACTTGATATCGATTTATACAGAAAAGGACAAGAGACTTTGTTACTGATACTCTTCTTCAGAAAAAAATCTAAGAAAAAAAAGAGTTGAGATGGGCAGGGCATAAAGGAGAATGAGAGATAATAGATGGACAATAAGGATAACAGAATGAGTCCCTTGAGATTACAAAAGAAGCAGGGGAAGGAAGAAGAAGATGATAGATTGACGAGCTAAGAATATGTGCTGCATAGACTGGCGTAGAAAGACCATACCCAGACATAAATTGGAAAGACAATTCTGAGGACTATGTTCTACAGTGGACTAGTAACGGCAGGGTAGAACCATCACCAATTCATGTCTGGGGTTTCCCCAGTTTTTATCAGGACGCTGGCCACTGCTGATTGGTGATGGTGGGACACTTGCCTGATCTCTCACAGTAAATCAACTAGTACACCTTTGCTGACCTTGGTGACAAACCTCTTCCCCAAGTAAATGTATTCCCACGTAAGGAGGGATTGACATATATGTATATATATATATATATATATATATATGTGTGTGTGTGGTGTGTGTGTGTGTTTGTGATAATAATAATAATAATAATAATAATAATAATTACGTGTTTGTTCGCGTGCAGCAACATTCTTACACGAGTTCATGCGGAATTATACATATGTATGGTGTACATGTGTTTCTATATATGTATGTTTACAATATGGGCATGGTGTACAGTATATCTACTAGTTACATTACAGTTCTGAAAGTTTTCATATAAATATTACTCAATTATCACTATGTTCTGTTATTTTATATGTTTATATGAAGCATGAATCAGGTATCTCTCTCTCTCTCTCTCTCTCTCTCTCTCTCTCTCTCTCTCTCTCTCTCTCTTTTCAATAAAACTGCATCAAGAAAAGCCAAAGAGTTTCCAAATCATAAGTGGTTCATTTTGGCTCCACTCGCTTCGTATATCATTAGGATCTCTAATCCGTTTCCACCAAAATTGAAAAAAATTACTAAACACATGTTTTCTAAAGGGGAGAAATGTCTTCATGTTTGGGTGTATACTTATTTTTAAATCTTATGAAAGCCTCCAGATGCGAATACTCGCGTTACTCAGGTTAGATTGCCTGTCAAGTGTATTTTGTTTGTCTAGGAACTTCGTTTTTGCATGATGTAACAATGCAAATATTAGACAAATTTGTGGTACACCAGATCCTATTTTATAATTACAATTATCGATAACAAAAATACGATTAAAATTGATAAACCAAAATATTCACTATGTAATAGATTTTTAATAATTTTTTTGAACAAAAATAACTTTCTTTTTTTTTAATGGTAAAAAAATTCATGTAAAATGTAATTGTATGGCCATTTATCTTCTAAAGGCTTGAGTTATCATAATACATTCATTAGTTAGTAATAATATTAGGATGACTACTTAGAATAAATGGTAATCTTCAATGCATATCAATATAAGAAGTATTAAGCTCATACGATATTATGGTCGAAGCAGTGACCCTAATCAAAATATGCAGACACAGGGAAATAGGTAGAGAGAACGCCATCGTAACCTACTTATATTCAAATTGTTATGAATATATATATATATATATATATATATACATAT
>NC_090741.1:23898147-23903147 GCF_036898095.1 Palaemon carinicauda
CCCAGTCTTCTTTGCCCCGAATGTTTAGGAGGAATGCTTTCAGACTGCGTCGGATCACAAGGAAAAGTCCCGTGTAAGGGGGCGTTAACGGTGGCTTGCTGGTGTCGTTGCGCAGGAAGACGTGCGTTGCAGAGTGCAAGTCCGTTGGTATGTGATGCTTCGCTGGAGGCTTGTAAGTCTGGCGGCACGGAGTAAATTTTCCCACGACGTGACGTATGCGCTGGAGATCGTCGGAGGAGGTTGTAGAAGGAAAAAACTTGGCAGGGACGACCAACGGGTCGCCATACACCATTTCGGCTGCCGAGACGTCGAAGGCGTCTTTAGGAGTGGTCCTTAGTCCAAGGAGGACCCAGGGAAGCTGAGTAAACCAGTTGCAATCCTTGCAGCGGGACATCAAAGCTGCTTTGAGGGTGCGATGAAAACGTTCAACCATTCCATTGGCAGCAGGGTTGTAGGCCGTTGTCTGATGTAGGGTGATGCCCAGGATATTCGCTAATGACGTCCATAATTGAGAGGTGAAAGTGGTTCCCCTGTCAGAAGTAATATGCTCAGGGATACCGAATCTTGAAATCCATCCAGAGAGTAAGGCAGATGTACATGAGGCGGACGTTGCAGTTTCCATGGTAATGGCTTCAGGCCAACGAGTGGAGCGGTCGATGACGGTAAACAGGTAACGATGTCCTTGTGATGTGGGTAGGGGGCCTACAACGTCGACGTGAATGTGTGCGAGACGACGCTGAGGTTGAGGAAAGGTGCCCACTCCTGAATCCGTGTGTCGATGTACTTTGGAAGTTTGGCAAGAAGTACAGGCACGGACCCAATCCTTAGCATCCTTAGAAATGCCGTGCCAAATGAACTTTGCCTTCAGCAGCTGTGCAGTAGAACGGCACGAGGGATGTGAAAGGCCGTGGATGAAATCAAACACCTGTCAGCGCATGGGAGCAGGAATCCAAGGTCGCGGTCTACCAGTACTGACGTCACAGAGGAGGGTGGTGTTGGAGTTTTCGAGGGGAAAATCCTCCCAACGGAGTGACGTGCAGGATGTCGTACAAGCTTGATACTCTGGATCCTGTCGTTGGTCTTCAGCCAGGGCGTTGTAATCCAATCCCAGTTGAACGGCAGCCAACGTGTTTCTTGACAGGGCATCGGCAACGGGATTCATTTTCCCAGGGACATATTGGAGGGTGCAATTGTATTCAGCCACGGCGGAGAGATGTCGGCGTTGACGGGCGTACCAGGCGTCAGACTGTCGAGTGAAGGCTTGCACCAGAGGCATGTGGTCTGTGTGAATGACGAAGTGCGTACCTTCTAAGAAATGGCGAAAGTGACGGACAGCCAAGTGCACCGCCAGCAATTCTCGATCGAAGGTAGAATAACCCGATTCTGCCTTGGACAGTTTTCTGCTGAAGAAGGCCAATGGGCGGAGCGAGCCTTTGACCACCTGCTCGAGTACTGCACCAATAGCGACGTCGCTGGCATCGGTGGAGAGAAGGAGAGGGGCGTGTGGGATAGGAAAAGTGAGAGCCGCAGCAGCTGATAGGGCCTTCTTTGCATTGCAGAAGGCCGCTTCTTGAAAGGGACTCCACTTCAAGTCCTTTGGCTTGCCCTTGAGGGAGGTGTAGAGGGGAGCAAAAGTGGCGTCAATGGCTGGCAGAAAACGGTGATAATAGTTGATCATGCCCAAGAATTCCTGCAGAGCTTTGACGGTCGAGGGCTTGGGGAAATTCTGAATGGCTGCTACCTTCTCAAGGAGGGGATGACTCCTTCAGGAGTGATACGGTGCCCTAAGAACGACACTTCGTTGGCGCCAAAGGTACACTTGTCGTACCGGACTACAAGGCCGTTTTGTTGCAGGCGGTCGAGCACGATGCGCAGGTGACGGAGGTGTTCCTCTTTTGAGGAGGAGAGCACAAGTATGTCGTCCACATAACATACACAGAAAGGGAGGTCCCCTAAGATGCCATCCATGAGACGTTGAAACGTTGCCCCAGCATATTCCTCCTGATGGCGTAGCTCTTCGTCAAAATCTCTTCGGTTCCTTTCGTTCACCAGAATCAGTTTAGCGTTGTCCACCTTTTTGTACTTCTCCTCTGCCTTCGTGGCTGTCTTTTCCAAACCAAGGATCTCATAGTGTCCTTTGTCTTCCCATTTCTTCTGCAGTGCCTTAGTATCTTCAATGATTTTTAAAAATTTCTCTTTTTTCTTCACTTTTACCGTTTCAAAGTCCTTCAGGGCCGTATCGAAAATGCCGAGTTTAACGAGGTACTGCCCTTGTAACATGTACGCTTTCCATCCGTCACATCCTTTCTCGATGGCCATGGAACAGTCTAATACAATATCCATATTAGGAGGCTTCTCAGTGGCTGCGTTAGCTTCAGCTCGAAGGACATGCAGAAGAGCCGTTCCATCTTCGTTGTCAGTCTCCACAGCCAAGGCTTGGGTGAAGATATCTACAGCCTCTTTGGGCCTATTATTCATCTGCACACTAAATTCAGCAATTAATAAGCTTTTCCTCTTATGTTTATCTTTATTCTCGGTTTTACGAACTTCTTCCTTCAAAGCTTTTAGCTTCTTTTCTGACTTCAGTTCACAAAGTTTACTTTTCAATTTATTCAGTTGTTCCGTGTTCTCACTTTGCGCCTTTTTAATTTCTTTATTTTCACTTTCATACTTTTCAGCAATAATTTTTTGTTCCATTATCTCGAGGTCTTTTATTTTGCAGACAAATTCTAGTTTTTCATATTCATGCACCAAGTTTGCTTCAAGTTTCTCCTTTTCTTCTTACAGTTCTTCAAATTCACGTCTCCATATATTTGCACTTTGTTTTTCATTTCTGACAATCCTGCAAATTTTCCAGTTTCTTCATCTGAAGCTCTTTTTGGACACATTCAGATTCCAATTTTATCTTTTCTGCCTTTAATTTACCCACTTCCTTTTTCCAATTTATTTAGGTTTACTGTTTTACCAATTTGATTTTTCTTCCCTTTCTTATTTTCATTTGTGAGACATTCCAGCAAATTTTCCAGTTTCTTCATCTGAAAGTCTTTTTCGACACATTCAGATTCCAGATTTGTTTTCTTCCTTTAATTGACCTACTTAATTTTTCAATTTATTTAGGTTTTCTGTTTTCTCAATTTTATTTTTTTCCCTTTCTCATTTTCATTCCTGAGACTTTCTAGCAAATTTTCCAGTTTCTTCATCTGAAGATCTTTTTCGACACATTCAGATTCCAATTTTGTCTTTTCTGCCTTTAATTTACCTACCTTATTTTTCAATTTATTTAGGTTTACTGTTTTCTCAATTTGATTTTTCTTCCCTTTCTCATTTTCATTTCTGAGACATTCCAGCAAATTTTCCAGTTTCTTCATCTTAAGGTCTTTTTCGACACATTCAAATTCCATTTTCTGTTTTTCTGCCTTCAATTCGCCTACCTCATTTTTCAATTCCTTTAATTGTTGCGTCCTTTCAGTTTGGTTTTTCTTCATTTCTGCATTCTTTTATTTTTTTTTTTTTGAGTATTTCAAACAAATTTTCATGTTCCTTAATCTTAAGATATTTTTCGACACATACAAATTCCAGTTTATCTTTTTCTGCCTTCAATTCACCAACCTCATTTTTCAATTCCTTTAATTGTTGTGTCTTTTCAGTTTGGTGTTTCTTCATTTCTGCATTTTCTTTTTTGAAAATTCCAAAAAAAATTTCATGTTCCTTCATCTGAAGCTCTTTTTCGTCACCTTCAAATTCCAGTTTATCTTTTTTCTGCCTTCAATTCACCTACCTCATTCTTCAATTCCTTTAATTGTTGTGTCCTTTCAGTTTTGGATTTTTTCATATCTGCATTCTCTATTTGGAGAATTTCAAACAGATTTTTATGTTCCTTCATCTGAAGGTCTTTTTCGACGCATTCGGATTTCAGTTCATCTCTTTCTGCCTTCAATTCCTCTACCTCATTTTTCAATTCGTTGACTTGTTCTCTGTTTTGAATTTGTTCTTTCCTCATTTCTGCATTCTCTTTTCTGAGAATTTCAAACAGATTTTCATGATCCTTCATCTGAAGGTCTTTTTCGACACATTCAGACTCCAGTTTATCTTTTTCTGCCTTCAATTCACCTACCTCATTTATCAATTTCTTTACTTGTTCATTTTGCAGTTTTTCGTTCATTTCTACTATTCTCCCCATTTCTTTAATTTCTCTTTGTAACTCATCATTCTCATCCTCTAGATTTTGCAAGAGAGTAGTCTGATCTTCGGTTTCCATTTCCAGTTTATTTCCGTCCAACAGATCTTCGCATACCTGCTCCATTTCAGGAACATGTTCTTCCAAAGAGCTGTTGTCCAGGTCTTCTCCAGCCATCCTTCTCCTCCTGGCAAGCATAATTCTGCCGAGTATGACGGAAGAAGCAATAGAAAGGGATTCTTCCATCTTTTTTCCCAAGTCAAATTCGGGGAGAAGTTTGCCAACGAACCACGTTGATTGTAATTCATCTTTGAATGTTAATGCTTCCCTCTACATCTGACGCTATCCAAGTTCGCACCACTGTAGTTCCTCGCGTGTTTCCCACAAGCCCCCAACCCAAGGACAGCGCCGCAGCCACCTGCCGAGGAATCCATCCTTAGAGGTGACTGCTGGGCAGTATTCAAAGCCTCTGGGAGTAGCCACGAAAACCATTTGAAGACCCGCGACTCCTGGAGAGCTCGCAGCTGTCCCTGAAGTTCTAACGTCATATTCTGCTCTAGATGGGTCTAATCTGCCTTTTGAGGCCAGTTCAATTTTCCTTTAAGAGTCCCGATGATATCCATAAACAGTGAAATCACTTTGTTCACTATGTAAGTCATATTCAATAAAACAGATACTGGGGCCTGTATCAGCATTATTTTGAAAAATATTATTGTTGCCTCTATACGATCTCTCTGGAGACTATCAAATTCCTGGAGACAATTCGGAATCACCAACTCTATCGTCAGATTTCCCGGACATTTCTCTCCTGTCTATTCAGAAG
>NC_090741.1:23905647-23915647 GCF_036898095.1 Palaemon carinicauda
TGTTATAAACTGTAAGATTTTAATGTGTATTTCATAATAACAGATAAATAAAAAATTACGACCTAGACGACAAACGACAGAGACGAAAAGGAGATTCGAGGGAACAATCAGGCTGAGTTAATTGCAAGCTCTATTGCAGCTCTCCTTCAGTCACAGATGAATTCCCTTTAAAGAGATAGGCCATTGGGTAACATCTCTCTCTCTCTCTCTCTCTCTCTCTCTCTCTCTCTCTCTCTCTCTCCCTGGGTAATGTTTTCATTGTGTTTTGTAGGCCGACATAGATGTGTGAGAGCTTTCTGTAAGGGAGTAGAAAAGGTCTTAGAAAAAACGGCTAAATGAGAGAGAGAGAGAGAGAGAGAGAGAGAGAGAGAGAGAGAGAGGGGGTGGGGCTTTTGATGGAAGTCTATGAAATAAAAGTGAATCTGGAAAATATCGTAAAGTATTTCACACTTCTGATAACTAGGTCAAAACATTTTCGTAAAAAAAGAGAGAGAGAGAGAGAGAGAGAGAGAGAGAGAGAGAGAGAGAGAGAGAGAGAGAGAGAGAGAGAGAGAGAGAGAGAGAGAGAGAGAGATCTACGGGGCCAGAGATTAATATATAAATCAGGAATAAGAAATTTAATAGACCTTAAGTTCGTGTCCAACAAATTAAGATGAGAATCAGCAGGTGAAGACCAGTCAGGAGAACAATACTCGAAAAAAGGTGAAATGAAAAAATTAAAACACTTTTTCAGAATAGATTGATCACCAAAAATCTTGAAAGACTTTCTCAGTAAGCCGATATTTTTGTTCAATTGAAGAAGACACAGACCTAATGTGTTTCTCAAAAGTAGATTTGCTGTCGAGAATCACACCTAAAATTTTAAAAAGTCATACAAAGTTAAAAGAAATATTATCACTGCTGAGATCCAGATGTTGAGGAGCCATGGTCCTTGACCTACTTACAATCATACTTTGAGCTTTGATAGGATTCAACTTCATACTTCATAATTTGCACCATGCACTAATTTTAGCTAGATCTCTATTAAGGGATTCAGCAACCCCAGATCTACTGTACATTCAGGAGATGGAATTGATGCAAAGAGAGTAGTATCATCTGTATATGCAACAACCTTGTTTTATAGACCAAACCACAATTCATGTGTATACGCAAAAGCAAATACTGAATCTAAGTCTCCCATCCTATTTCAGATAAACGAGATTATCAAATATAAAAATTCTGATTATCAAATGATATAAAATTCCTCGCCTTGTCCTACCCAAAAAAACAGCAAAATTACTGTACTGTTTACCTTAAAGCTAACATCACTCAAACTTCATCGAATTCCTTGTTACCTTAGGATGCACATACAGTCATAATGCTATGACACCCTATGGATGTGGTCAGAAAGGCCAACTAGCATTTCAACTTAAGTCAAATACCTGTTGAGGCTTTCAACCAGCTATTTTATAATCTTGCAAATAAGTTATAGTTGCAGAGGCCGAAAACATAATTAGATGGCAAACTTGGGGTGATGTTTGGAGGCCTGCATATCAAGATGCCAGCAATGCAATTACTAGGTAACTGGTTGTAAGGAAGTTCGTGTAGACGTGCACTATTGCCTTATCTGAAAGCCTTTATATTGGCTGCAAAAACTGTGACAAATTCTTCCATCATGAGAATCAAACATGACCTTTATCTTTATCGGATATGTGAAAGCTATACTTGAGTAGAGACTCCAGCGGCTGGAGTTCTTTAAAAGCATTGCTCAAGCTCATTCCGATGCACCTTCTATTATCTTTGATGTACCTTCATTATTAATATATTGAAGCCTGACACTTCCAAGACATTTGAAGAATATGCCCACTAAGTCTTCATACCCGATGTCCAAGGGCTAGCGCATCATTCCTCAACTATATCTAGGATAGCTACAAATATAGCTCTTTAAAGAAAGCAATAAAGAGAAAAGAGGAAAAGTAGTGTGACTCACGTGGTGAGCACCTCAATCATGCCAATGCAGAAAGTGTAGCTCTTTTCCTTCGTGTGTGATATACAGGTTAAATCTTTCCATGAATAGGCAAAGCAGCTGATGGTCACTGATGGAGAAGCAGCAATCTGCCTTCAAACCAGGAAGATGATAGCTCAAAGGGTCTATGCAGCCATGAAGACGTAGAAACGTATCACACAAGACATGACCACAGTTGAATTCAATTTTGAGCTATAGACACAGAGGTTTTGTCTTAGCGGTGATAGTAGCACAGCTCTTATTATGTGTCGATAAACTCTGAATTTCGTTTTAGACAAGGGAGAACAACTGCTATATCAAAGAACTGCCTCCCTTGACCAATACAAGGCACATGTCCTTCCTGACAGGTACAAACTGCTCTTGAATGTGTTCCATGGAGCTTTTAAAAGCTTTTGAGAGCTGATGTGCTATAAAAAAAAACTGATGCAAATCCAAGAATATTAATTTGCAATGAAGTGAACTGAGGGCTAGTAAAGGGGAAAGTGCATACCCACAGATTACCTGATATTACTCTATCTTAGAATGTGCAAAAAAAATTTGCTCTACTTGATCCAAGAAGAGCTAGTAAAACTATTATACATACAAACTTGTACATATAATGTTTTCAGAAGTCAGTAGTTTCCATGTGCGGTTATCGAAAAAATTTCTTTGTCCATCTTTTTATTGTGTTCTACTGAAATATGCTTCAACCATGTGTATGTGGCCTGCTACATGATAATGCAGAGTAAAACCTAGGCATTGCAAGGTCTAATCTACAACAATATAATTACATTTTCTAAGTTCATAATTATAATTATTACTAGCAAGGCTACAATCATAGTAGGGAAAGCAAGATGCTATAAGCCCAAGGGCTACAACACAGAAAATATAGCTTAGTGAGGAGAAGAAATAAGGATATAAATTAATATTAGAAATGAGATACAATTTTAAAAAAGTATTCTTAAGATGATAACATCAAAACATAATTTTCATTTATAAACTATTAACTGACTTTCTAGAGAGCCCTTAAGGAAAATGAAAAAAAAAAATATGAATGTTATTGTAAATAAGTAGATAAATTGTTGATTAGATATCAACCAATATATCAATAAAGGATAATGCGATTGAAGTCAATATAAGACATGTAAAATAATACTTAAAAAATAAATAACAAAGGATGGAAGTATATAAAAATTGGAAGTCATAACTTTCTTTGTGTTTTTTTAAGAATTTTACAAAGAACTAAAAAATAGTGCGAATTAAAAATATTTCCTCTATTTTCACCAAACTCGATAAAAGAAGTAAACGATTTATTGGAGGAGGGTCTCTTTTTTTATTGCTATGGAGATTTATTGCTACCCTTTATCTTCATTTTTCTTTTCGATTCTTTCAAGGATTCATTGTTATCCCTCCCCGTTCGTTTCCGAATTCACCTTTCGATGCTTATAACGTCACACAAGTAAATCTACACTACGCTGCCTTTGATATATGTTTTCTAGGGTGATTTATTTATTAATCTCGAATGTGAATTGTACAGTCTATTAGAACTGATATCTATTTCATTTACAACTCTGCCTAATTCCACCTTTCTGCTAGTTACGAATTTTAACGTCTAACATAGAAGGCATCCTCCAATTTTTCCTTTTCACATAATTATTGTACTGTATATGCAAGGCTATTTGGTTTTAATTGCCTGCATATTCCTGGTGCCTAGAGATTACTCGTATTCTCTATAGACACCCTTCAAGACCTCTGCTTCGACAGAGATATTAATCCCTATATGTGAATCCAACAATATCCCATAATTTTGTGTAGGGCTAGGCGTCCGACCCATCTCTGCCTTCACCTGACTAAATGCTGCCAGTTGAACAAGCACTGTGTTTAGAATTGCCTATTCAGTCTTCAGTCATAGTCTTGAAAGGGGCTAGATTTTTCATCATATTGAAATTTATATTACCTTTATCAGGGGCTGTTGAACTACAGTTTGATTACACTAATTTCAGCTCCACTTCAGTAAATATTTAATTTTAATAGGTATCATCACCAGTATAAAAATTTAATGCAATTGCTTCTTTTATTCTTTTGCTGAATAGAAAGTGGTTATTCAAATGAATGATACTGCTTGTGTTATCAAATAATATACGATATTGTCTTTGTACTATGAAATTAAGACCGAGTACGAATGTCTTGTGTGCTGTAGGAACTATTGACTTTTCTAAATTTCTGTCACACATTCAGAACTGAACTATTTTATGATAAATTAGACATATGTTGTTATCAAGAAATTTTCCTGCATTTTCTTTCTTCTTTTGTAAATTTAACATGAAACTTTAAAACACGGCTTCAATACAAATATTTTTGTTAGTAATTTTATTTCTTAACGTTAGGCGACCGGTATTGAAATTTTTCATAACTTTTATATAATGATCATATTTTTTTAATTGCTTGTTTTTCATTAATGAATTGTGTTACTGTAACTGACTGCTAAGGGATAGAGTGTTTTCTTGGTCAGGCATTAGTCAGAGGCATAGATTTGTCAGTTGCTTGTGTGACAAACTTTGCAAAAATATATGTGATACATCATGATCTTGTGAACAATTAAAGAGAGGAGCTCAACACATATAAAACTAGAACTTATTCCCCGTCAGCTCTATTTTGATGATAATGTTGTTTAAGACGACCTGGTGTATGTGGTTATTAATGTAGGGAAATAGTCACTGCAAAGAAGGCCGTCCAGGACGCTCCATTATAACCTACAAGTAATATTGTAGGAACAAGGAGTTCAATCTACTGAATAATATATTCCTTGAATTTCTGAATAGTTAGAGCGGATATATCTATTGTTTACTATACAGAGGCTCTGACCATTCATTATTTGTTCAACCTTCGAACCATTTGTACCAAGATTAACACAATCTGTGTCCCAGAGGGGATTGTGGTCAATAAAGTCTCCGATTAATAGGAAACCTTGCTTATCTGGCAGTTCTTTGACTGAATTTTGCAAATTATAGTTACAAAGGATTTATCTATATAGTATAAAGGAGATATTGTTCAGATATAATTCAACTCCAGATAATTGAAGTTCTGATATCTTAGATATCATAGCATTCTCATTTATTTTGTTATGAAAATACATTGCAGTTCATAATGTATCAGCATGAAAAAGCAAGCAAGATACAATATTGCAATTTCTAATATATTGTACGCATATTGACTGGATAATAATTTCCCAATTACCTTAGAATATCCTGTAGATGCAAAGACATTCATTTCCGTTATTCCACTTGGCTATGAATGAATTTATCATTAAGTCATTGAGGATGGATTACCAAAGGGCAGACCTTTAATTCTGCTAATTTTGCTAGAGTGCTTTCTCTTTAAATGCAAAAGACATTACTTTTCCATTTTTCTTTGTTTTTTATAGGTTTTTTATGTTTACTTTGGTTATGATATGCTTCCTGCTTATCATTTATTAATGGTTGAGTTGTCTCTAAATTTCTTTTAAAGATGAAGAGAGCCTATTGCACACTCCATTATCAGATGTTCAACACACATATAACCAGATTTTCCATGTATATTTATTTTTTAATGTTATGAAATTTTGAAACAAGGCAATCATTACAGCTGCATAACATTTTGTCAGTTGGATTATTCTTTGTTGTTGTTTTATGTAAACCATAAACTTACTAGTGATACCAAAAATAGGAAATGGATCTATTTCTTCTACATGGCCATCATAAGAGTTTTTATGGACCTAGACCTATACTAGATGTTTGGTAGTTTGAAAATAATCATTATGCCAAGTTCAGATTTAGGCGTTGGAAGTCGAGGCATGGTTTTTATTTCTGCAGAAGTTCAATTTGGTACATCAGCCAACGAATCTTCATTTTTAATTAATTTAGAAGAAACCTCTGGAGGCTCACTCAGATATTCATTACCTGGAACAAGAAGTTGAAGAGAGTGGTTTTGACAAAATGCTTGAATAAGTCGATCCGTGGGCATTATTACTGCCCAAAAGTTTTTCCTGGCTGCACTTAACGTCATATGTTCATTTTCTTTTCTTTTTTTTTTCTTTACTGTTTCTGTGATTGGTTGAACTAGTCTATAATTGACAAGGTCATGGATTTGGATATTGGGTTCCTTCATAGTAAAAACAAAATTTATCTTGTAAATAATCACTGGAAGAAGTCATACAACTTAGAGCAGGTAAAAATCTTTGGACCTTAGTGCATTTAATTAATGTGGCCAAATCATAGAATATGTTACATTGGACAGGACGGGGATGAGATTCTAAAAAGAAATGTTTGAAAGTAAAATTTTATATAGTCTGGCTGATTAGGTGAGGTCAATATTATCAAAATAATATTACTGTTTGGTTTCAGGTT
Organism: Palaemon carinicauda; assembly: GCF_036898095.1. Taxonomy (NCBI): domain Eukaryota; kingdom Metazoa; phylum Arthropoda; class Malacostraca; order Decapoda; family Palaemonidae; genus Palaemon; species Palaemon carinicauda. The sequence goes on from NC_090741.1 coordinate 23,912,017, forward strand.
TTTAAGTGGGGAAATATTGGGAGGACACCTCTTCTATGCGTCCTCTTCTGAGAATTCATCCAGACAAATCAATAGATAATTTATATATCTTGATTAAAAGTCGTGTATGGAGAAACCTTTTCTTTAGCATCAGACGGGAAAAATAGAAAGATAGTAAGCAGCACTAATTATGTGTAACTGTTAGCTTTATCTAGTAAACCACGACCATATTTTTGGGAAATTGCCTTGAGGAATGATGTCAGGTTTTTGTTATGTCCTTTATTGTAGGAAGCGACATGACAGGTTAGTTTGGCCTTGAATCTGTAGTAGTTTCCTTTCCATCCTATTAGAGATCAGTGTCTTTGAGCACGGAGTCAGATTCGGGGTTTATAATATTTGGTTGTTATACCACTATACATGGTTAGACAAGCCAGGGACTTTATATTTTTTATCATTCATGACGGCAATTTTAGCCTTGGAAGAATCAGCAAAAGTAACCTAGATTCCACAATTTTGTTTACCATGTGAAAGATTCTATGTTATCCGTTCAATTTTCCCGATTGGAATTAAAAATGTTTAAAACATTTCATTATTATTATTATTATTATTATTATTATTATTATTATATTATTATTATTATTATTATTATTATTATTATTATTATTATTATTATCATAAGTTAAGCTTCTGCCGTAGTTGGAAAAGCATGATACTATCAGCCCAAGGGCTGCGACAGGAAAAAATAGAAGTGAAGAAACAAAACAAGGACAGAAATAAACTACAAGAGAGGTAATGAACAATCAAAATTAATTATTTTAAGAAAAGTAGTGACATTAAATTATATCTTTCCTATATAAACTATGAAAACTTAAAAAAAAATAGGAAGACAATTAAGATAAAATAGTGTGCATGAGTGTACCCTCAAGCAAGAAAACCAAATTAGTGGAAGACCATACTATAGAGACTATAATTATTATTATTATTATTATTATTATTATTATTATTATTATTATTATTATTATTATTATTATTATTATCACTATCATTATCATTATTATAATAATTATTAATATCATCATCATCATCATCATCATTATTATTATTATTATTATTATTATTATTATTATTATTACAAGATAAGTTACAACTCTAGTTGGAAAGTGGGATGTTATAAGGCAAAAAAAAAAAAAAAAAAAAAAAAAAAAAAAAAAACTAACGGAAAGGAGACAAGGAAATAAGTGAATTATCAGCAAGGTAATGAATCATTTAAATAGAATACTCTACATACAGTAACAACATTAGATTAAATCTTTTATATAAAAACTATAAAAACTTCAAACAAACATAAAAAAGGAAAATGTGAAAGAACAGCTTACCCAAGTGTACACTCAAGTAAGAGAACTCTAATCCATGGTAAAGTGGCTCTGGCACTACTTAAGATTAGAGACCAATGGTTTGATTTTGGAGTGCCCGCCTAAAAGAGCTGCCCACCATAGCTAAAAAGTCTCTTCTACCTTATCAAGAGGAGAATAGCCACTGAAAAATTCCAGTGCCGTAGCTAATCCCTTGAACAAAGAACTTCAGTGTTGTCATGTGTATGATGATGGAGGGGAATATGGAAAGAATAGGCCAGACTATTTGGTGTAGTCTATGTATAGGCAAAGAAAAATTATCCGTAACCAGCGGGGCAAATGACTCAATAACACTCTAGTGGTAGTATCTCACCGGATGGTTGATGAAGGAAAGTTTTTCTGGCTGACTCCCAAAAGTTCAGTCCCTATCCTATCACGATGTGATAGCATCACTATGATTGGAGTAACTCAGATATAAGTCAGGCTTTTATAATGAGACTGATAGTATTTCAAGAATACAATCATCCATACTTTGATCTTTGGGGCAAGCAGACCGTACAGAGAGATCTAGTACCTGGACATGCTACTGGTCACTTTCCCTATAAAAATCTACAAAGCCATTTGACAGTGGACACATCTGCCCTTTCATTCAAAGAAACGATCTGATAGAAATACTCAACTATGATAGGGGAGGAAAGAACATTATCCTATTAAACTGCTACAAACAACAATTATCAGAATAATGTAAGATGTACTGATGCACTCATAAAAGGAAATTTAACTAATGTCCACTGAAATGAATGTATCAATTCCTTAGGCATTGAGGCAGAGGAGGACATATACTTATCCCGCGAAACCGTTACAAGCAATATAATCAATGGATTCATGGTTTTGCTGAGTATTTAATTCCATGCATGCGCAAAACACGAACTAGAAATCCTTTATTAATAAAATGAGAGCTTAAGCCCTTCCAAGACGATTATTGTAGCTGAACTGAGCTACCATAGACATTTCCTTTTAAATAAACATCGTAAGCTATTGTGCTTTGGTAGGTCACGCCATAGGCGAGTGAGCTTTTTGCCCAACACGCGGGACGGCTTCGGAAATCCGGGAATACGGCACCTCCACCTATTAAATCTCCTTGATACCGAACAGAATACCGAGAGTCCTATCATTATGAAACTGGTCCACCCCTGGTCTACGAGAGCCAGATTTGTTTTCAGTGAGATAGTTCTGTGTACCAATACTGTACAGAGATAAAGATCCTTTTTTGGTCAAAACATTACCAAGTAGATGGTGAAAAAAAAAAAATCAAATCGCAGCGATGGTGTTCCTTCTCAAAAAGTATAAAACAGTGAAACAAAGGAAGAGAGGATGGACAGCACGGTGGTTACCAGTTGATAAAACTCGAGGGGCACTCAGTATAGGGAATGCCTCCGCCAAGCCAAGAGGTGTTATTTTGCTATCAAATCCGCTGCGTACTTGTACTTCGATGTATTTTCATCAAAATTTAATGGATTTATATTTGGGTCATACCCATCTCTGTCCGACATGTTGTGTTGAAATTGATGCAAATTTAAAACTTTGACTTAATTTATGCAAAAAATTTACAGATTTACCGTAGTGTGAAACACAACAAGTGTAAAGTTTTTCACACACAAACAAACAGAAAAGAGTGAATACATACCCTTCCCAAAATCTAGAGTCAAAGAGGAGGTTTAAGTCATAATAGTCCCTAGAAAAATTATGACGTTAATTTTGAGTCAAACTGGGGAAATGATCTTTGCCCACTTCAAGAGCCTTCTTACCTGTCACAAGGCTTCAACGACGAAATTACTACTTCAAGGCCTTCTCTTGTTATGAGGGATTGCAGTAGTAAAAGTCATAACAGTTCCAGAAGGGACCTTTTATTTCATGTCGGTCTTTGCCAATGTTAATATACGCTGAAAATTAAAAAGAATGCAGCACATATATTACCCTTCAAGCTAAATCCAGATGGATTGGAACATAATATTGTCTTTTTGAGGCTAATTTGAATTTACTAAGGCCATACATCTGCAGTTGCATTAAGCATATCTGAAAAAAGAAAAAGAAATGGGAAAATATGACGAAATGTTAGGGAGTTCATTGAGAAATTGAATTCCTATGTCAGAATTGGTGGTTTCGTCTGTAGATGCAGATTTAAAAATATCTGTTGAAGAAACTGCCCACGCTTAGGAATGTGAGAAAATGGCGAAAACTTTAGAAAAGGTTGCTGATGGGGAAGGCTTTTGTTATAACGGTAAATATGCATATACATA
>NC_090741.1:23930647-23960647 GCF_036898095.1 Palaemon carinicauda
TTAACTATTTAAGTATTCATCTGGTTTTAATCGTTGAAGGAAAAGCCGCATATTAATAGGATATTCATCATTCAGAAAAAAAAAAAAAAAAAAAAAGGATGGGTTTCATGGTGTTGACAGGAGCCTCAATGGCTGAGTTGGTTTGGACAGCAAGCTCGGACTTCGTAGAATTCTGTGTCGTGAGTTCAACTGCGTACCCAACCAGTCAGAAAAGGCGGACACTTTGTTATCTACGTAGACACCTCAGGATTATGTATGTAATCGACGGATAGGTTTGCGTAAAGGAGATGAGTGTTACAAGCTAATATGAACACACATAAACAGCCATTCCAACACCCTCTAAATAAACGTAACAGACACCTCACACGTCTCGAACTGTTGACTTAACCACACCATGATTCCTCGCTGCTGGGAGGAGGCGATGATGGCTGGTACCTATCTGTATTGACTCTGGCTGGTACAACACAAACATACACTACCGGTGTCGAGCAATGCCGGGCGGGGTAGCCGGTCGGGGCTACGGTCCACCCCAAAAGCCAAAGCAAAGTCGTTCAATGGGAAAAAGGCATGGTAATAGATGATGGTGTTGACGTTTTATTGTAGCTGATTTATTATTATTATTATTATTATTATTATTATTATTATTATTATTATTATTATTATTATTATTATCATTATTAATATTATTATTATTATCATTATCTTGGTATTAATTTTTTTTTTTTTTTTAAACCAATTGTAACCTAAACGGAAATTTCTTGTACCGTATAGCATTCTAAATAACCCAATCCAACATATTCTCATGAATGGAAAATTTCTTTTGTCAAAATTAATTTCAATGGGCAGATTTTAAGAAACGCTAAATTTGTCACCGTTACCTAAGTTTTAGTGGAATAAAATACTTTAGTAAATACCCGAGATAATGCAACAAAAGGAGTTGAAAAAGAAATTCCAATTTAATATTCATAAAACAGAATGTTTATGCATTAACATATCAGGAAGGTTTGCATAATTTTATTGTTGATGTATTGAATTCCTAATCCCACAAATTCAAATTTTTGAATTAGACTCATGAGCGATGTTGTTCGGTTCGTGGTTAAAAATGCAAAATACTTCTCTTAATCTAAGCATTATAATTTTGTGACTCCAAATTAGAGTATGTTAACAATATCTATCTTTATTCGTCTGGTTCTTCGCTTGTTTACCAGTAATAGCTGGTTTTTCATTTGTTCCTTTCTCTCAAGAAAATATTTTACTAATTGTGTCTTCGTCAATTCCCTTAATTGAACAATACTCTGGTGAGATACACAAACAAATGAATTAAGGTTCCATGTAGTAATGTAAAATTCAAGGTTAAACACGCAGTAATTGATCTGAATTAGGTCCAAAATCCCCCAAATCCAGTAATTTCTGTTCGCTTTCTATTCTCCACATATACAAAAACGTTGGTTTTTTAAATAACTGATTTCTATTACCAAATTAAAAGTAAGACTTTTTAAGAATAATCCTTGTATTTCCTTTTTTACGTAAATTAGAACTTGTTTTGAAACCCCATTTTACTTTTCAGATTTTTTTTTTCAATAAGTAGCATCTCCTTCTGATAACTATATTCTGCTGATAGGAATTAAAATGATTGCGAAAATTAAAAAAAAAAATAGATGTTTGGAAACACTCATAATGTTATACATATAAAACTATGAAAATATTCTACATAATAGTTAGATTACTCCTTTCTATTTAAAAATTAATTCCCGAAATCAGGTGATCATAGAAGATTAATTTCTAAATTCAGAGAATGAGCACCATGCAAAAATTATTGGTAAAATTTTCATGGAAAAGATAGAGAATAAAGAAGGCGTCGATGAAAGTAATTCATTATGATACTAGAATGATTTCTTTTATGTATCTTTGATTAGGTATTTTGTTTATTTTCTATATCATTGAGAAGGAGGTAGTATCCAATCCATATATATCTATTCAAAATGCTTGTAAACTAAGTTTATCATATATCCTTTATACAAGGAAACAATTTTTGCTCTTCCCAAGAGAATCATACTTCAACAAATTTTCTATCTCTACATAACATTTTCATTACAAATTATTAATTTAACCACATTTTACCTCCTTAACTTTAACAAACTCTAAGCTATTAGACTTTTCTACTATGATGATAACACGTCAACCTCTTTCTAAGAGACGTGGTTAGGGGATTCTTGTCGTGCTGGTAAGCTTAGTCAATTTGTGTAAGGGGTTAGAGATTACGTAAAAATAGTAAAATCAGTTGTCATCCGATAAGTTACAATTTATTCAATTTTAATGAAACTAACCAATAGTCGACAGCATTGTTTGAGTTTTTAATTTTTTTTTTGATAAAGGTTCTTTTGTTACTTTTAATTACTCTCTATAGTAGGCTATATTCTTTTTCCCATCCTCTATTTTTTATTATCTGACTTTCAACCTTTTCAAAGTGCCTTTGTACTGACACTAACGAGGTATTCAATCAAGGGGGATTTACTCAGTTCTAACTTGTAAATACAGATAATACACAGATTCTATTTCTCATATCAACTGAAAATAAAATTTAACCCTAATTAATCGTTAAATGAAAAACCGGCAAAGCTTGACGTATCAACATATTACGGTCATACTTATAATACCTTATTTATTTGAAGCTATACAAAAGCACCAAAGCAGTGATTAAATTTTTAGTTAGTCATTACAGATAATTAACTCGCAATTGTCTATAGTTTTTATTTATATCGATTATTGTATTTCTTTAAGTCTCCAGTAATGATAGCATTAGAAATCAAATATATGTGTATTCATTTGCGTATGTGTATGTGTGTGTAAGAGAGAGAGAGAGAGAGAGAGAGAGAGAGAGAGAGAGAGAGAGAGAGAGAGAGAGAGAGGGGGTATAATTCCTCGGAGGATTAAAATTTGATAGTGATAGGTAACTTTTGTACATTAGATATTTTATCTTATTATCAAAATCCTTTTTATTGACCAAATTAAGTTGGTAAGCCACCATGTACGCTTAATATATAATTCAAGGCTATTATTGGCTAAATACACATTTTTTTTTATTTTAGTGTAAGCCTACACCATACGCTAAGAACAATATTGAAAGCTAAGAGCATACGCAAATTATGCTCCATACGAGCAATCACGCATGCATAATGAATACCCATATGCATACACACGCACACATATATATATATATATATATATATATATATATATATATATATATATATATATATATATATATATATATATATATATATATATATATATATATATATATATATATATATATATATATATATATATATATATATATATATATGTATGTATATATATATATATATATATATATATATATATATATATATATATATATTATATATATATATATATATATATATATATATATATATATACATACATACATACATACATACATATATATATATATATATATATTATATATATATATATATATATATATATATATATATATATATATATATATATATATATATATATATATATATATATAATGTAAACTGCAGCAGAGATACATTAACGAAGTGAAAGGGTTTGTGCACCAGCATAATCAGGAAAGCTATAATATAATCTATTTCTTTTATCGATGCAGATTTGCACCGACTCGCAGCGGTGCCATTTTAGCTCAGAAAAGTTTCCTGATCGCTGATTGGTTAGAATTATCTCGTCCAACCAATCAGCGATCAGGAAACTTTTCATAGCTAACAGGGCACCGCTGCGAGTCGGTGCAAATCTGCATTGCTAAAAGAAATTGACTATAGTCACGGACAACCAAACTACGTTGGGTTTCTATGACCGATCTGACAAAAGTCTCACGCTATTACTAATCCGCAGTGGCCAGTATTGTGATGAAAACTGGCCAGAACTCAGACGTGAATAAAACAATTGTGCCTTGGCTTGGCCACCAGTCCTTAGCAACAGCGGAACAACTTCCCAAGATGGTGGGCATTTACATTCTACTGTGATGGGGTGCTAAAAAATCTGGATTAGAACAAGCCACCTTTCGAGAATGAACCTTTCAACATACAAGGTAAGGACCTAGTCTTGGAAAGAAATTGCTGTGCTACTAGAAGAGCTAAAAGAAATAAATTAGGATATAATAGTTTCGAGTGAAATTAGAAGAACTGAGGAATCCTAAATAGGGTTAGAAGAGGGCCATATATTTTTATTCCGCGGAAATAAAATGAACAAAGAAAAGGGAGTAGGTTTACCTATTAAATAGAAAATCTTGCAGCTAACATGAAAGAATTCTCTTAGAACTAGTAATAGAATTGCAGAATTAATTATAGAACTAAATTAAAAGTATAAACTGAAGATCATTTAAACGTACGCATCAACAACATCCAATACAGAAGAAGAAATAAAAACGTTTTATTAAGATCTGGCGATATCAATGAAAAAAGAAACATAAAACTCACTCAACATATGTTTTTGGGCAATTTCAATATTAAAGTAGGTCAAAAGAAGAGATGAGGATCACCCGTATTCGTAAGTACATGTGAAGTAGGCACAAGGAATGACAGACTAAATGTGCTTATAGAAATTGCTGAAAGAAAATCTTTAAATCATGACCATGAAATGTAAAATGTATATTGAGAGGCAAAAATAGACAAGAGAAAAACGAAAAAGATTTTATTCTTGGTGGAGATGATAATTAACTTAGAGATGGAACGATGTTATAAAATGTAAAGTCGAGCGTCCATAGAAGGAAAATAAGAATTTTCGTTGTAAAAGTGAATACACAAGAGTTTAATTTGACCAAACGAAATAGGTATTCATAGTTACTTGATGAAGTGGAAGCAAATAAAGAAGAAATCAGCAGTAATCTAACAACATTTATATTGGAATTAGCACAAGAGAAAGGCGGAAAAGTTCCTAAATAAATCTGTCAGAAAAGACCAAAATATATAATAAAGAAAAGATCGGATATGAGGGTAAAATCCAAGAGAATTGAATTAGAATTAGCAGGACTATCCAAAACAGTAAACAAACTAAAAAAAAAAATAATGACCTTTGTAAACACAATCAGAAAAAAAAAAATCGGAAACATTAAAAAAATAAGAAAAACATCACGTTGATGAAAAAAAGGTTTTGGAACACGGTGAGTAGAGATGGAGTGATAAAAATAACAGGAAAATCTTATACAATGTTGTACAATAGTGATATAATAAATAGCTTCGCCAACATAAATTAACACCCGAATCATTAAGAAATATAACATTAGAAGTAAAGAGATAATTTAAATGAATAAAAAGGCAAATTAGCAGGAGAAGATGCCTAACAATTAAGTGAATAATAAATGAATCATATTTTATCGTAGTAAAACGAGCTAAACTTTAAACAAAATGTCTGCAAGAATGTTCTATAACTACAGTCTGGAAAAGAAGTATTATTATACTAATTCACAGAGAAGGGACACAGAAAAGACCTATGATATTACTGTCCAATAAGTTTACTCAACAAATCATATATAACATCTAAAAATATTGTATTAGATCAGATAGAAAAAAGACTAGTCTTTAATCAACCATGAGAGCAGGCAGGCTTTAGAAGTGGTTATTCAACAAATGTCTATATCCATGTAGTTAGGCAGTTAATGGAAAAGTCAACAAAGTACAACCATATATAGGCTATTATAGACTAAAGAAAAGCTTTTGATTCTGTAAAAACTTCAGTAGTAAGGAAAAGCCTTCAAAGACATAAAATAGATGAATCTTATGTCAGGTCCGTTGATGATATATATATATATATATATATATATATATATATATATATATATATATATATATATATATATATATATATATATATATATATATATATATATTTACACACACACACATATATATATATATATATATATATATATATATGTATATATATATATATATATATATATATATATATATATATATATATATATATATATATATATATATATATACATATATGTATATATATATATATATATATATATATATACGTATATGTATATATATATATATATATATATATATATATATATATATGTATATGTATATATATATATATATATATATATATATATATATATATATATATATACATATATATATATATATATATATATATATATGTATATATATATATATATATATATATATATATATATATATATATATATATATATGTATATATATATATATATATATATATATATATATATATATATAAACATATTTTGAGCAAAGCGTAAAATCTATTTATGGGTGAGATGGCCATGTCGTCCTGATGGGAGTTCCTATAAGTAGCTTCCTAAGGGATATATGTACTGCAGTGATATTCCAAGAGAATTCTACCTTTGGGTATCCAGAATTCTAACTCCTGGCGCGAATATCCTTAAATTTCTCTCAAGGATATCGCAGTCCCAGAACTGTAAAAATTCCAAATCAATTTGAGCCTTCCTTAGGGCTGATTCACACCTGACACTCATGCTCACGCTCACGCCCAAGTCACGGTCAAGCTCTCACTCCGCTCATTTTACTGGTGTGTTCACATATGCCGCTCAAGCTCTCCTGAGCTCTGTTTGTTTTGTGTTGGCCTAGGTGAACCATATGTGATTTTTCGGCTCTAGAATTAGCGGGTATAGCCATAGGGCTGGATGAGAAAGAGGGAAAGAGAAAGAGGAGGAGATTTTGGGTGCATCCTATGCTAGTGAAGAGTGAAGGAGAATATAACACTTTGTATCCCCATCTTATAGATGACGAAAAATTTTTTATAATTATTTCCGCATGCCAAAAGGGACATTCGAGTATATTTTGTCCAAAATTTGATCAGATATAATGAAGGAAAACCCCTATTTCAGAGAATCGATATCTTCAATGAATTTATTATCAAATATAATTATATTCGCAAATGCTATGCAAATATTCTGTCCATCTCTGGACTCAATGTAGGGGTAAATAAAAAAACGAGCCTTCCAGTTTGAACTGAAAATAGAAGTTTGCTTAAAAAGAGAAAAAGTTCCATATAATTACTCTCGCTCAAGTTTGAGCACATTCAAAATATCTTTTGCTTTGATCGTGAGCTTGACTGTGACCGTGATTGGAGTTAGCGAAAATGATTGACTGGATGGTTTGAATACTCTGCCTGTTTATTATTAAAGAATATTTGAGCGCGATCAATTGCGTGCACGTGAGTGTGAGTGTGAGTGTCAGGTGTGAATCAGCCCTTAGTTTCTTTCGAGTAGTATGGTTTATTAATATGGTTTACCTAAGATTCACAAAGAAAATTTTCCACTCAGACCTATTTTACCCGCTCATAATTCACAAAATTTTAATATTGCCAAATTTCTTGTGCCTCTTTTACAACCACTTACCTCAAATGAATATACGCTGCCCAATTCTGCCTCTCTGATAGCTGAAATCACCACTCAAAGCAAGTGTAATTATATGGTTAGCTATGATGATGAATCACTATTTACGAACGTCCCCTTACAAGAAACCATTGAAATAACTTTGAAAAACTTTTTTATTTCTCCAAACGACTTATATCACGGTTTTAAGAAGTCTGATTTTAAAAAATTACTTGAACTTGCAATGATTGACACTCATTTTATTTTTGATGGCAAGTTGTTTAAACTACTTGATGGTATGGCTATGGGTAGCCCTCTTGGGCCTACCTTCGCCAATATTTTTATGTGTCATCTTGAGGAGCAGTTTTTAGGCCAATGTCCTTTGCTATTTAGACCTATATTTCATAAACGCTACGTAGATGATACGTTAGCTACTTTTAAGTAAAAGGAACATGCTGCTAGGTTTTTAGATTTCATCAATAACGTTCATCCAAACATCAAGTTCACTATTGAGGAAGAAGAAAATAACAAGTTACCATATCTTGACATTAACATCTCAAGAGGGCAGACACGTCTAGAAACTAGCGTATTTAGAAAAAAGACGTTCACTGGTTTAGGCACCATTTTTTTTAGCTTTTGCTTTTATAATTTTATGTTAAATGCCGTAACAATCTTGATCTGCAGGGCATTTTATCTTTCGTCTGACTGGACAGCCTTTCATAATGAAATAGTTTTTTTGAAGCAGCATTTTAAGGATAACTGTTTTCAAACTAAAATATTTTATAGACTAGTTAACAAATTTCTGACCAAACATTACCAACCTAAACTTCAAGTACCTATTGTACCAAAAATGATTTGCTATGCCTCTTTGCCTTTTATTAATAACGGAAAATATGGGAAACAAATTAGAAGTCATTTTAAACAATTTTCCGAGTCTGGATTTTAAACTTATTTTTAAGACTCCCCTGACAGTGAGATCTATATAGAATTAAGGATTCTCTCCCCGATCTAATGCGTTCTTCAGTGGTCTATATGTTTATTTGTCCGAGATATAATCTCGGAAATTATGTGGGTTCAACAAAAAGATTGCTGAAAGTTCGTATAGATGCTCATCGGGGAGTGAGTCATAGAACTGGATGTACGCTCAAAACCAAAGAATTCTCAACCATCAGAGAACATGCAAGTAAATACAAGACCAACATTGCATATAAAAACTTTGAAATCATTGCTCAAGCGCCAAAGAACTCCTGTCAACTAGTATTAGAAGCGTTAATGATTAAAGAAAAGGCTCCTAAACTAAACAGCCAATTATCCAATTATCGCTTTTGCCGGCAAATTTAGAATTTTCTTCCTGAGTACTGTCCTTCAGATAGTCACTCAGTTCTTTAGTCTGTTCCAGACAGGTTGGTTTCCTTTGACAATTTAAATTTTTGTATATTTAATTTTAAGATACTTTTCTCTTAGTTAATTTTATTTTATCTCCAGATTTTACTTGTAACTGTGTTTATAATTTAAATTTTGACCGTATTTTTTTTTGTTTTTTATATATTTTTACTGAGTTTCGCTTATAATGTATTATATGTCCACTTTAGCCTTGATAATGGGATGAGACCTTGGAACGTCGGCACCAATACTCTGAAAGATGTTGTCCAGACTCTTCGTCCTCCTTTTTGTTATATATATATATATATATATATATATATATATATATATATATATATATATATATATATATATATATATATATATATATATACTGTATATATATATATATATATATATATATATATATATATATATATATATATATATATATATATATATTTATATATATAATGTTATAGACACACACACACATGGAACGGGTGGGGTCACTTGCCTCAGATAGATATATACAGAGCATCACAAGGAAATGACTATCATTTTATGAATCTAGCCAATGAATACTTATGGATTTAGTTTGTCTATGGAAAGTGAAAATGGTGGAATCTCCAACAGTCCCGGGCGTATCGGGATGCCAAGAATCATCCTGTTGAGAAATCCTATGAAAGAAAAAAAAATTGGCAATTTGAATATTACAGCCACGAATCAAAACAGGAAGTTACAGCAAATGGAGAATGAATTCATGAAATGCACTTTGGATATCTTGGCCCTAACTGAAACACGTTGTATGGGGATTGGTAAAGAAATTTCGAAGAAAAAATGGAGTTGGTAGAGAAGGGGTAGGACACTAAATGCATATAAGGCATTAACAGAGCGAAGAGCTGTACAGTAAATATTAGACTATTATTTACAAAGTTTAAATCAAAGAAGTGCAACATGAGTATTATAGTTTGATATGCACCAACAAATGACTCCCCAGAAGAAAGGAAAGATAAATACTAAAATGGATGAGATCCCAGAGAGACATTTGAAAATTGTGATTGGTGACTACAATGCTAAAGTTTGAAGGAATAATCAATGTATATAGAAGGTATTGGGTATTGAGGTTCTTGGCGAAGCAGCAAATGAAAATAAGGCTCATTTTATAAGTTTTTTCTCAATAAAGCGTTTTGTTATTGGAGGTATAGTAGGGTAAGGCAATTTTGGACAGAGTCAATTTTGGACCGATATAATATCTCTAAAACTATTTATAATTTTCGAAAACGATAATGCTAATAGAAATTGCCCAACCTTCTACTTTATAAATATTAGTATGTCCTGTTTTTAAAAAGTATTAAGTACCCCTAAAAAAAATTTTGAATATGGGTGTCCATTAATTGCCTCTCCTTCATTTTAGGGTTTTTCAGAAATAATACATAAAATTATTTTTCCTAAAAACAAATTAGTGGATGATGCTAAAGGAAGGTTTAAAATAAAAAAATGAATGAAAAAATTTGGAATATCCAGTGTCTAATTTTGCCCCGCCTTGAAAAATAGTAAGGCAATTTTGGACAATTAATTAAAGAAAACATCTAATTCATAATGTTGAGTTATTAAGTAATAGATTTTGCAAACTATCTATCTATCTCTCTATCTATCTATCTATCTATATATATATATACATATATATATATATATATATATATATATATATATATATATATATATATATATATATATATATATATATATATATATATATATCACATATTCTTAATCATTTTAAGTAGAAATATAGATAAATAATAGTTCTTTGAATATATTTTTTATCATTTATTTCAATAGAAAATCATACTGATTTATAAGAAAATAAAAAAAAAGGAAAAGTCTAATTTTCATATGAGAAAGTAGGGACAAATACAAAATTGAAAATAAATGTGAACAATTCAATATATACTATAGCCATATACTTGGCAATTTAAATGCTTGAATATATGACGTGTCTAATTAGTTCAACCAAATGCTCAAAAAAACAGCTTCAGTTCTTTTAAATAGGGCAATAAACATTCTCTTTGAGGCATAGGTTCCATAAATAAAGGACCATTAATTCCATCTGTAATTTGAAAAAGGTATGTATCCGTTTGGTGCTCTGGATACCCCTCTACTCCTAACAGTTGATCTTACTGGAATTAGTATGGACCGGCAGAGGTCACTTACCTCATTTAGATAGACACTGTGCATCACCAAGAATCTGGCTATTCTTTGATGAATTTAGGCAATGATTCTTCTATGGATTTAGTCAGTCTATGGATAGCGAAAATGAGAGAATTGCCCTCATTCCCGGGCGTAGCGGGTTGCTAATAAACTCCAGATTTGTAAATACTAAAGCAAAATTGAAAATTGGTAATGGGAATGTTAGAACCATGAATCAAACCGGAAAGTGATAGCTGGTAGAGAATAGATTTATGAAATATAGTTTGGATATCTTGGCCCTAAGTGAAACACGTTGTATGGGGATTGGTAAAGAACTCTAAGATCAAGGCAATACATGTATCATTTTACCCTTCCTAAACTGTACTGAACATTTCACTGCCACACAGTATATACCGTTTATATAGACTATGAAAATCCTTCAAAATTACTAATCAGAATGTCTATTTTGTCAGTCGGCCAAATTCAACGGGACAGAATCCTTATGGCGGTTTTATCTCATGTGAGAGAATCTGACCAATCACGTTTTACCTGACTGATGAAAGCATGGCCAAACTTTTTACATAGCTCTGGGTAGGTGGTGGCCAGCTTCATTGCTGCCGAGGTATGACATGATGCAAGTGTTGATATCCTACATTATTTGCTTCAGTTTTAGTTAGTGTTGCATGGTTGTCCCAGTAATCAGCAGTTGAGTTGTTAATGGGGTTCTTACTGGCATGGAAGAAGGTTGTCCAAGGAACCGGCTACCTGTTAGGTTAATATCACTAGGCAGTTATTGGGTAATTTGTCTGGTCAGATAGTACTATATTCGATCCTTATTTAGTTAGAGCTAATTTTCCCTTTACATACACCGAATAATATGGCCTGTTCTTTATACTGTCTCTTCTTTCCTCGTACATCTGACAAAAAAAAAAAAAAAAAAAAAAAAAAAAAAAAAAAAAAAAAAAACTCTACTCAAGGGGCCAGCTACACCATTGTAATTGTTGTGGCTACTTTCCACTTAGCGAAAGTAGAAAAGATTCTTATGCTATGGAAAGCAACTCTTCTTGGATATTGACACTCCTTTTTTTTTTCTCTAGGTTTGGTTACTGTCATGACGTCTTTATCACGATATTCCACTGTCACAGGATAAGTCCTCTTTCTTGAAAGTACAGTCAGCTACTCTATAATTTCTTTATATCCTTTCCCCACTGGTTTGTTTTCCCCGTTAGAGCTCATTTCAAACTGGTATTATTACTTAGCTAGTAATAATAATGATGATGAAAAAGGTGTTGTTTTCAGTCATCAGGTCCTTCATGCACTGGATTCAACAGGCACTGTACAGAGAGCATGATGTAGTTTAACTTAACAAAGAAAAATGTGTACAATATAATGAAAATAATACTCCTGAATAACTAACTTTATTTATAGACAACACATGGGTTTTATAAGAGTAACAGTTGTAAGTATATACTTAATGGTTTTTGTCAATAAGGTTGACATTGACATTAAAATAAACAATATAATAAGAAGATGATAGTGGAGTAGAAATTATTTTGTTATTTTAACTGCTTTTTGATGTGTTTTACGGTGGCCTCTGCATTGTGGAATAAAATGAAGACATGGCATACTTCTTTATATGCTGGGATTGGAACTAAAGGCAAAGTGAGTTAGTATCTGCTTAAACCTTCTTGTACCAACATCTGCTGGAAATTACATCGTCTCTATGACAGCCTAAATCCATGTTAAGTATAGTAAGTCTCTGAAAACTCGACATATGTGGCAAAACAAGTTCGTTTCATAGTGGTATGATTTAAATTAGTTTGATGTAAGAAGTAATATGTTAAATTCATCTATACACATATTCTGGTATACTATTATAAACCATGCTAGTCCCTGGTAGACTGAGCCACCCAGACTGGCTGTTCATTGTGGCATCTTAATGCAAAAGTTTATTGTGGGTGTAATTTTAAACTGTTGTTATGTCAGTATAGCCTATTTGCATATAGTGCTTTGAATTTTTGTTTCATCTTTGTTTTTAAGAAAGAAATGTCTATTTAACAAAAAATGAGGAGATGCTTTTAGTATATAGAACTGTATTTTTGGGCCCCAATTGTCTTTAAATTGTTGCTATATTTGGCTAACCTAATTACATATGATTCTTTGTATTGCTTTTTATCACGGAAGTGTCGTTTATTTTAACGAGAAAATAGAAATATACCTTGTGTACATTATGGCTTAATTATGGGCCACATAGTGCATATTTACATATAAGTTTTGGTTGTTATAAAGGAAATATCTCGAAATTGTTGTTATGTTAAGTTACTTTAGTGATACAAATGGTTTTGCAATGCATTTTTCTTAATATTTTTTCATTAATATCTATGCAAACGTACACTATTCATTGAGGCCTTAACTTTCACTGTGGGCGACATGGTGCACATTTACCATAAGTCAGTGCTAGCTATATGTATATTGCTTTCTTATTCCTTTTCGTTATGAAGGTGTTAATTATAACTAAAGTTTCGCTTTTTTCAGCCTCCAACTACCAGGTTCCACTAAATCAAGTGTGCCAAGCCCATGTATGTGGCTCCTAACAATGATTATCAGAGTGGGATAGACACCAAATATGGCTCATAAAGAAATTATTGTTGATGAGAGCATCAACTGCTATTTTTTCATCAATATCAATTAGGAGCCATTAGCCCAAATTTCACTTTGTGAGTTAAAAAGGACTGATTTATATAGTTAACCGAGTGCATATTGAAAGATTAATTGTCATAAATATAATGTATGTGTTTATAGATAGTAACTACGTAATTTCTATATTACTTGATATATATTACTTAATATATCTTTTTTTTCAACAGTTTCTGTAACTTGTTTGAGACATGAGCACCTAACAAAGCTGAACACCCAGTCCTGGGACAAAGGAAGCAAGCAGAAAATCCCATTGAAGAGTGTCAAGAATGTGGATGTGGAAGGAGGATGATATCAGCTACACTGACCCGATTGACTTCTTCTACTCTGCCCAATTACCTTTCTGTTTTCCTCATGAATACTTCCAGGGTCTGCTTATGTTGGCTGCTGTGGAGAGTATTATCTATCATAGGATCCTCAATGCCACGAAAAAGGATGTCTAAAATACCTTCTCATCAACATCTCTGAAATGGCTTTGCTAGGAATTATCATTCACATGGTCATTGTGCATATGACTACCATCAAGGATTACTGGTCGCAATGACCCAGGGTGCTACAGGTAGTGGATATAATGTCATATAAAAGATTCCAGCTGCTAGGTTCTATGATTCATTTCAAAATAATGGAAATACCCGGACCATCACTTACCAATTCCTCAAGATTCTGCCACTCTTCAATGCTGTGACTAGAGAGTTCTTGAACGGGGCTGAGACACCAATGTAGTTAGGGGATAAGGTTATGATGGCCTAAAAGGGAATCAGGGATGGATTCTTTTATCAATATATTCAAAGTAACCTGACAAAGGAGGTACAATCTGTTTCGCAGCGCTAACATATAATATTTATGGTTTCATTCTAGATATTTTCCTCTACCACATGGAAGGACTACATTACCCACCCACCCTAAAAGTCTCACAGAAGAGGAATGTTCCTTGCAGGCCAGCATTAAGATAGTTATAAACCTTGTCAAGACTCTAAAAAAACAACATGAGTCTGCTATTTATGTAGACAACTGATATACCTCTTATTGGTTGTGTAGAGTACCGCATGGCCAGATTGATTACAGATATGTGGTCACTGCAAAGAATAACATTGTTGGTTATCTTCTTCTCACAACTATCAAAGAAACGAATAAAAAAAAAAAACTTTTCCTAGGGGAATACATGAAGCTTACTGATCTGAAGAGATGCTTGTCATGCAGTGGAAAGGTAACAGTGTTGTAACTGAGTTTGCGTCACCTGTTAAGGCTGCACCAATGAAATCAGTACATAATTATAAATTAACAAGCATTAGAAAACTATTAAATTTATCTATCCTAATGTCATCAAGCGGTACATTGGGAAAGTGGTTAATATTGACAAGCAAGAATACTGAGTCATCATTAAAAGAATCATGTGTGAGCCAGATGAAGGAGCATCAAACTCTTTGGGTACCTCCTAGACCTGTTGTTTTACAATGTCTAGAAGCTGTAAAAGAGACACTGCAAGTCCTTGAAAAGGAACCCAAAGCCTCTCAAGACATTCCAGATTAACAGCTCTTGTGCCGGCATGTGCTCGCCGGCACAGCAGCATACGATGTACAGTGGTTTCTATATTTGTAGTGTACTACACACTGCATTATTAAACTACAGTATAGGGTTTGTTGTAACACTAAAGTTCTTCCAACATACTTAATGTTATCTTGTACAGCCTTTTGTTGAGACCGTACAATATATAGAAAGTGAGTTCTTTCTGTATTCATTCTATCCCGTATTTTAAAACTTTATTTCAAGGTGTGAGCTACACATTAAATTTCCGTTTAGGAAATTACATAAGGTATTCTGGAATAGAATTAACCTTAGTTTTAATATTTTGGGAGGTTACAGCAATTGTCTGGGCAGGAAATACAAGTATGTGCCTTTCCTTCTTCCCTTTATAGCTTTACTATGTAAGCTACATGTTTCAACATAAGTGAAAAGCCTTCACTTGATACTCATGGATTTTTCTTCTCTTTACAGGAGAACCATCCAAAGTGCGGGAGTGTATTCTGCAATGTCCGCAGTAAGAACTTCTGTGGACATCAGTTTTGCAAGAGGCACGCAGCATGCACAGCCTCCAGAGTTGATCTCCGGTATTGGGACCCTCAGGTTTGTACTGTATGATCTAACCTGATTACCAAGGCTTTTGACAATCCTAAGTTGACAAGGTCAAGGGATGCTGCCAGGGAAATGTTACGAACCTGGGTGAGGTGTTTTCAGAAAAACACCTCAGGCCCCTACCTGCCAAATGAGAGGATGGGGTCATATCTTTTCCCTAAAGTATCGGCTGATGCTGTCATTCCTCAGCCTCAGGTGGAGATACCAACTGTCCAGAATCCGGTAGATTCTGAAGTCTCGGCCACCCTTCAAGACATCCAATTGGACGATAGGATGTCGGAGGTGTCGGATTCTACAGAGAAAGGCCTTCTAGGAGAAGGTCAGGAGGAGGAGCTGTCTCAGGCTCCTCAAGTGGAAGAGGAAGAAATCGACGAGGTGTCGGTTACATTGGTTCCGGACCCAGAACCTGTTCCCTCTACATCGTCTGCTATCCCATATGAACTGGGAACAACTCTTACTTCTATTGTTGAGATGATCCAACAAATTCAAGTAAAGAATGATGAGAAGGAAGCTGCAATGAAACTGGAAATACGTAGACTTGCAGCATCACGTGGGCCCCATAAGCGACTCAACGTGAAGGATCTTCCTTTGTGTTCGGACACCAATCCTTGGAGGTATGCTGAACACATGCCAATGACAACCGGGAAGATCGTGATATCAGAAAAGTTGGGAGCAATTCCCCTGGAAAAAGTGGAATTTTGGCCCAACAAACGTTCTTATCCGGACTGCTATGTCCGTCTTAGGAAGGAGCCAGCCTCAAAGGAGGAGACAGTGCCGAATGAGGTCATAGTTCTTGACCATAGTAAAGCACAGGCGTTACTAGCGGGCTCCATGAAAGAGAGGGGCTTCACGAACACAAAGGTGCCAGCCTTGAGTAAGAAGCTTCCCTCCTTTGTGACCTCTCCAACCAGAGCCTTTCCCTTCATGGAAGAGGGGATATAAGGCAGCCTTAAAGGCGGTGGAGGCAGGGAAACCATGCCCCTCCTTGGAGGAGTGCAAGCCGTTATCTCTGACCTTGCCCTTGGACCAAGAAGACTGGAAGGATGTCCACCTTACCTTCTCAGTCGGGAAGCTGGAAGCTGATATTGCTGAACGTCATTTTGGTGAGGAACTTCCAAAACTGTCAGATGTTCTCTTGCGCAGAGAGCAAAAGACAAAGGAAAGACTTGCGGCATCGATGTCGTTGAAAACGAAATTAGAAACGATGGCAAGTGACCCCAAGAACCAGGACATGTTCATGGTAGTGGCCAAAACCCATCTGGCTACAGTTACGAAGGATCTCTATAGCTTTATTAAAGCTAGGAGAACCTGTAGAGAGTTCGTGTTTGCCTCGGCTGTGGTGAGGCGCGAACCGAGGAGACTGACATCCGCTCGTATCTGGGGTGAAGACCTCTTTCCCAATGAAGTGGTTAAAGAGGTAGTAGACAAGGCCACCACAGAGAATAGGAACCTTCTAAAAAAGTGGGGCTTAGATTTCAAGAGAAAGTCTTCTCCAGATGAGGGTCCCCAACCCAAGAGGAAGACAAAAAGGCCTGGGCCATCCTCTCGGCCGGCTAAACCATAAAGACAACAACAACAACAACTTCGTGTGACAGCGGTGCCTCAGATAGTGGCACAACCTACAACCAAGTACCAGCTGGTACCTCAACAAGTGGCGACACAGTCACCAGTTTTTAACCCAGCCTTCGAAAGGCAGACTTCTTCCTTTCGTGCAAAAGCTAGAGGAACAGCCAGAGGTTCTTCTAGATACCCTTCAAGAGGGAGGGGATCCAGGGGAGAATGTGGTCAAGGAGGCAAGGCCTCATGTCCACAACAGCAGAAGTGAGATACTTGCAGTAGGAGGGAGACTACAGCTATTTAGGGATCGCTGGACCTTCGATCCCTGGGCCCACAGCCTAATAAAGAATGAACTAGGTTGTAGCTGGAGCAGTCCTCCACCTCATTTTCCTCAATTCTTTCAACACTCAACCCCCGTTCTGGAAGAATATGTCCGAGAGCTCTTAGACAAAAGAGTAATCCGGAAAGTTAGTCCATCAAATTCCAAGGAAGGCTGTTTTGTGTTCCAAAGAAGGACTCAGAAAAACTCAGTCATTCTAGACTTGTCGCCCCTCAACAAGTTTATAGTTAACTACAAGTTCAGAATGCTCACACTTAAACACATAAGGACCCTACTGCCCAAAAGGGCATATGCTGTTTCTATAGACTTGTCTGACGCTTATTGGCACGTTCCAATTAATCGTCACCTCTCCTCCTACCTACATTGATAACTTTACGCCTTCAGAACTATGCCTTTCGGGTTAAACATAGCCCCAAGGAATTTCACGAAGCTCGCGAACGCAGCCGTCCATTAATTACGCCTAAAGGGGGTCCAAATAGTAGCCTACTTGGACGACTGGCTGGTGTGGGCAGCATCCAGGACAGAATACATGCAAGCTTCTAAGATAGTGATTCAGTTCCTGGAACATCTGGGATTCAAGATCAACATCAAAAAGTCTCGACATTCTCCAGCTCAAAAATTTCAGTGGTTGGGAATCCACTGGAATTTGGAGTCACATCGATTTTCAATTCCTAGGAAGACGAGGAAAGAAATAGCAGGATCTGTCAAGAGACTATTGAAATCCAAACGGATATCAAGACGCGAACAGGAGAGAGTGCAGGGCTCTCTACAGTTTGCTTTGATAACAGACCCAGTGCTAAGAGCACAGCTAAAGGATGCAACAGGAGTCTGGAGAAAATACGCATCAAACACACGAAGGGATCTAATAAGACCTCGACCGACTTGACTGCGAACGCTTCTCAAGCAGTGGACCAATGCAAAGCAGTTGAAGAGATCAATACTTCTTTAACCTTCTCCCCCGTCAGTAATTATCCACACAGATGCCTCAAAGGAAGGCTGGGGAGGTCACTCTCATCAGAAGAGAGACCAAGGAGCTTGGTCCAATCTTTTCAAGTCATTTCACATCAACTTTCTAGAAGCCATGGCAGTTCTTCTGACACTAAAGAAAGTATCTCCTCACCACTCGACCCACATAAGACTGGTTCTAGACAGCGAAGTGGTAGTGAGATGCCTGAATCAACAAGGGTCGAGGTCACCTTAAATCAACCAAGTGATGTTGACCATATTCCGTTTGGCGGAATGGAAGAAATGGCACCTGTCAGCAGTTCACCTTCAAGGGTTCCGCAATATGACAGCGGACGTTCTATCCAGGTTTACACCTATAGAGTCAGAATAGTCCCTTGACGCAGGATCGTTCTTCTTCATCTGGAGCCAAGTCCCGGAGCTACATATAGACCTCTTTGGGACGAAAGACAACAAGAAAATAGATTGTTACGTGTCCCCATAGAGGATCCGTTAGTGGAGGCAGTGGACGCTATGTCCGTAGACTGGAACAGATGGTCCAATATTTATCTGTTCCCTCCGCACAACCTCCTTTTGAAGGTTCTCGATAAGCTGAGATCCTTCAAAGGGAAACAGCAATAGTGGTCCACAAATGGCCAAATAGCGTTTGGTTCCCTCTGGCATTGGAACTACGACTAGAATTCGTACCGCTATCGGATCCATCCCTGTCTCAGCGAGTACAGAAGTCGACTGTCTTCGCTCCATCACAGAAAACATGGAACCTACATCTCATGATTTTCTCTCCTTAGCGATGAGAAAAAGATTCGGTGTTAAAAGTCTGTTTAGACTTTTGGAGGAAACCAATAGACATTATGAGGCTTCAGGGAAGAAATTGATATCTTTTGTCAAGGCAAAGAAATCTAAAGAAATCTCGACCGATTCCTATTTATCATTCTTCATTCACCTTCATGAGCAAGGTTTAGCAGCCAACACAATTCTATTGTTCAAGCCTGCCTTGACAAGTCAGATACCATATGCCTTACAGGTCGACCTTTCTAACGACATTTTTAATGAACTACAAATACCCAGGCTTGGCTTAGCCCTTCAGCACCTCCAAAGACCCTTTGCATGGTCATTAGTTATGATTCTTCATTGTGTATAAATAATGAACAACGAGGATTGCGCCTAGAAGGTTTTCAATTTAAGTCATATTTCTGTTTGTACTCGCTTTGGGGCCCAGAGTTAGTGAAATAGTGGCTCTCTCTAGAGAGGAAGGCCACGTCCAGTTCTTGGAGGGAGAACTGAATATATTTCCAGACCCAACGTTTCTTACCAGGAACAAGCTATCCACCAACAGGTGGGGTCCCTAGAGAATCTGCCCTTTGAGGGAAGATGCATCTCTATGTCCAGTGGAGTGCCTAAAGGTCTATTTTCATAGAACTTCAGACTTTATGGGAGAATAGCTGTTAAGAAGAAAAATCCTGGGTTCGAAGCTTTCTGTAACTAAGGGCGAAAATCACCCGTGTTATTCACAGAACGGATCCAGATAGTACATCCGTTAGTCATGATCCGAGGAAAGTTGCCTCTTCCATAAAATTTCTTTAATTATATGGACTTTGAACATCCTTGTTTGTACACCGGCTGGTAGTCATCCAAGGTATTCTTTATGCACTATGCGAAGCAAGTGGAGCAACTTAAGAGGTCTGTGGTAGCAGCAGGTAGAATTCTTTAACCTTCTGTTTTAAATCTGCGAGGAACAGTGTAATTAATTTGGAACGATTAAATAAGAGGGTGCGTTTGTAGTCACTGTATGTTACTACACACTGAGCGATAGGCCACGAAAGTGCCCTCACGAACTGTTCCATTGACGTCGGTGAACTACAGCATAATACGGACACTTGTGCCAAGCGTTTTTTACGCTAGTGTAAATAACAGTATATAGACTATATCATTATTATTAATAATTCAATTGAAGTGGCAAATCTGTTTCCTAGTAGACGAAGCATTATTTTCTGTTGACGGTTTTTCTTTATGCTTTAACGCATATCATCCACATTTTATAAATTTTATAAATGTTGATCTGATATGTACGTTTATTAAATTTTAAAAAACTAGTTCGTATTCGCCCACACTCATTTTATTAGAAATGTACTGAGCATTAAGATTAAAATATGGAAATTTTTATCATGGTATGTCTTTTAAAACTGTTCCCTGATTCAAGCAAAAGTCCACTCACTTTAACCCTTCCTTAGGAAGGGTTGACGTGGTACCCTAACGGGATAGTGGCAAAGAGGCAAAATCTGTCCCTATGCTGATACAACCTTTATCAAATAGTTAATAAGAGTAGTCACATTGGGGAAGGTGTCACAAATTCATACTGACATTGGTGACTCTTGTACAAACTTTGCTTTATAATGTATAGGGCGAGACCACTATACAAGCTTGTCATTTTGTCATTCATAGTTATTATGTACTCCTCGAGACTTTTTCCAGAGTCTAGTACGACTCTTCCCTGTAGGGGGAAGGAAGCACTAATATAGTTCATGCTTAGATGAAATGATGTATGACGGTAACATCATAGGTCTCTAGGTCTAGACGGACCAGGAAAATACTTTCTTGAGAGTACGGCACCGATTGAGAATCCACAGATAGAGTAATGCTCTGGTAAACTTCCATCAGACGACATGGCCTGAGCCAAAAAAAACGGATTTTGAGCGAAGCGAAAAATCTATTTTGGGGTGAGGTAGCCATGTCGTCCTGATGGATCCGCCCTTCCTTTTATTGTAAAAGGGCTTATTGACCCCTCCCTATAATACAGTATCTGTAGCACCTCGTATATCGCTACAAGGAATAAAGAGGTCGCTACCGCCATCATCAGATACACACAGGAAACGGAATAGGAGAGATGCCTTATGTGCGGCTCTCTTTTCATTATCGTTTCAGATTCTTGTCCCTGTAACCCCTTGCAGCGTTAATACTGTTCGAGGTGAAGATAGCTATGTGACGTATCAAGAATACGTATTCTGATATTATGCGATATCCCGGCGAGACTATTTAGGGATAGTCGCTCCAGGAGTTAGAATTCAGGATACCTTAAGGTAAAATTCTCTGGGAATAGCACTGTAATCAAATATACCCTAGGAAGCTACCTTTTAAGAACTTCCATCAGGACGACATGGCTACCTCACCCAAAAATAGATTTTCTGCTTCGCTCCAAATCCGTTTATATATATATATATATATATATATATATATATATATATATATATATATATATATATATATATATATATATATATATATATATATATATATATATATATACATATATATATATAAAGTGTGTGTAGGTATATATATTTATTTATTTATCTATATATATATATATATATATATATATATATATATATATATATATATATATATATATATATATATATATATATATATATATATATACTGTATATATATATATATATATATATATATATATATATATATATATATATATATATATATATATATATATATATATATATATATATATATATATATATATATGTATATGTATATGTATATGTATATGTATATGTATATGTATATGTATATGTATATATATATATATATATATATATATATATATATATATATATATATATATATATATATATATATATATATATATATATATATATATATATATATATATATATATATGTATATATATATATATATATATTTGGGTTCAAGCCATGTTGTGCTGATGAAAGTTCCTTCATTAGTAGCTTCCTAGGTTATATGTGACTACAGTGATATATCCCAGAGAATTTACCGAAGGTACCCAGAATTCTAACTCCTGGAGCGAATAGCCCTTAACATTCTAAGAAGGGATATTGCGTGAGGACGTAATGGACGTAATGGCACACCTCATAGCAATCTGCACCCCAGATAGAGTTTACGTTCAAGGATGTGTGGCAAAAATAAAAAGGGGGCCCCTTCAAAGGCCATCCCCGTTCCCTACTACTATCGATAGTACAACAGCGCCATCCCCACAATAGTGGCCATTCCTTTATTTGTAGCGATTTCGATCGGTTAAAGGATTATTATTATGCTTTCTTCATCTTCTTCCGCCTTCGGAAAGTTGAGTATCGGGTCTTTACTCTGAATATGTTTGAGCTCTTGTTTCTCAATGATATTGAGTATTTATTGTGTTTCTAGAGCTAGGTCATTACTGGAGGCACAATGGGCGCTGTCGTTCTTAGGCATGCGTTATCTAGTTAGCGGAATGACTTTCAGTTTTAAGTAGCCTTATTTAATTCTCGTAATTAATTAGCTATTTAGGCATATTCTTGTGAAGACGTGATTATATGCATAATTTTTTCTTTTTACTCTGTCGATCGTATAGTTAGAGTTTCGGTGATTTAGGTAACCGAGAACTCGTCTAGCTTAGTTAGGCTAACCTAGACACTGTCTATACGTTCAACATTCCCCGATTACCTTTGTGTTTTGTTTTCATTCCATTGGAGACTGATACCTCCTGTAATGTTATGAAACTTCTCACATCTCTTCGGAGACTTAAAGGTAGTCCCTTTCCCTCTTAGTGTAGTCCCTGACTACAACTCTTATGGCCGTGCCTGAATATTATTCAGACATGGCTGACCTGGGGTTTGGTTTCTGCCTATCCCCTTTACCTTTGGTTGTGGATATACCAGCAGGTTTTGGGATTTGGTCAGAATCTCAGAGTATTTAGTCTTATGTCGTTGACCTTTCGACAGGGCGAGTTGGTTGAGGGATACCTTTACTCCCCTGCCGACAAGGTTACCGACAATGGAGGTTAGCCCTCCATAGTCGCTTTGGTTTTGGTAGTATACCATTTCTCCTTGCGACTAAAGACTTGTCCTGGGCCACAGTTCCTTGGGCTGAAAGTAATCCCTTTTAGCCTAAGATAACGTGGCACTGGAATCCTGTTTCTCTTTGTGGGAGGAGGCGCAGTGTCGCCCCCTCCCCTTACTGTGTCGGCAGTCTCTGGGTTGGAGAACTGAGTCTCTCCTGGTACCCGGATTCTGTCGATACCTTACAGAAACAGAGTTCCTTTTATAGGTGCTAGGACTGTCAAGTTTGACAGTTCCTTTCATAATTGTTACAGGACCCTTTTCCCCTTCCCCTCACCCCTTGTTAATGGTTTATTCATTGCGTCTTAGGCTGACATCCTGAATTCTTTCCTTAACGGTAGAGTGCTGGATGCAGCCAGACTACCTCTCTCATCCGGGATGACGGCGGGGCATACTTCCGCCTGCCGGGCTGGCCGGCAACCAAGATGGCTGCCGATTGTCCTGCCGACAGTCATGGACTGTCGGCAGCTGCCGACTTTGCCGGCCGGCGGTTGTCGGCATGATAGCCCTTTTTTGCCAGCCTGGCCGACAACCAAGATGGCTGCCGACAGTCATGGACTGTCGGCGGCTGCCGACGTGGCCGGCGGTTGTCGGCATGATAGCCCCTTTTACCGGCCAGGCTGGCAACCAAGATAGCTGTCGACAATCATGGACTGTCACCAGTTGCCGGCCTGGACGGCAGTGGCACCCATGACGGCTGTGAGTGGTTAGTCCCTTCTGTCCCCGAGGTTCTCAGTCCTCTCTTGGACTGTAGCTTTGGGTGCTGTTGCCTGTATGCTATCGGCAGGGCAGGCAACGCGGCGCGCCGACTGTATTAGTACTGTCGGCGGGTTGCTGGCAACAGTACTGTAGCTATATAGAAGCCTGAATGTTACATTCTCCCCTTCTATTAGAACCTCCTTTCGGTAAAAAGGTAGTCTATTAGACTTTTCTTCCTTAATTACTGTATATAGTTACAGTAAAGGATAGCCCTTTTTTCCATACTGTCTCTCTCTCTGTCTCGCTAGGCCTGCAAGGTATGCGGACATATCCTAGCCAGACCGGCAACATGCCGGATATACTGCTGTATAGGTAATACAGATAGCCAGTATATCTCAGTATAGAATATACTGTAGATAGAAAACTACTATATTTCTTATACTAGTGGTTTTTTCCAATATATTTTCGATATCTAATTCGGGCAATTGCTGAGCCTAATCCTATATTGAATGAATATGATTTCTTCAATATCCTGATTAGAAATCAGTTTTAGGATTATCCTGCAATATTAAATATTTCAGGCATGAGTAATACACTCTTATCCTGTAAAGGGTACAGCCCCTTTTTCTGTGAGTCTCCCTGATCAGGAAACTCTATGATTTAATATAGTAGGAAGACTACAGCAAATGACCCGAGTAGGATGTTCATTTATATGTCTTTATTTTTCTTTCCCATCTAGTGGTAGATGGACCCTGCTGTCATATACTGCCTTGTAGGCAGCATAATGATAAGACTGCATGACATAGGTACAGTAGTCGATATGTTGCAATTTACATCTTTGCAATTTAGAAACTACAGTACCATGTTACAGTAGTTTTTCCCTGGGTATCCTTCAGCGAGTGTTCTGCTGATACCGTTTATATATTGAAGGAATAATTTCTTCAATAGTCTGATTTGATATCAATCATCCTGACCCCACAGTATTAACAATTTTGGGATAGTGAGTTGATACTTCTCTACCCCTAAGGGTAAGTAACCCTTCTACTTGGATTTTCTCACAGAGAAAGCTCCATGTAAGTTAATACTGAGGGGAGGTAGCAGCATTTGCTCGCGGAGGTATACAGGTATGTATCTCCTACTATCCCTTTATAGCTTCTATCCTAAGCTATTCTGTTGTAGATGACATTTACATGTTGATTATTAAGTAATAATCCATTATATACTCATTTGGTTTTCCTTTCTTTACAGATGGAACACCAGATACCTTGTACGGCAGTCCACTGCAGAGCCAAGGGTAAGGACCTTTACGGTCATAATACTTGCAGGTTACACGCCCTTTGCAATATTATTTCCGGATCCCTACATTATTGGAACCCGCAGGGTTGCAATATATGTTGGACATTGATGTCTGAAGGTTTTGATAATCCCAAGTCTACAGAGACTAAGGATGTAGCATAGTATAAATTACGTAAATGGGTGAGAGGCTTCCAAAAGATCTCTCCGGGACCTTTCCTACCTAATGATAGGATGCGTAAGCTATCATTTCCAGAGTTAAGTGAGAAAATAGTAGTGCCTCAGGAGTCAACTACGTTCCCTGATGGCAAGAAAACCTTTGGGATCGAGGACAAGAAGTGCCCTAAGGTAGAAGAGAAATATGTTTTTTCGGACTTTCCTCCGCCTTTGCTGGCTATTGAGCCATCGATGTCAACATCTTCGTCTTCTACCCCTCTTTGGGATAATGTGGTACAATTATGTATCCAACTGAAGAATCAGATAGAGGGCTTTAGTAAACAAAGCAAAAAGAGGGAAGTAAAACACAAGATAGAACCTCGTAAAGCTCCTCTTGTTGCTTCCCACGGGTCAGTTAAACGACCCATGAATCATGACCTTCATTCATGCTCCTTAACCAATCCCTGGAGGTTTGCGGAGCTGATCTCGATTTCAAATGGCAATCTCTTCATTTCAGAGAGAATAGGTACTGTTCCCTTGGACAAAATCCAATTTTGGCCAAGTTCTGAGGTTTTCCCTAATTGTTGGGTTCGACTGAGGTTCGAACCAAAGACAAGCAAAAGAACGGAACAAAAGGAGGTCATGATTCTTGATCATGATAAGGCACAGACTATCCTTTCAGATAATCTGAAGAAGGCGGGTTATCCAGAGACGACGGTTTTCTCACTGAATAACATACACTCTTCCTTTCTTGCTCCTGCTTCACTCTCCTTCCCCTTTATGGGGAAGGCATTTACTTTCGTTACCAAAGCTGTAGCTACCCCCCAAAATTGGGGGAAGTGCCTTTGGTATATGTGACCAAAGCTGTACAGGCAGGTGAGTCATGTCCCACACTCGATGAGTGCAAGCCTTTGTCACCAGCTTTTCCCGGACAGGAAAAGGATTGGAAGGAAGTCCATTTGACATTTTCAGTAGGAAAATTAGACAAGGGTGTCGCAAGCCGGCAATTTAATGTACGTCTCCCTAAATTGTCCGATTTGCTCTTGTTTAATGAGCACGAGTCAAAGGAGAGACTGGCGACATCCCTTTCTCTACCAAACTACATAGAGTTGTGTTCAACTTACGAGAACACCCCAGACATGCTCATGGTCGTAGCCAAAATGCATACGGCTACATTGGTAAAGGACCTTTACGCCTTTGTGAAGGCTAGGAGAGCATATAGAGAGTTTGTGTTTGCTGCTGCAACGGTGAAACACTAAACAAGGAAGCTAATATCTTCCAACATTTGGGGTAAAGACCTCTTCCCACAAGAGGTCAGTAAGGAAGTAATTAAGAATGCCGCCATGGAAAACATAAGTCTTCTCCAAAAATGGGGCATTCCCTTAAAGAGAAAATATTCTGTGGTTGTGGGTCCCCAACCTAAAAAGAAGATCGAAAATACTGGAAATATCTGAGCTGCTCAACAACAGCCCATTATTTTAGTGACCAAGATGCTACAGGCAGATGGTCAAAAGTCTAAACCTACTGGTAGTTCGAAGCATAAAGACGCTTCGGCTGGGAGGAACATTCCCTCAGGATCGCAGGACCTTCGATCCTTCGGTCCAGAGCCTATTCAAGATGAGCCATTGATGGGGAACAGAAATGTCCCTACTATTATCTCCTTACCTTCTCCTACACCTCAAAACCCTCCTGGAGGAGTATACCTGAGAGCTATAGAGCATAAAGGTAGTAAGAAGGCTACGGCTCATCGAGTCCCAGGGAAGGCTATTTTGTGTTCACAAGAAGGACTCAGGAAGTCTCTGAGTCATTCTGAACCTGTCGCTACTCAACAAGTTCATAATAATCTGCAAGTTCTGAATGTTAATCCTTCTGAACATATGGACCTTGTTCCAACTAAGGGTGTTCGTAGTCTTGTCAGACCTGAAAGGTGTCCTCTGGAACCTTCCAGTCAACCACCCCCCTTCCTCCTGCCTAGGATTCATGTCACGGAGAGTAACATTCATCCTGGAACAGATACGTATTAGACTCACAGTCCTAAGTATCTTCATAGTGATAACCCGGTTCCTGGGACATCTCAGATGCAAGATATGCTTCTAGAAGTCTCGACTTTCTCCAGCAATAGGGTTTCGATGGCTAAAAAACCATCGAAGCCCTCAGTCACATTAGCCCCCTTTTCCCTTGGGAAGTTAAAAGGAGCCCGTGAGGTCTGTCAGGAGATGCAGCTAATCGATCAGATTCCCAAAATGCCAACAAGGAAAAGTGCTAAACTTTCCCTAGTTCGCAATAGTGACAGACCTAGTACAAAGTGCACATCGGAAAGATGCGTTAAGAGCCTGGAGAAAACATGCATCAAACGCTTGAAGAGATAAAAAAAGACTGAGATCGATCCCTCTTTAATCACTTCTTTAACAAAAGTTAAAACACGAAAGTCCCAGGACTCTGCTGGTCCTTTCGTGGGCGGGAAAGCACCCTCCACACTGATCAGACTCCCTACCTCTGAGCTGGTACACCGAAGCGATATTAAGACGTCATAATCAAACGTCTCGTACAGTCTTAGTAATGTTTCCTATCCCTTTCCTAAAGGGATGGCACCTAACAGCAGTTCATTTACATTTGATCCACGATGTGACTGTGGATACTCTATCACGGTCCAAGGCGATAGAGCTGGAATGGTCCATGGACGCGGACATATTCCCTCCCAAATGGGAACAAGTCCCGGAACTGCAGTTCGACCTCTTCATCACGAGCGTCTTCAAGAAACTACCTCGCTAAATAGCCCCATACGAGGTTCCTCTAATGAGTCTGATAGACTAGATGAGGCCGGTCCTAGCTCCGATCCTAGGTATATTTCTGAAGGTTCAGAAATTAACTGCCTTCGGTTTATCACAGAGAACCCAAACCTTTCATTTCATGAATTTCTTGCTCTAGCGGTTAGAAAAAGGTTTGGGATCTCAGAAGGCAATATAGGATTCTTAGAAGAATACAAGGCTAAGTCTACTAAAAGACAATATGAGTCTTCCTGGAAGAAGTGGGTGGAGTTTGTTAAATCGAAAGGACCGAAAGAAATTTCTATGAACTTCTGTCTGTCCTTCTTTGTCCACCTTCATAGTCAGGGGTTGGCGGCCAATACGATAAATACGTGCAAATTGGCCTTGACTAGACCTCTCCTATATGCCTTCCAAGTGGATCTGGCAAATGAAATCTTTAACAAGATTCCGAAAGCATGTGCTAGACTTAGACCTGCAGCACCACCAAAGCCAATCTCTTGGTCTTTGGACAAGGTCTTACATTATGCCTCATCGGTGAACAATGAAGATTGTTCTCTTAAGGACCTAACCCAAAAGGTTATTTTCCTGTTCGCAATAGCCTCTGGGGCTAGAGTTAGTGAAATATTGGCTCTATCGAGAGATGAGGGCCACATCCAGTTCACAGATTTAGGAGAACTCAATCTCTTCCCTGATCCATCATTTCTCGCTAAAAACAAGCTACCCACTAAGAGGTGGGGTCCCTGGAGAATCTGTCCTCTGAAGGAAGGTGTCTCTCTATGTCCTGTAGAGTGTCTAAAGGTCTATCTTCGTAGAACTTCAGTCTTCAAGGGAGGTCAGCTCTTTAGAGGAGAAACTTCGGGATCAAATTTATCTTTAAATCAACTAAGGGCGAAGCTCACCTACTTTATTCGTAGAGCGGAACCAGACTGTACTCCCGCAGGTCATGATCCGAGAAAGATTGCTTCATCACTGAACTTCTTTCAGTACATGGACTTTGAGCGTCTTCGTTCATACACTGGATGGAAATCATCCAGGGTGTTTTACAAACACTACGCAAAACAAGTGCATGAACTGAAACACTTTGTAATGGCGGCAGGTAGTGTTCTAAAACCTGCCCCCTGATTTTTTGTGATACATTCTTTGGTTTCGGTCCTCACTTGTCCTCGGACATGTTCTGGATAGGAATCATCCAGGGTGTTTTACATTCACTATGCTTTGCTAGTCCATGATCTGAAGCAATATGTGGTGACGTCAGGTAATTTATGTACTCTGCCGTTTATTATACGATGAACAGATAATTGACTGGGACTGTCAATTAAGGGGAGAGGAAGTCATCCTTTTTAAGTATGCCTTCTTTTATTTATGCGTTACCATGGTAGCACTAGCTCTGTTCTAAAATCCCAGGTGTGGAATTATACAGATAGCTCTTGTGCCGGTGTACGAAGTACATAGGGCAGTTAATGGTAACCAGTACAGGTTTTATGAATAGCGGTTATCTTTTACCTTCTCTTCAATCTAGAGTGGCATTTCTTGACTTCCTTCCTTCAAGAAAGAAATACGATTCTTGTA
>NC_090741.1:23965647-23970647 GCF_036898095.1 Palaemon carinicauda
GTGTTACTAGGAGTGCTACAAAAAATAAATTGGAATATTAAAAGATTGAGAAAAACTAGAAGAATTGAGAAATCTTATATAGAGTTATAAAAGGATCGTATGTTTTGCTTCTGATGACGTGAAAGAAACTAAGAAAATAAAGTGGCTTTTCTTATCAACAAAAATATCGCATGTAACATCGAGAATTTTAAAGCATCAGTGATATAATTGTAAAATACGTTATCAAACTGAATGAAACTCATGACATGAATATCATTCAAACGCATATACCAACCACATCCCATACAGAGGAAGAAATATGAATTTTCTGTGAGGTTTTTGAGATATCTTTTAAAAAATATAATCATCGATTCACGTTCTTTTTCGGGTGATTTCAATGATAAGATAGGTCAAATGAAGGAAGGAGAATCAGTAGCAGGAAAATGGGGAGTGGGCACAAAGATGAGAAAAAATGCTTGTATATTTTGCTGAAAGAAACTGAAAAGAATCATGAACCCCCTTTTTATAAAAAAAAACTCAAACGGAGAAGCGAAAAATTGAATAGATTATATTTTCAAAGAAAAAATTTGTTTAGGTAAAGATGTAAGTATTAAAAAAGTTAAAATCAAGTGACCATATCATGGTGAAAAGTAAAAGTTTTATGATTCTTAGGAAAGAGAGAGAAAAACTAATTTTAAGAGAGAAAATAAACACTCCTGTAATGTTAGAAAATGGGATGAACTTGATTTAGCCATACAAAATATGTAAGCCCAGGTACATGAGGAAATGAAAGAAAGTAAAGAATAAATGAATAATATTTAAATAAAATTTGTATTGTAATAAGCATAGGAGATGGGTGGAAAAGTTCTTAAACAAGATCAAGGATAGCTATCAGAAAACACAAAATAGGTAATAAAAGAAAGGACTGGATTTTGTGTAAAATCCAAGAGCAATGAAAGAGAATTATCAGAATTATCCAAAACAATAAAGATATTAAAAAACCATGACAATCATAAACATAATCACACCTAACTTGAACACTAAAGATAGGAATAAGTATAAAGTTAATGAAGAGAAAACTTGGAACAGGTTACCAATAGATATTTGCCTCAAAGTATAGAAATTAAGATATCAACAAAAGAGATGGATCAATAAAAATTGCAGAAGATCTCTATACAATTCTATATAATAGTGATATATTAAATAACACTGTCAATATAAATAATGAAACCACAAAAATAACAGTGGGAGAAGAAAAAAAAACATTAAAAGGTAGGAAAAGAGAAACCAAGAGGAAAAGATGGCCTAACACTTCAACTGTATACTAATTCACAGATATGGAGTCACATACGACCTAAAAAAAAGTGCCACTCGATTGGTTTCCTCTCATTAATATATAAAATATTTACAAAAATCAGAGTAGACATAATAGAAAAACAACTATACTTTAATCAACCAAGAAAGCATGCTGGCTTCAAACGTAGGTATTCAACAACTAGTTACAAGTAATTTTCCAGAAAGTGAAAGAATCAACAGAGTAAGGCAAACCGCTATGTATAGCATTCATAGTTTATAAGAAAGCTTCTCATTCTGTCAAGACTTCTGCAGTGGTAAGAACACTTCAAAGACAAGGAGTAGATAAATCGTATTTTAGAAAACTTGAAGATATCTAAACAGGACCTACAGCCATCCTAAAACTACATATGGTGAGAAACTTGTGATTAAGAAATGAGTTAGTCTGATGACCCCATATCTGTCAAATTATTTAAAGTGTAAGTAAAAGAAGTTTTTAAGAATTTAGATTATGTCCGAGGATTTACCTGGCGAGACATCAGTCTCTTACCAGCGAGTTTTACCCAATATCCCGGGCCACCACGTGACACAATTGGTAGTAATTCATTCAAATTACCCCTAATGAGTCAATATGGATTAATATCAACACAACATCGTGTTCCAATATCTTTATGGGCTCTCGTGACATGGTTGGTTTCGACCTGGCCTTTCATTAAAAGGGGCTAGCGTTCGATCCCAGGTATGAGGTAGAAATTTATTTCTATTTGAACACGATGTTGTGTTGATATTAATCCATATTGACTCATTAGGGGTAATTTGAATGAATTACTACCAATTGTGTCACGTGGTGGCCCGGGATATTGGGTAAAACTCGCTGGTAAGAGACTGATGTCTCGCCAGGTAAATCCTCGGACAGCTGGTAGCGGTCAGGTTCCAATATCTTTATGGGCTCTCGTGACATGATTGGTTTCGACCTGGCCTTTCATTAGAAGGGGCTAGCGTTCGATCCCAGGTATGAGGTAGAAATTTATTTCTATTTGAACACGATGTTGTGTTGATATTAAATCATTTTGACTCATTAGGGGTAATTTGAATGAATTACTACCAATTGTGTCACGTGGTGGCCCGGGATATTGGGTAAAACTCGCTGGTAAGAGACTGATGTCTCGCCAGGTAAATCCTCGGACAGCTGGTAGCGGTCAGGTTCCAATATCTTTATGGGCTCTCGTGACATGGTTGGTTTCGACCTGGCCTTTCATTAGAAGGGGCTAGCGTTCGATCCCAGGTATGAGGTAGAAATTTATTTCTATTTCAACACGATTTTGTGTTGATATTAATCCATATTAACTCATTAGGGGTAATTTGAATGAATTACTACCAATTGTGTCACGTGGTGGCCCGGGATATTGGGTAAAACTCGCTGGTAAGAGACTGATGTCTCGTCAGGTAAATCCTCGGACAGCTGGTAGCGGTCAGGTTCCAATATCTTTATGGGCTCTCGTGACATGGTTGGTTTCAACCTGGCCTTTCATTAGAAGGGGCTAACGTTCGATCCCAGGTATGAGGTAGAAATTTATATATATATATATATATATATATATATATATATATATATATATATATATATATATATATATATATATATATATATATATATATATATATATATATATATATATATATATATATATATATATATATAGTTTAGTTCCCCGTTTCAGAGAACTTACCACCAGTGAATATACCATACGAAATTCTTCATATGATGCGATTAATATTAGTCATTTTTGATATTTACAAATATTCCCCTTTCAGAAACCATATAGGTCAAAATTGAAAAAAAAAAAAAAAAACCGTCCTTAATACCAAAAAAAAAAAGAATTTTTTTTTTTTTTTAGAGGAATGCATTGAGTGATACATCCACAGCATATTACCAGAATCCTTTATAGTCGAAATAGTGGGAAACATAAGACACACATTGGTTATTGAAATACTCTGTTCACCTCAGGCAGAATACCATTGCTTATTCTGAAAGTGTTGATTAAAGTGAATTATGCAAGTAATTTTCCAATTTCTTCCCTAATGTCAACAATACTTATTATTCTGTTTATTGTTCTTATCAGCAATTACCATCAGTGAACGTAAAACATAATATATATTCACCCTTTCTTATCCTTTTCTTCTGTTCTTTTGCAATGGTAGGCAATATAATGATATTCTGGTAGTAATGGTGCTTCAGGTCCAAGTGTTCATGGCAGGTAGGCGGAATGCAATATTTTTGGGGGACATGTCGGATTATTGTTACCCGCCGATACACTTCTCCCGTCAAAAATATTTGCTCCTATCTCCCATACTTTATGAAAGAAAAACAAAGAGGAAAAACACATCAGTGTAATGGGAGAATCGAAGCAATAAATACTGAACACCGGGAAGAAAACCTGGAACACTGTCTGAACTCTAAATCATAAAACTCTGCTGGGTGAGATTGAGAACAAGAAAGTTTGAACGGTGTGATATATGTACTGGTTGAGTCTAGTCATTTTTCTTTTGCTACTAAAGATTTAGTATCGCCTTTCATCTGGGGACTAGGAAACGTTTTGAAAACGCGTAATATACATAGCAGTCTTCCATTAAATAATGAGTTTCAGGTAAGACGAATGACGAACCCATTAACGTAATGCTATCATCAACGCTTAATTATTAGTAACCTGTTTCTTGTTACCTATTATCCTCACGTTGAAATAACTATATTGCTCCTATTTATCTAAATAGGACCATGATTAATGTATTAAGTGTACTTAATCACCTTTCAATCCTACTTAATTTCTTTAGCTGAGAAATAATTTTTTTGTGAATGTCACCCACACCTATCTCTCTCTCTCTCTCTCTCTCTCTCTCTCTCTCTCTCTCTCTCTCTCTCTCTCTCTCTCTCTCTCTCTCTCTCTCTCTATTTGTTGATTTTTTTCCGAAGCTTTGAAGATGTGAGAATTATTGAATAAAAACGGGTGATAGGAATATCAACCAGAACAAACTATCTGATACTGAGATCTAACCAATCAGTAATAGTCAAATCAGTTTTCGATGATATGCTGGTAAATATATATATATATATATATATATATATATATATATATATATATATATATATATATATATATATATATATATATATATATATATATATACATATATACATATATATATATATATATATATATATATATATATATATATATATATATATATATATATATATATATATATATATGTATATATATTTGACTACAAATAACACCTAGCATAATAGACAGTTCATCATTCTTTTTTCTTTTTTTTTAACTGCTCCTAGAAATGTACTTGAAGCACCATATACTAGATAAAATACTTTGGAAAAGACTGGGTACACTAAAAAAGTATTTTGCATTAATTTCCCTTGCACTTTTTGAAAAGCTTGCTCTACTCCATCATTCCATTCATAATCCTTTTAAATTTTTGTTAATTCACTCAGTAGATAGAATTTTGCTGCAAATCTCTGAATAAAAGGTCTATAGTAGCCTACCATTCCTAAAAATCTTTATTAACTCTTTAAATTTTGTGGTGTTGGATACTTCACAATGGCCATAATCTTATCAGCTTATATGCATAATCCTGCTTTATGAAACACAAAACCTTATTAAAAACTGGCATTGGTCTCTGCATCATGATAACAAAACTTTAATTTGTAATTC
>NC_090741.1:23975647-23995647 GCF_036898095.1 Palaemon carinicauda
TTCTCTTCTTTCTATCTCTACCCTACAGCTTACGACATCATATTGTCCGCTTATTTCTGCGGAGCCAAATGGAGCTATGTTCAACGCTACCCTCCCTTCCACCGGTAGGCCTAATTGCCTCGCGGTTTTTGCGGATATGAAGCTTTTTTGGCTTCCCGTATCCAGAAATAAGCGGACTCGCTTACTACCTTGCTTTTGATTGATTTCGGCCATAGCTGTTGGAAAGATTGTACATGGGAGGTCCACGTTGGACATCTGTGCGATCTTTGCACTTTTGCACTGTTTGGGTTCTACTTTATCTTTAGATGGACGGGGGGCCGTTTCGTGCTGTCAAGGAATCGCATTTACTATGGGGCGGAATGTTGTAGACTGACTACTACTATTACTTGGGGCTGATGTGGAGGGAACTGATTGCAATAATTTTCCCGGATTATAATTATCACAAATGGCTGTGTTGTGGTTATCACTACAATTCTTACAAGAATTAGGGACGGGACACTTATCCCTTCGATGACCAGAATTAGTGCAATTGAAACACAGGCCCCTTTTTAGCAAAATGCGACGTTTGGCAGCCACGTCAGTTACTTGGCAGCATCCGTGAGGCGGGTGCCGTTCGTTACAAAAGGGAAAAGAATTATTCTGAACTGGTTTCGACTTCGCTCTTACACTGACGTCTACTCTCTTGTCAGGTTCAAGTTTATCTCCTCGTTGCAAGGCATCGTCCTCAAGCATTCGAATAATGAAATCGATCGCATCAAAGAATTCATCTAGTGTATAGTCACACTTTCTCAGATGTTCAACTACTTTCCTGTAGAGCTTCACTTCTGACAGCTTTTGATTAATGAGGCTCATGACCATACCATGGCCTATATCGTTACTACTTAGC
This sequence comes from Palaemon carinicauda, assembly GCF_036898095.1. Classification (NCBI taxonomy): domain Eukaryota; kingdom Metazoa; phylum Arthropoda; class Malacostraca; order Decapoda; family Palaemonidae; genus Palaemon; species Palaemon carinicauda. Next base: position 23,976,534 of record NC_090741.1, read on the forward strand.
CTCTTGGTCTGCTCGATTATGATTGTTAATTCAAAACGAAACCTTTTCAGCTCTACAGGATTTAATGAGGGTACAAAGATATTAGCCAACTTTCTTTGTAGAATTACGAGTGTCTGATGGACATTATAATATTGTTCGTGTAAAAGAACCAACGCTATCCTATAGTTCGCGGCGGTTGCACTTAGGGATTTTACGATCCTAAGCGGATCCCCTGCCTAAAGTCCCCAACAGATACGTGAATTTGGATACATCATCCAAATATGCTCTTCGATCCACATGTATCGTAAAGAGCTCTCAATACGAAGCATATTCCTGCACTTCCCCTTCAAACATGGGGAGAGGCAGCGGTTTCAATCTGGGGAGGGAAGCATTCCCTGTCGGAGTGACTTTCACTTTATCAATTCGATTATACAAAAGCGTAGGAGCTCGCGTGGCTTCTCCTAACGTGTGCCTGATTCGGGCTTCTAAACCAGGTTCTAGTTTGACAGATTGTCTCTTGTACAGCTCTCTTAGCTGTCTTTCCTCCTCTCGCAATTTCGTGACCAGATTCTGGTACACGGATTCAGAATAGGTCTCAACTAACGCACGCTGTGTTTCAACCAGTAAGTCTGCTATGAGGCCCATCGATGCCTCGATGTGAACGATCGTGGCCACCGCCATTTTGACTGACTTTACTCTATTCCGAGGGGGTTGGTAAACTAGGAAAGAACAGAATTTTGTTTACGTTACGAAGCTGGGGGCACAAAAAACTAGAGGCATACGCGGTCAGTCGCACATCGGGACACTGAGGGCTTTAGTTTAGTCTCTCCCTCTCTCTCCTATTAGGGCTACCCTATAGATCATACCTTACTGATTTTCCTTTCAAGCTCTGGAAAGCACTTGTTATCCGGTTCAAAAGACCAAATGTCGTTAATTTTTCTCTGACTTATTGAAATTAACGATTTTAGGCCCGATGGAATGGGCCGATGACATGACCTTGAAGAGGTTTACTTTCCAAAACTATTCAGGATTCAATAAAATATGATCACAATTTTAATTTTATTACAAAAAATAATCATTTGATAAAGAAAAACAGCACACAATAACACTTCAGGCTAATTTAAAGTTAGAACTGTCACCCTTAGGGAGTCTGCAACATGTGCTCATGAAACACAGAGTCCACGTTGGACTAAATAAGACTAAGTCTTCGTAATTATAATAACTATTCCTTGGTAAATCACATACCAGGATCTATAGGCGTTATCTGATGCATAAAACTAATCCCCAGTCCCAGGGATGACAATTTTACTGATCGATACAAAGTTACATACAGAAACTCACAAAGGAACCGACCTGGTATCGCGGTACCAAGGAGCTGGAGACAGAGAGACTTAACAATATAGTTAAACTTACTGGGTTGGAGGTTTAGTCAGGAATGAACGATTGTCGTGCTGGACAGCTCCGAGGAAAACTACGGTCTCCTGCCTAACTAAAGTGTCCTTGTGAGATGCGAGGGAACTCTTACGTTATTTATTCAATAAGGGGTTTGATAAAGTTTCTTTATCGACCACAAGACAGAGAAACAGTCAAAGTCTTACTTCAGATCGAAGGGTAAACTTAATACTTCGGCTGAAGGCCATAATTTGCCATAACCCAACAATCTAGAGAGTCCTTGGCTCTAAACATATACATCGATATTTTTGTCATGGTAAAACAATACAATATCATTTGGTAATTTGTAAATAATAAAAATTTCGTCTCTCTGACACCCGCTCTTTCCCCACCAGGTGGTTGAAATTTATGCCACAATACCGTCAACTATTGGACAGCACTCATTCGTAAAAATGCCCGCAAGATCTTCCAATCTTATCCCAATTTAATGCAACGTTCATGGAGTTAAATGGCGGGGATTTCGAATGACCAGTTTGAAACTCCTGACAATAATCATGATAATAGATGTACATACTTATATACTATACTTACTACTGAAGAAACTGTTGAAAGCTGAGAATCCCTAATATCAACAACAATGGAGCATTATCTATAATGATTTATTTTAAAGGTAATTTATATACAAAATCAATCGGTTTTTCGTCTAAATTATTGGTATTCATCTCAAAACTATACAGTATATGTTTGAATTCAGAAATGAGGGCAAATCTTTTCCACGAAAACCTATGGAAGATTTCAGAATCGTACTCTATTAGCATTATTATGGCCCAATGCTCTTATGATAGGTAAGAAACTGAACAAAGAAGCCATTTTTTATCAATATTTTATAATATAATTTTACGAGGAATCGCCGTAGAACTTGAAATTCTCCAGGCTTATAAATTTAATAAATTTGATTGAGTAAAGCATTAAGTGACAATGACTTACTGATTTTAAATTATCATTTGCACTGAAGTTTGTGACAATGGCCTAATATACTTGTACAGCCTTCATTTTACATGTAACATTTTAACCTAAAAGCAAAAACACTCGTCTGCTAAAATCCTGCTTATTAAGAAACATAAACCACAACACACAACAGCAACATCTATCATAAAGACTGAACAAAGGCGAGGATGGAAACAAATAAACCCCTTTCCCTTTCGATACGAGAACATCTCAAGTGGTGAGCTAACAAAAGAATGTTGATTGAAAGCAGAGGAATCTCTGATACATCTCCCGTCAAATGTTCTTCAAAACAATAAGCCGGCGTCTTTCCTTCCTCCCTTCAAGTCTCAAGTCCTCTTAAGCAACGACAGGCTCTACAAAGTTATCAATCTATATATATTGATAGAAATTCAATATTGCAGAGAACAGGTCCTAGAAAAAGGCTTGGACTGTGGGATGCATTAAAACGTTAATTTCATACCTAATGTAATATACACAGTAGTGTTTATTATATCGATATGTGAATAGTTTTATTAAAAGATCTTTTATGTTTCACCATATATCACAAAAAAACATTAAAACAAAAACAAAGTAGGTATGGGAATAGAGTATGAATTAACATTCGCCAGAAATTCATGTGAATCCCCAATGCCTTGCGATGTATGACTTATATATTCTCCATGTCAGAAATATAAAATATTAAAGCTAATTTTAAGATGATCTATTACCATCTCTCTCTCTCTCTCTCTCTCTCTCTCTCTCTCTCTCTCTCTCTCTCTCTCTCTCTCTCTCTCTCTCTCTCTCTCCTTGCGCTTCAATGTGGCGAGGGAAAGCTTACATACACTATGATATACAGTGACCCTTTGCATGGAAATGCAATTCGTTCAGCTCTATAATTTTTTATTCCACACGGTTGAAGATGCAATTTCGTCAATTGTGCATGCCATCTTAAATAAAATAAAATCGACCCTAGGTTAACGGATACGGAAGACTGTACATAATCAAAAATAACAATTACCAAATAACAAGTATTTCAAAACAAACTCTTCTTTCCTTTTTATAATTTCCACCGAAGCCATCTTAAAGCTTGAGTAATACGTTGGTGTATAGTTCCGAATGGAAGTATCAACAAATAAGACTTAAAATAATTTGGTCCTGGGGTACATCAGGTGAATTGACTACAAATTTTATAAGGTGGTAGATTGGCCATGGCACCAGCCGCCCGTTGAGATACTACCAAAAGAGAGTTATTGCATCCTTTGACTGGCCAGACAGTGATGCATTGGATCCCTCTCTCTGGTTACGGTTTATTTTTTCTTTGCCTACACATACACAGAATAGTCTAGCCTATTCTTTACATATTCTTGCCTTTTTTTCTTTTTCTTGTTTTTTTGAAATGGTGTGTTGGGCAGGCTTAATAGAAGGGCCATGGATGCCTGGTGGTTTATCAAGAGGTCGACCTTTCCTTGTCTGATTCTTTTTCTTCTCATAACCATCCTTACTGTCCTCCCTTCAGTTGAAGTGGTTATCCTGGAGGGTATTTAGCCTTGCATGGTGTATCGGCTCCTCCATGTTGACCAGTTTTTCCGACTTTTTACTATAGTCTAAGTGTTTCATCAATCAATTAATTTATAATTCTGTACATATTATTTTTGTTGTAATTCTTGTTAATTTAGTTTTTAAGTATGATGTCCCTTTTTTATTTCTATTAATTCTTATGCTGTCTGGAGACATTGAGTAAAATCCGGAACCAGTATGTCCTAGATTTCGTCAATGTCGTCTTTTGTATTGCAACATTCATGGTATTCATGCAAATATTCAAGACCTTACAGTTGCGTCCAGACAGTATGATATTCTTTTGTGCTCAGAAACATTGGTTTCTAATATGAGGCACTCATCTGAGCTACTTATAACTGGTTTTAAGAAGCCAATAATGTTGAAACGTGATGCCATCCCTAGGGCCAGGGGAATGGCAGTGTATATTAGGACTGAGTACCCTGCTTCTCGTAAGTCCTGCTATCAATGTGGATGTCATGAGATTCAGGTAATAAAAGTTTGTGCCAGGCATAACAGCTTTTATTTGTGTTCGATCTACCGGAATCCAGACATGGATGATTCTATCTTCAATTGTCTTCTTACCATTATGGCCAAGATACAAGAAGATGATAAAAAGGCTTCTTTTTTTTTTGTTGGTGATTTTGATGCTCACCATAGGGAGTGGTTAAGTTTTATCTCTCCTACCGATCACCATGGCTTAAGACCTTTAGACTTTGCCTCTGAATCAGGCTGTGAGCAAATCATATATGATGCTACTCACAGGTCTGGTAATTGCTTGGACCTCGTATACACTGACTCCCCTGGCGTTATAACTAGTAAGGTTGGTTCTCCAGTAGGGGCATCTGATCATGCCTTGATTTCGTTAGTAGTGAAGACTGAGTAGCTTGTCCCAGATGTATCATAATCTTGTAAAATTTATATGATATCCCAAGCTGACCGGAATGGGATTTTGCATGATCTTGTGTGCTTGAATTGGTCACAACTATATAGTAGTATAGATCCTGTTGTCCCTTTGAATGAGAATCTAGTCAACATTATTGATAGGTTTATCCCTTCTCGTGTCCTAAGGTACCGAGTGAAGGACAAACTGTGGTTTAATGATGATTATAGACGTGCTTATCTGGAGAAGAAGGAGGCCTATCATCTTTGGAGGGGTAACAGATCTGATTTGACCTAAAATAACTATACTCAACTGAAAAGGAATACATTTAAACCATAAAAGAAACCCTTTCTGGTACATCTCAAGAACATAAATGGTGGTCGACCCTTAAATCTGCATTCTTTGGTGTTGATGCAACAGTTCCTCCTCTACTTAAACCAGACTGCTCAGTCACTCACTGTCCAAAGGAAAAGGCCACCCTTTTGGCTGATGTTTTTGACAGTTTAGCTTTTCGATCTCGTAAAATTAAAGCTCTGTTGATGGACCTTGATGCTTATGGAGGTGTAGACCCAAATGGTATTTTTCTTTTGTTTTGTATAAAGACAGCAGATTTCTTAGCTCCAAAGTTATTTGTTATTTTGCTAAAGTTAGCAAGAAGAGGAGCTTTTAGCAATTGTTTGAGATTTAATAATGTTAATCCTCTATGTAAATGTGTTTGTGGTAGCTCAAGTCCCACTGATTACCGCCCAATTTCCATAACTCCCATATTATCTAAAGTTTTTGAACGTTGTCTGGCAAAACGTCTTAATAGGTTTGCCGAAGGTAATCATCTATTCCCTAGTTTGCAATTTTGTTTTCGTAAAGGCCTTGGAGCATGTGATGCCCTTCTTACAATCTCCAATGCTGTACAGAAATCCCTTGATTGTGGTCAGGATGTTCGTATGATTGGCCTTGATTTTGTTTCTGCATTTTACCGTGTTAATCATGAGGCCCTTGTTTTCAAACTGAAACAGTTAGGATTGGGTGGGTCATTTTTTAGCAATATTATTGATTTTTTAAGTAGTAGATCTCAAAGAGTTGTTGTTGATGGGCTCCATAGTGAGTATAGGAATGTGATATCCGGTGTTCCACAGGGTATTGTTCTTGGCCCATTGCTTTTCATATTATATACACATGACATATGGTTAAGCCTACAAAACAAGCTTGTTGCATATGCAGATGATGCTACTCTCTTTGCACCAATTCCTTCCCCTGAATGTAGATCTAGAGTAGGTGAATCTCTTAATATAGATTTAACTAAAATTAGTGCATGGTGCAAATAATGGGGTATGAAGTTGAATCCTAACAAAACTCAAAGTATGATTGTAAGTAGGTCAAGGACGGTTGCTCCTCAACATCCGGATCTCAGTATTGATAATGTTTCTTTAAATTTGTATGACTTTTAAAATTTTAGGTGTTATTCTAATCAGTAAATTTACTTTTAAGAAACACATTAGCTCTGTGTCTTCTTCAATTGCACAAAAAATTGGCTTATTTAGAAAGTGTTTTAAGATTTTCGGTGATCAATCTATTCTGAAGAAGTGTTTTAATTCTTTCATTCTACCTTGTTTTAAGTATTGTTCTCCTGTCTGGTCTTAAGCTGCTGATTCTCATCTTAATTTGTTGGACAGAAACTTACGGTCTATTAAATTTCTTATTCCCGATCTAGATATTAATCTTTGTCACCATCGTTCAATTAGCTCATTATGCATGCTGCATAAGATTTTCCATAACTCTGACCATCCTTTACATTCAGATCTCCCTGGACAATAGTATCTGGTTCGTAATGCTAGGCAGGCAGTTAATTCTACACAGTATTCTAGAACTTTTATTTCAGCTGTTACCGAGTTGTGGAATGATCTTCCTAATTGGGTAGGTGAATCAAAATAACTTCAAAAGTTCAAAATTGGAGCAAATGTTTTTATGTTGACCAGGCTGACATTGGTCTTTTTATAGTTTATATATGACATATCTGTTTTTGACGTTCTTAATGGTTTATAAATGACATATATATTTTTACGTTTTTACGTTTTTTTAGAATGATTTATTGTTAATTTGTTTCCATCATTTATTTTTTCATTATTTCCTTTCCTCACTGGGCTATTTTTCCCTGTTGGAGCCCTTGGGAATATAGCATCTTGCTTTTCCAACTAGGGTTGTAGCTTGGCTAATAACAATAATAATAATAATAATAATAATAATAATAATAATAATAATAATAATAATAATAATAATAATAAAACATTTATTAGATTTAGCGTGCCAATTTAGTACTCATTGCACTTTTGTATTATTCATAAAAATGTCACGTCAAATTAGTACTAACTAGACATTGGTTGGTAAACAATCGGTGCAGGGGATATATTCAATGTATAAGTTACATTGGCCCCAGTAGTTATATATGTATTTGTATATTCCTTAGTCTATGTATAATTAATATTTATCTAAGAGTGATACACATTAATACTTATTTTATCAGTGGAACCTCGTAAAATATATTAAAAATCAGGGAAACTTCGTATTTTCCATAATCATTTGAATAATTACCGCTGAAACATGGTTTCATTCCTTACCCATAAAACATAATTGTTTCTAATCTAGATTTACTTTTAATCGCTTAAGTTTGAGTAGTGCTTATAATCTTATGATGTTGCCAACTATAAGGAAACGTACTTAATACTACAAAGCTTACTAAACTATAATGTTTTTCTCTGACGTTATGGATACTATAATAAAATCAGTAATTTTTTATAATAACATTTTTAACCAAAAATGTATTAATACACACTGATAAAATTATGCAAAAAAAAAATGCATGTTAGTAAAAGGTTATATTGATATTGCAAAACCGATTGGTAGGTAAGAGAGAATAATGTGATGCTCGATTAAGCTTTTCAAATATTAGAAAAAAAATTAAATGTAGGGATAGGACTAAAACCCATGCTTATTGAAATACACAGTTTTATGGGGAAATTCATCAACCTCACAATACAGGAATTCAATTATAAAACGGACGTCGAACTATCTTCTTTTTTGTTTTATAATCGAAATATGATTTGAATAAAAAAATGATAAAACAGTAGAATCTCTCTTTCATTTTAAAATGTAGGTTCAGAGAAAGTGAACAAAACTTAATAACAAGCAAAACAATATGACAAGAATACCCAGGTCGGCTAATCATTTGCAAATTGACCAATTCTCCTCAATCATAGATTCACTGCGATTGATTGAAACAATTTTCGTTCCTTTTTGCAATCTTTCGCAACCTAGTTTTGCAGTTTGTATCCATTAGCACATCAGCATGGAAACCCACATAAACCAATGCACGTAATCTGAAGCATATCTTATTTCCTGTAGAATTATAGGAAATATATCCTTCTTAAACATTTCAAATTTGTAGACCAAGAAAGTGAGAGGAAAAGCAGTCTTGAATAGGCTGATTTCAGGAGAAGGTTTGTTTATAGCAAACGTCAAAAGTATTGTTTTCAGAATTTATAAATTCCTGATATGAGATTTTTATGTCCGTTTGTGATGTCTAAGAGAAAGGACAAAACTTATTATTATTATTATTATTATTATTATTATTATTATTATTATTATTATTATTATTATTATTATTATTATTATTATTATTATTAGTTAGAAAAGATGCTATAAGCCCAAGGGCTCCAACATGAAAAAATAAACCGGTAAGGAAAGGAAGTAAATAGATCCTTCATATATACACTATGAAGAGAGACTTATGTCAGTCTATTCAACATAAAAAAAAACATTCCCTGCATGTTAGAACATCTGAAGTTCCACCGATTCAACTGCCTGATTAGGAAGATCATTCCACAATCTGCTCACAGCTAAAATAGATTTTCAAGAATACTGTGTTGTCCTGAGCCTCTTCATGGTGAAAGCAAGACTGTTGGAATTTTCCTCACACCTAGTACTATATAGAAGGATACAGATCAAAGGATGCTCAGAATTCTGGAAAATCATACGCAGCTTGCATATAAACTAACTGAAAGACCTTTTAAAGATTAATATGTATATCAGGAATGAGAAATTTAATAGTCTAAAATTTTGGGCCAACAAATTAAAATGATATTCAGCCGCGGAAGACCAGACAAGAGAACAACACTCGGAACAAGGCAGAATGAAAGAATTAAAACATTTCTTCACAACTAATTTATCACCGAAAATATTAGAAGCCTTTTCAATGAGGCCATTTTGGGTGCTATTGAAGGATAAACAGACCGAGTTTTCTCAAAAAAGATTTGCAATCCAGAATGACATCTAACTTTTGTATGAGTCATACAAAGTTAAAGAAGCACTATCAATGCAGATATCTGGATGTTGAAGAGCTATTGTCCTCGACCTTCTCGCAATAGTGCAGTACATTAAGTTTTCCTAGGATTCAATTTCATGCCTCAAAACTGTCCTGTGCTCCCATTTTAGCCAGATCTCTATTACGGGATCCAGCAACCCTTGATTTATATTTGGCAGATGGAATTAGGGCAAAGTAAGTAGCAACAGATGCATATGCAGAGTATATATAGTATGAAAAGTAATGGGCACAGAACACACCCTGAAAAACACCAGGTATCACATTCCTATATTAACTATGGGTCCCATGAGCAACTACTTTTTGCAATAGATTAGTTGGAAATTTAATAATGATGCTAAGAAAACACCAACATACATCCAACTGTTTGAGTTTGAAGACAAGGGCCGTTTCATTAACACGGGTAAAGGCAGCACCAAAATCAAGGTCAATTATACGAACATCCTAAACACAATCCAGGGATTTATGTACATTATTGGATACTGTAAAAAGTTCATAACGTATTCCAAGGCCTTTGCAATTGATGGAACCTTCCACGTGATTGCTTTGCCAGAAGACGTAAAAAAAAAATAAAAAATAAACAAATACAAAAAAAATAAAAATGATAATATGGTAGTTCACATATATCAAACGTAGTAATATCACCAATTCTCCAGTGCGAAAATAAGTTCTTCTTGGTAACTTGTGGAAATCAAAAGACGACCCAGAAGATAAAAAATCAAAATTCTTTATTAAAAAAACAAAGGAAAAATAAAATTTTGGTCGAAACCTTCATACGCCGAAAAGCTAACGTAGATAGTTTGGCCTCAGGACAACAGTAATGAGGAAGATTTGGTTTCTCTTTTCATTTAGTACTGCAGTAGACCGTCCATTTATTCCGATGACCCCTCATCCCATCCAACAATTCATATATATATATATATATATATATATATATATATATATATATATATATATATATGTATATATATATATATATATATATATATATATATATATATATATATATATATATATATATATATATGTATATATATATATATATATATATATATATATATATATATATATATATATATATATATATATATATATATCGTTTACTGGAGAGTATCTAGATCAGTGAATGGATGGTTGTGAAGATATTGAAATAGTTTTTAGTATAAATTTGGTACATCTCTTGGAAAAAGGTCGGAAACCTTGAAAATCTTCAAAATATAAGTATAAACCAGTGGTGATTATATCTAGACCTCGTATATTATAAACATATCCAAATAACGTCTATTTTTTCACCGTTAATTCATTAATAGTAAAATTATGTATAAATCAATCTTGTATAAATACTGCGATGCTATTATCTTTTCAACATGAAGAGCACGTGTCGTGGTATCGTCTTAAAGCAGAATTGTGTTAATACTGATTTACCATCATTGTGTTTACTGTCCAAGTTAAAGGAGTGATTCATAATTTACTTTCTTCAAGTTTCAGGAAATGCTCAAAACCAGTTTATAAAGAAAGTTAGTTTTCAATAATACCATAACATAATTAGTAATGAACCTCCAGAGAAGCAATCTTGTTTCCTGAAGAGGTGAGGTGTTATTGCTTTAAATCACTTGGAATCAATAGAGGCGAAACTCAAGTAATAAATAATCCATCAATTGATTATATAATTGATGATATAGCTAGTAGGTTGGCCAGGACACCAGACACCCGTTGAGATAACACCGCATGAGAGTTATTGTGTCCAAAGTCTAGAGAAAGAAGTCAGCTGGTCTCGGTCAATGACATCAGTCACACATTGGAAATTTGTCTTACCTGTCTCATTTTAAGAGATATTGAATTTAATCAAGAATCATGGGTAGAAGAAGGTGATGAGATTCTTGAATTAACTAAAATACGCAAAGAGAATGAAATACCTACAACTACACTTAGTTCTGTAACATAGGAGGAATCTTTGAGGTATATAGGAGGTTATATAGTTAAAAACTTTTCATTGACACATCCTGAATAAGAAAAAAAAAGGTCAGGTGTTGTTGCAGATGATAAAATGTTGGATATATGTAATGAACAGGGTGGTCTTAACGTACCCTCAGATTCTTTCTTTTCCCAATTAAATAAGATGAGAGAAATCTTTTTAGCTCTCCATGGTGAAAAATTAAGAGCGGGAAATAATTGTGTAAGAAATCTTGTTGCCGAGATGAAACTTGCTGGAATGGCCCTACCGGTTGATGATATTTATTTCTTTGCAAAAAATATCTGTATTCTACAGATTTGAACAGTGAGATTGATTTCAATAAAAAAAAAATCTTGAGATTACAGATGTATAAGTAGGAAATTTATGAAAAATTTTAAATAGAAATTTTGTAAATAAATCATAAGATTATTCATGAACCTACAAATTATATTTCCTTCATATTTTAAAATTTTATAACACAAACATTGAAAATAAATTGATAATCTATATATGAGCCAGCAAATTATAATTTATTTATATAAAAAAAATTGTAGAGGAAACATTGTAAATAAAATGAAAACCTATTTGAGAAGCTGCAAATTATATTTCCTTTATATATGAAAATTGTATTATAGAAATATCATAAATAGAGAAATTATTTATATATTATATCTTATTCATACATTAATACAAGAAATAAACTGGAATTATTTCATTCCATGTTTTCCTTAACGATCTATATTGCTGAAGAGTAATTTAATAAAATATATACCTGCAATTTCTACGAGAGAGAGAGAGAGAGAGAGAGAGAGAGAGAGAGAGAGAGAGAGAGAGAGAGAGAGAGAGAGAGAGAGCCTTACCTTATTGCCTTACTTTTTGTTTGGGTTCCCCCAGGTCCCTCAGTGTGAGGCACCTCGTATATCCATCAGAGAGTTGCTAATGCATCTTCCGGTGTATTTTGCATCTTCCAGTCTTGGATGGTCTGGGATGCATCTTAGGTATTTATCGAGCTTATTCTTGAACACATCTACGCTCACTCCTGATATGTTTCTTAGATGAGCTGGCAGCACATTAAATAGTCACTGCATTATCGATGCTGGTGCGTATTGGATTAATGTCCTGTGCGCCTTTCTTAGTTTACCTGGTATATTTTTTGGCACTATTAATCTACCTCGGCTTGCTCTTTCTGATATTTCTAACTCCATGATGTTTTCAGTAATTCTTTCTATTTGCTTCCATGCTTGTATTACCATATAGCGTTCTCTTCCCCTTTCTAGACTGTATAGTTTTAAAAATTGCAGTCTTTCCCAGTAGTCAAGGTCCTTAACTTCTTCTATTCTAGCAGTATAGGACCTTTTCACACTCTCTATTTGCGCAATATCCTTTTGGTAATGTGGGTACCATATCAAATTGCAGTACTCGAGTGTACTACGTATATAAGTTTTGTAAAGCATAATCATGTGTTCAGCTTTTCTTGTTTAAAAGTGTCTGAATAACATTCCCATTTTTGCTTTACATTCAGCCAACAGTGTTGCTATTTGGCCGTTGCATAACATATTCTTATTTAACATTACACCAAGGTCTTTAATTGTTCCCTTGTTTGTGATTGTCTCATTATTAGGTCCCTTGTATGCATATACCATTCCTTCTCTGTTTCAATAATTTATTGATTCGAATTTATCGGAGTTAAATACCATCCTATTTATCTCCGCCCATTCATATATTTTGTTTAGATCTCTTTGTAGTGAGTTCCTATCTTCATCACAAGTAATTTCTCTACTTATTCTTGTGTCATCAGCGAAACTTCTCACTACGGAGTTTTCAACATCACAGTCTATGTCTGAGATCATAATTACAAACAGCAGTGCAGCTAATATCGTACCTTGTGGCACGCCAGATATTACCTGGGCTTCATCTGATTTCTCGTCATTTGCAACCACTATCTGTTTTCTGTTTTGCAGGAGTTTTTTTACCCATTTTCCTATCTTACCAACAATATTATGCTTTCTAATTTTTTTCTCTAATATATTATGGTCTACCTTGTCAAAGGCTTTTGCAAAATCTAGATAGATCACATCTGTGTCTTTTTCATTTATCATATTTTTGTATATGTTTTCATAGTGTGCTATCAGTTGGGTCTGTGTACTTTTTCCAGGCACAAAAACGTGTTGACCTATATTAAACACATTATTTTTAACCAAATGGTTCATTATTTTCTTTTTCATTACCCTCTCATACACTTTCATAATATGTGATGTTAGACTAACAGGTCTATAATTGCTTGCCTCTAGTCTTGATCCACTTTTGAAGGTAGGGGTTATATAAGCTAATTTATGTTTAACATATATCTCGCTCATATCTACACTTTGTCTTAGCAGTATTGCAAGCGGCTTCGCGATAGTGTTTGCAGCTTTTTTTAACAAAATCGCTGGAACTCCATCTGGTCTGGCTGCCGATCCATTTTTAATTTCATTTATAGCCTTGACATTATCTGCGTCATTAATATCTATATCCGTTAGATATTCAACATTTTCTTCTCTCATTTCTGTTTCATTATTCTCATTCGCAATTCTTGGCGTGAACTCACTCTTATATATTTCTGTTAATATGTTGCATATTTCCTTTTTTTTCCTTCGTTAGCTGTCCTTCAATTCTTAGAGGGCCTATTTCTATTCTCCCTTTATTCATCTTTTGTGCATAAGAGTAAAGTACTTTGGGGTTTCTTTTTATATTTTGAAGTGTCCTTTCTTCTAAGTCCCTTTTTTTCATTTTCTTTCGACTGTATAATCTTTTGTTCTGCATTTTCTATCTTACATTTTAATTCCATCATTTTCCACACATTTTTTTTCTTTTGCAAGATTTTTCTTCCAATTTCTAATTTTCTGAAATAAGATCCTTCTGTCTCTTGGTATGCACGTCTTTTTTTTAATGTTTTTTTTTTCGGTACATATTTTTCAACAATTTTCTCCAGTATTTTGTACAGTATGTCCGTATTTACCTGTATATTATCACTTACAAATACATTTTTCCATTCTTTATTCAGTTCTTCATTTATTTCTGACTATTTTATATTCTTACTGTAAAAATTATATTTTCCATATCCTTCCCAAAGTTTTGTGCATTTATTAATTCTGCGATCACTTGCTTTGGAATCGACTCTCAATTCTATGACATTGTGGTCTGAAATTCCTGTGTTATACACTATTATTTCTTCAACATAATTCACCTCAATCACAAATACTAGATCTAGGACATTTTCCTTTCTTGTTGGAATATGGTTTATTTGTTGCATATTATGTTTTAATAGCATGTATTGAAGCTTTTCAAATTGCCTCTTATCTTCTGCAATACTATTACTCTCTTTTTTATATGTATACATACAACCACTTTCTTCTATCTGTTCTTTCCAATCCACGAAAGGAAAGTTAAAATCTCCGGATAGGAGTATATTCCAGTCTTTATGGTTTCTACATATATCATCTATTTCTTCTATTATTATGTCAAACTCCTTAGTATTTGGCGGTCTGTAAACTACAATATTCACTAGTTTTTCAAATTCAAATTCTACCGCAATCAATTCACATTCTGTGTTGCTGTATTTTTCACAGACTTTTCCCTGATTTATGTCTCTTCCATATATTTCGGTTCCCCCTTGATTCCTATTTTTATCTGTCTGATCTATAAGTTTGGAAACCCTTTATCTGGTCATCACTTCCAGTCTCTTGGGAATACCATGTTTCACTTATATTTAATATATCTATTTTTTTCTATTTGGGTTAGTTCTTCTAAGAACTCTATTTTCCTTTTAGAGTTACTCGTGACTAAACCCTGTGCATTCATCACTATTATGATTTGTGTTTCATCCCCATTATTTAATATTGCTAATAATATGGATTATCCCATGCTTCCTTCCTGTTCTGATATGATGTTCTTTTCTTCATTTCCCGGAATTCTGACATTAAAAAATCCAACTTTTCTATTACATTTGCTCTTTCGCCTTCATATTTATTTTAGTGTGTATACCTGCAATTATCCCCATATCTGCACCAACCCCTGGCATTATAGGTGCATTCTTTGTAGTTGGGCTCTAAATGTGCATATTTGTGTTGAAAGGTCTCCTATCTTGGGGCTTTTGGTTCATAGCGCGAGAGAGAGAGAGAGAGAGAGAGAGAGAGAGAGAGAGAGAGAGAGAGAGAGAGAGAGAGAGAGAGAGAGAGATAAAATAAGAAAATCATTTGATTAGAAAAGAGTAAAAAGTGAATAAACAAAGGTAAATACGCGTGAGTTTTTCCAAGGCTAAGGCGCTGATGCCGTCATGCAGAGAAGTGGCTTAAATCGTACCGATATCCGGCCGACCTTATATATGTAGATGTTGATTGTGTTCTTTTACTGGCCAGGCAGGAAGGCATAGGATAATTTTTCTTTTTCTACACATACATAGAATAGTCTGGCATATTCTACCCAAATCATCCTTCATTATCCTGCATCTGAAAACATTGAGATTACCAAACAGTTATTCTTCGTTCAGGGAGTTAACTACCGAGCTGTAATTGTGTGGCTACTTAATTTTTGGTAAGGGTAGAAGACACTCTTTAGCTACGGTAAGCCGCTCTTTTAGAAGAAAAACACTCTAAAATCAAACCATAGATATCTAGCCTTGGATAGTGCCATACCTTCTGTACCATAGTCTACCTCAGTCTTCGGGTAGAGTACTCTTGCTTGAGGGAACACTCTGGCACGCTGTTCTATCGTATTTCTCTACCTCTTTCTTTATAGTTTGTATATGAAAGATCTATTTTAGTTTAACTGTTCTGAAATATCTAATTTTAACTGCGTATTCTACACTATTATAGTTTATATATTTCCTTCTTTCTTTTCCTAACTGTAATAATAATAATAATAATAATAATAATAATAATAATAATAATGATAATAATAATAATAAAAATAATAATAATAATAATAATAATAATAATAATAATAATAATAATAATACTAATAATAATAATAATAATATTTTCCTAAATGTTGCAAGCGCAAGAAAGGATGATTTCTATGCAGCGCTTTCACCATCTGAAGATGATTTCAAATCAGGAACAGTGAACAAGCCATGCCTTTTATATAAGTCCTCCCAACGATTACATACAGAAATAGGATGAATAAGTAGCCACTCTATTACAATATAGAGAATATGTTTCACATACATGCTCAAGGATAGAGTCCTCATTGTTGAGCATAAGAAAGCAATGTTTCAGGCACAAGTCAGAACCCACGAGAAAAATTCTTTGTGCTTTTGAAGTGCAACAAAATAAGGTTTTTCTTGCTATAATGTTTAAACATCCATCCCTTTCTGCATTTGAATCAAAATTTCACAGAAACTGTTATGCTATTTATATTAGCAAACGGAGTATTGAAGAAGCAAAAAGGAAAGTTTCAACCTCTCAAACCTATGAGTCATCATATGATGTAACATTTAATTCAAATGTATCATTGAATGCATAAACAGTGTCATTTTTGTTTTCTAAGAAAGCTAGTGTTTATAACCTGTCTTTCCTACGGCATAACTTTATCTAAGTACTAGGACTGATAACAGTAGCTATTCCTCTTGGAAACTGAAGAAATGGTTGGTACCTCCCTTTGGTAATAAACTAGTCTTTACCAAACATCATGGTAAGTCTGACCTTTAATGTTCCAATAAAATAGCTGTTAGTGGTACTCTAGCTAAGGCATTGCTAAATGAAAATATTCACATTGAATAAGAAAATTTGATTTTGAAGAATGCTTGTATTGATAAGAACTTAGTGTTACACGTCGCATGGCCTCCTGCTAGAAAAAAAAAAAATCCAAGATACGAGTAAATGATGCCAATTCCTACATATCCGCATTTGATTTTGAAATCAGGCACTATGGAGACTATTCAAAACCGTCTATACAACTTTATCAATTAGTATCTTGATGACAAGGCGAACCAGGGGTCATGCAATTGTACTGACGATGGCTGCAGTAAATATAACAGGAAGATACTTTCCCTATGCCACTCCATCATTGGCCTCTCACAATATGTACCCACTTTAATTGTCTTAAGACTGACCATGTATAGTCATCATAATTTCGGTAGTCATCAGTTGATTGAAATAGTGAATGCCTCCAACTAATCAGTGAGCAAGAAAGAATTACGCATAACCAAAGATGTTTCAAAAAAAGATATTGCATTGTTTTGCTCTCGTGAGGAGGATGACACCCAAATGTTATTCCACGTCACTAAGATGTCTCCCTAGTACCAGAAGGTAATAATGAATTTATGCGACACTACTAATATACTCATTCTGATAATATAATAATTCAATGAGGGGATGATAACTCCAAAAATCTACATGCACACTGGAAAACATACAAATTAAGTAAGGTTTAGGGCAGTCCTTGATGAGGCTGAATATCTTGAAGCCAATATATATGAAACATTGACTGGGTTTCATAGCCCGTCTATTTTATACCAGTGTGAAAATCATTCTATGTTCACAAATGTCATAAAACACGTGTTTACTCCAGGGGCACTATATTTACTTGGAATTTCCCCAGCCATTGAAAATGACTATTTTCAAGAGCAGTATTAATTCTTCTCCTCTCCTCTCCAAGTTGAAGTGTAAGCAACTTACAAGTACCTCACTAGATGCTCTAGATA
The DNA here is from genome assembly GCF_036898095.1 of Palaemon carinicauda. Lineage (NCBI taxonomy): Eukaryota > Metazoa > Arthropoda > Malacostraca > Decapoda > Palaemonidae > Palaemon > Palaemon carinicauda. The sequence goes on from NC_090741.1 coordinate 23,994,337, forward strand.
TTTGTATGCAGCCAAAACTTAGAAGCCCAAAAGAAAATAAGTTCAAGTATCATGTGAAATGAGCTAAGTATCATACTATAGTATGGGTGAATAGCCACCAAGTACAACCTCAAGTCTGGAATCCTATTGGTAACGGTTGGATAAATCATGAAGGACTCCGGTACCAGTATAATTTGGGGGAGATGGAGGTCCAACTAAAGTGAGTGATCTCACACATTTATATTATACAGACCCAACCTTGGATGACCCAAGGAAGGTTTGAATTGCGCATCCATGTGTTCATGTTCAGACTGCAGCAACGAACATATTTTTTCACATACATATTGAGAAACATATGGTGATGATAATGATGTGGACCAAGGTAATGATAACTTTTTGTTTCTACAGTTCAATTATCATGTAAGTGTAATTCATTTGAATTGCCTGTTAAATTACAGAATCCCATTTCTTGATTCAATTTGTGTTGGTAGCCTATCGGTCTTACTAAGGATTAATTATATGCTTCATTGAAATCAGTATAGATACCAGTCCTGCAATAGATTTCTATATAGTCTGGAAATGTCGTGCAATACTGATTCATGGAGAGCTTAAGGACAGAAATGGATATCATTGAGGAACAATTGCTTGTATTTAGGTTGAAAGATCATTCAAAAAAAATAAATGTTGTTATGTTAATCTTCCGGGAATGTGTGCTAACCTAAAAGAGCATTAAATTCATATTTCTTTTATGCTGAAAACATTAAATATTCCTCTAAATTAACCTGCTTCATTAACTTATTTCAAAAGTAACATACAATTAAGAGATCATTGATTGGAATATTTCAACGAGGTCTGGAAATTACAATATTTAGCCGTCCTTTTAGTTGTAAAACCATATCACAAAACTTCATTGAAAGCGAACCGTAAACATTCTCCAGAATTTCACAACCACTCATTCCAGAATCTTTGGACACCAAAGACTTCAATTTAATTATTGTGACTTGTTTGACGGTAGAGAGGGGTTAATAAACTTTTAGGGCTCATATTGAGGTATGCCGCAGCCCTACATAGAACGGTCACTGACAGAGTGGTCTGGTATAAGTCCATACCAGAGTGCATTCCAAGTCAACGATAAAATGCGTCAATACATACAGCCATTCTAAAGCGTTCGAACATATGCTTGCTACAACACAAAGAATGATAACAAGAATAACCTTTACACACATATGTATTATTATTATTATTATTATTATTATTATTATTATTATTATTATTATTATTATTATTATTATTATTATTATTATTATTATTATTATTATTATTATTATTACT
>NC_090741.1:24000647-24010647 GCF_036898095.1 Palaemon carinicauda
ACAGACAATATCACAGAGGAAAAACCAGACAGGAATTTTCATGTTCGTTTTAGTGCGAGGGAGGAGCGAAGATACAAGCATAATATATACAAAAGGAATTATGAACAATTGTGTGAAACACGGTTGGTACATGGCTCCCCCCCCCCCCTAAAAATGACATACTGTACATGTTAAATAGGGCGCCCTGATCTAGAGAGGCGAACTGTTGGCGGGTCATCTGGCAAAAGATAAGCAGGTTTTAGACGATCAATGGAGACCCAGTCTTCTTTGCCCCGAATGTTTAGGAGGAATGCTTTCGGACTGCGTCGGATCACAAGGAAAGGTCATGTGTAAGGGGGCGTTAACGGTGGCTTGCTGGTGTCGTTGCGCAGGAAGAAGTCCGTTGGTATGTGATGCTTTGCTGGGGGCTTGTAATTCTGGCGGCACGGAGTAAATTTTCCCACGACGTGACGTATGCGCTGGAGATCATCGGAGGAGGTTGTAGAAGGAAAAAACTTGGCAGGGACGACCAACGGGTCGCCATACACCATTTCGGCTGCCGAGACGTCGAGGGCGTCTTTAGGAGTGGTCCTTAGTCCAAGGAGGACCCAGGGAAGCTGAGTAAACCAGTTGCAATCCTTGCAGCGGGACATCAAAGCTGCTTTGAGGGTGCGATGAAAACGTTCAACCATTCCATTGGCAGCGAGGTTGTAGGCCGTTGTCTTATGTAGGGTGATGCCCAGGAGATTCGCTAATGACGTCCATAATTGAGAGGTGAAAGTGGTTCCCCTGTCAGAAGTAATATGCTCAGGGATACCAAATCTTGAAATCCATCCAGAGAGTAAGGCAGATGTACATGAGGCGGACGTTGCAGTTTCCATGGGAATGGCTTCAGGCCAACGAGTGGAGCGGTTGATGACGGTAAACAGGTAACGATGTCATTGTGATGTGGGTAGGGGGCCTACAACGTCGACGTGAATGTGTGCGAAACGACGCTGAGGTTGTGGAAAGGTGCCCACTCCTGAATCCGTGTGTCGATGTACTTTGGAAGTTTGGCAAGAAGTACAGGCACGGACCCAATCCTTAGCATCCTTAGAAATGCCGTGCCAAATGAACTTTGTCTTCAGCAGCTGTGCAGTAGAATGGCACGAGGGATGTGAAAGGCCGTGGATGAAATCAAACACCTCTCGGCGCATGGGAGCAGGAATCCAAGGTCGTGGTCTACCAGTACTGACGTCACAGAGGAGGGTGGTGTTGGAGTTTTCAAGGGGAAAATCCTCCCAACGGAGGGACGTGCTGGATGTCCTACAAGCTTGATACTCTGGATCCTGTCGTTGGGCTTCAGCCAGGGCGTTGTAATCCAATCCCAGTTGAACGGCAGCCAACGTGTTTCTTGACAGGGCATCGGCAAGGGGATTAATTTTTCCAGGGACGTATTGGAGGGTGCAATTGTATTCAGCCACGGCGGAGAGATGTCGGCGTTGACGGGCGGACCAGGCGTCAGACTGTCGAGTGAAGGCGTGCACCAGAGGCATGTGGTCTGTGCGAATGACGAAGGGCGTACCTTCTAAGAAATGGCGAAAGTGACGGACAGCCAAGTGAACCGCCAGCAATTCTCGATCGAAGGTAGAATAACCTGATTCTGCCTTGGACAGTTTTCTGCTGAAGAAGGCCAATGGGCGGGGCGAGCCTTTGACCACCTGCTCGAGTACTGCACCAATAGCGACGTCGCTGGCATCGGTGGAGAGAAGGAGAGGAAAAGTGAGAGCCGCAGCAGTTGATAGGGCCTTCTTTGCATTGCAGAAGGCTGCTTCTTGAAGGGGACCCCACTTCAGGTCCTTTGGCTTACCCTTGAGGGAGGCGTAGAGGGGAGCATTAGTGGCGGCAATGGCTGGCAGAAAACGGTGATAATAGTTGATCATGCCCAAGAATTCCTGCAGAGCTTTGACGGTCTAGGGCGTTGGGAAATTCTGAACGGCTGCTACCTTCTCAGGGAGGGGATGGACTCCTTCAGGAGTGATACGGTGCCCTAAGAACGACACTTCGTTGGCGCCAAAGGTACACTTGTCGTACCGGACTACATGGCCATTTTGTTGCAGGCGGTCGAGCACGATGCGCAGGTGACAGAGGTGTTCCTCTTTTGAGGAGGAGAACACAAGTATGTCGTCCACATAACATACACAGAAAGGAAGGTCCCCTAAGATGCCATCCATGAGACGTTGAAACGTTGCCCCAGCATTACGAAGGCCAAAACAGGAGTAATTGAAGGTGTATGTGCCAAAAGGAGTGGTGATGGCGGTCTTGGGGATGTCTTCTGTGTTCATAGGCACCTGATAATACCCCTTCAGGAGGTCGAGCGTAGAGAAAACTTTTGCTTTGTGCAGGTAGGAGGTTACATCGGCAATGTTTGGGAGGGGGTAGTGATCCGGTTCTGTTTGCATGTTCAGGCGCCTGTAATCCCCGCACGGACGGAGGGAGCCGTCTTTCTTCAGAACGATGTGTAAGGGTGACGACCATGGGCTGGAGGCCTTTTGGCAAAGGCCCATTTTCTCCATTTCGTCGAACGTCTGTTTGGCGGCTGCCAATCGTTCCGGTGCCAGATGTCTGAATTTTGCGAAGACTGGGGGTCCCGTCGTCTTGATATGGTGATAAATACCGTGCTTGGCAGGAACCGTGGGCGTTTGGCGAAGTTCTGGACGGAAAACTTCCGGGTACGACGTGAGGAGGTGGGCGTAGGCATCCGTGGGTGCGCTGATGTGGAGAGCGAGGTTAGAGGGGGTGGGTTGAAGAGGTGTCGACAAAAATGAGTCTGCGTTGACCAATCGTCGGTGGGTGACATCGACCAGAAGGTGGAAATGAGAGAGGAAATCCGCACCGAGGATTGGCATTGTGACGTCAGCAACGAGAAACTTCCAATTGAATTTACCGTTTCCGAACGATAATGTGAGGCTCTCGTAACCGTAGGTGGGTATCGCAGATCCGTTGGCAGCTACCAAGCGGACGTCGGCAGATGTAGACAGACTACGTTTTGCCTTGAAGAGTTTCCTTGGCAAAAGAGAACGACAAGCACCTGTGTCTACCAAAAATTGCACGCCCGTTCCTGCATCCTGTAAAAAAAAAAAAAGATTAGAAACATGGGAGGCCACCGCCACAAGCGATGGCCTACTTACACGTTTTTTGGCCACTGACAATCTTTGGCACATTTCTTCGCGGTTGCCCCGAATCTGAAGTGGTAGTAGCAAAACTGCGGCGGATGGGAGGTAGTAAGTGGCTGTAGAAGTCGTTCGTTGGGGCGCGAGCGATTGGTGGGTGGTGGGCGGCTTTGTCGCCGCTTCGGCACGTCACGGGGTAGGCGTGTATGTCCTACGGCATTCATGTCAGCTTCGGTTGACGTTGAATAGGCATCCTCGTCGTCAGGGGTGGAGGCGTTGATGGAGGTCTTGAAGTGGCTGTCCATAAGGGCGTCGGCTTTGGTCATCAAGTCCTTTATGGGTAAACTATCGACATCGGGTATGGCAGCGCGCACATGTTCAGGTAAACGGCGTATCCAAAGGGCACGGAGTAGGTTCACCTCACGAGGAGAGCCGTCTGCGGCAGGTTGAAGGCGAGCGATACTGGTCATTTCCCTGAGGGCAAGCGAAGCCCTTTGGTCCCCCAACGGTTGTTGCGAGAGCTGAAAAAGCTTTGCTATACGGGCGGCTGGCGAAGGCGAGTACTGCTGCAGAAGGTATGATTTGAGGTCGTCATACGCTATTGGGGTGTCTCCTTGTTCACAAAGCCAGTCGGATATTTCTGGGAAGGTGTCCTCGGGTATTGCCGCGAGAACATAATCCGCTTTGGTGGTTGAGCGAGTCACGCCCCTGATACGAAACTGGACTTCTGCGCGCTGAAACCAAGCAAACGCCTCTCCGCTGACAAACGATGAAAGTTTGAATGGAGCGGCCGCAGCACCAACTGCCATAGAGTCCGCCATAGTACCAACGATGAAGGGGCGAGGGGGTGGGGGTGGAAGGCGGTGGGAGCAAGTCGACTTCCGGGGTCACCAATGTGACGGGCCGAGAGAGGAGTTGTGAAATCAAAGGAAGATTGGAAACGACTGAGTTATATTGTTGTGGAACACTCTCCTTATATACAAAACCTCAAGGCAACAGGACATGACAAGTTCACAAGACAGACAATATCACAGAGGAAAAACCAGACAGGAATTTTCATGTTCGTTTTAGTGCGAAGGAGGAGCGAAGATACAAGCATAATATATACAAAAGGGATTATGTACAATTGTGTGAAACACGGTTGGTACAGGCCTTTGATTCCCCTAGGACAGCGGAATCAAGGGATATAGCAAGGGAGAAGCTTCGTACCTGGGTAAGGGGCTTCCAAAAGAACACTTCTGGACCTTATCCTCCAAGTGAGAAGATGAGGGCGTATCTTTTCCCTAAGGCATCAGCTGATGCAGTGATTCCCCAGCCTCAAGAGGAGATCCCCCAAGTTCAGATCCAGGTGGATGCTGAAGTCGCGGTCGCGATGCAAGACATCCAGTTAGATGACAGGATGTCTGACGTGGACGAGCGTCTGGAGGAAGACCTCCTGGCAGAAGCCCAGGATGAAGTTCAAGCCCCAGACGTTGTAGAGGAAGAGGTCGACGAGGTGTCGGCTACTCCGGTTCAGATTCCGGAACCTATTCCCTCAACATCGGCCGGTCTCCCAGTAGAGCTGGGACAGGCCCTCTCTTCTATTGTTGGAATGATCCAACAAATGCAGAAGGAGAATCAGGAGAAGGAGGCTGCAATGGAACTGCGGATGCAGTGCCTTGCAGAATCACATGGGCCCCAGAAAAAGCTCAATGTGAAAGACCTTCCCTTGTGCTCAGATGCTAACCCATGGAGGTATGCTGAGCACATGCCGATGACGACTGGAAAGATCGTCATCTCGGATAAGCTGGGCTCTGTTCCCCTGGAGGAGGTGGAATTCTGGCCCAGCAAGGCATCATATCCGGACTGTTATGTCCGGCTGAGGAAGGAACCAGCTTCAAAGGAGAAAACAGAGCCGAAGGAGGTCATAGTGATGGACCATGCTAAGGCTCAAGCTCTACTTTCATCCTCGATGAAAGAGAGGGGCTTCTCTAACTCAAAGGTAGCTGCATTGAGCAAGAAGCTCCCTTCCTTTGTGTCCTCGCCTGATAGAGCCTTCCCTTTTTACAGAAAGGGTTTGCGGCTGTACTAAAAGCAGTCGAGGCCGGCAAGCCTTGCCCCTCCCTGGAGGAGTGTAAACCCATGTCGCTGGCCCTGCCTATGGACCACAAAGACTGGAAGGACGTCCATCTTACGTTCTCAGTTGGAAAGTTGGAGGCTGATATTGCCGGACGTCAGTTTGGCGAGGACCTCCCTAAGCTGTCTGACTTTCTTTTGCGAAGAAAGTTCGAGACAAAAGAAAGACTGGCTGCCTCAATGTCTCTTCAGACTACTCTTGAGACAATGGCAAGTGACCCCAAGGTCCATGAAATGTTCATGGTGGTGGCCAAGACTCATCTGGCCACAGTGACGAAGGACCTTTATGGCTTCGTCAAGGCAAGGAGAGCTTGTAGGGAGTTCGTGTTCACCTCGGCTACGGTGAGGCACGAGCCAAGGAAACTAATCTCCTCCAACATTTGGGGAAAAGACCTTTTCCCTACCGACTTAGTCAAAGAAGTTGTTGATAAGGCCACCTTGGAGAATAGAAACCTTCTCCAGAAGTGGGGCCTGGCTATCAAAAGAAAGTCTTCCCCGGATGAGGGTCCTCAACCAAAGAGGAAGACTATGAGGACTAGGCTACCGTCTCGACCAGCCAAGCCTTTTAGACAGCAACAGCAACTGCAATTGCCATTGCCTCCATTGCCCCAGATGGTGGCACAAACCCCGACCACTTTTCAGTAGATACCCCAGGCTGTGTCGACACAGTCCACGGCATTCACCCCAACGTTCGAAGGGCAGTCTTCTTCCTTTCGAGCAAAGCCTAGAGGAGCAACCAGAGGCTCGTCTAGGCGCCCTTCAAGGGGAAGGGGATTCAGGGGTGGTCGTGGTCAGGGAGGCAAGACCTCAGGACGGCAGTCCAAGTGAGATGATACCGGTAGGAGGGAGACTTCTGAAATTTCGGGATCGATGGACCTTCGATCCCTGGGCCCACAGCCTACTCAAGAATGGACTGGGCTGGAGCTGGTACACCACTCCACCCCCGTGCCTTCGGTTTTTCCAACACTTCACCCCCGTTCTGGAGGAGTACGTTCAAGAACTGTTGGAGAAAAATGTGATCCGAAAGGTGAAGTCCATCAAATTCCAAGGGAGGCTGTTTTGTGTTCCCAAGAAAGACTCGGAAAAGCTCAGAGTCATTCTGGACTTATCGCCACTCAACAAGTTCATAGTGAATTGCAAATTCAAAATGCCAACACTGCAACACATAAGGACCTTACTGCCCAAGAGGGCATATTCCGTCTCTATAGACTTGTCAGACGCCTATTGGCACATTCCAATCAGCCGTTGACTCTCCCCCTACCTAGGGTCAGGCTACAATGAAGACTATACGCCTTCAGAGCCATGCCATTCGGGCTAAACATAGCCCCAAGGATTTTCACGAAGCTTGCGAGCGCAGCTCTCAAACAATTACGCCTAAATGGAATTCAGGTAGTAGCCTACCTGGACGACTGGTTGGCGTGGGCAGCATCCGAGACAGAATGCTTGTAATCTTCTAGTCAAGTGATCCAGTTCCTAGAGTACCTAGGCTTCAAGATCAACAGAAAAAAGTCTCGACTTTCTCCATCTCAAAAGTTCCAGTGGCTGTGGAATCCACTGGGACCTTTTGTCACACCGTTTCTCCATCCCGGCGAAGAAAAGGAAGGAGATAGCAGGTTCTGTCAAGAGACTTCTAGTTTCCGAAAGGATATCACGACGCGAACAGGAGAGGGTACTGGGCTCTCTCCAGTTTGCTTCGGTGACAGACCCAGTGCTAAGAGCACAGCTAAAGGGTGCAACCGGAGTTTGGAGAAGTTATGCATCAAACGCGCAAAGAGATCTGAGAAGACCAGTTCTGTTTCGGCTATGTACTCTTCTCAGGCCTTGGTCCCAAGCCAGACATCTAAAGAAGTCGGTTCTTCCTCAGCCACCTCCCCCGTCGGTGACGATTCACTCAGACGCCTCGAAGGAGGGATGAGGAGGTCACTCTCATCGGAAAAAAGTCCAGGGGACTTGATCCAAGCTATTCAAGACCTTTCACATAAACTTTCTAGAAGCTATGGCAGTGCTCCTTACCTTAAAGAAAGTCTCCCCGCGTCACTCGATCCACATAAGGTTGGTGATGGACAGCGAGGTAGTTGTGAGATGCTTGAATCGACAAGGATCGAGGTCACCACCTCTCAACCAGGTGATGTTGGCCATTTTCCGATTGGCGGAAAAAAGAAGTGGTACCTGTCGGCAGTTCACCTTCAAGGAGTCCGCAACGTGACAGCGGACGCTCTATCCAGGCTCACACCGATACAGTCGGAATGGTCTTTAGACGCAGGATCATTCTCCTTCATTCTGAATCAAGTCCCAGAACTGCAGATAGACCTCTTTGCGACGAAAGACAACAAGAAGTTGCCCCTGTACGTGTCCCCGTTCGAGGACCCCTTAGCGGAAGCAGTGGACGCGATGTCCCTCGACTGGAACAGATGGTCCAGGATTTATCTGTTCCCTCCTCACAACCTTCTGTTGAGGGTCCTCAACAAACTGAGATCCTTCAAGGGGGTAGCGGCAATAGTGGCCCACAAGTGGCCGAACAGCGTGTGGTTCCCCTTGGCATTGGAACTACAGCTGAAGTTTGTACCACTACCACATCCAGTTCTGACCCAGCGAGTCCAGAAGTCGACTGTCTGCGCTTCATTACAGAAAACCCGGACCCTGCAGCTCATGATTTTCTCTCCCTAGCGGTGAGAAAGCGTTTCAGGATTTTGAAAGCCAGCATAGACTTCCTAGAAGGCAATATGAGTCATCTTGGAGAAAATGGGTGGCCTTTGTCAAGGCGAAGAATCCGCAGGAGATCTCGACAAACTTCTGCTTATCTTTCCTCATCCACCTCCATGGTCAAGGGTTGGCGGCTAACACGATTTCAGCGTGTAAGTCTGCTTTGACAAGACCCATTCTATATGCCTTCCAGGTCGACCTAGGTAACGAGATCTTTAATAAAGTTCCGAAAGCCTACGCTAGGCTCAGACCTTCAGCACCTCCAAAGCCCATTTCATGGTCTTTAGACAAAGTTCTTCATTTCGCTTCTCTGTTGAGCAATGAAGATTGTACGTTAAAGGATTTGACACAAAAAGTTATTTTCCTATTTGCACTCGCATCCGGGGCCAGGGTTAGTGAGATCGTAGCCCTCTCGAGAGAGGCAGGACGTGTTCAGTTCCTGGATGGGGGAGAACTGAACCTGTTTCCGGATCCTACGTTTCTCGCCAAGAATGAGTTACCCACCAACAGGTGGGGTCCCTGGAGAATCTGCCCTCTGAAAGAAGATGCATCTCTATGTCCAGTAGAATGCCTAAAGGTCTATCTTCATAGAACTTCAGACTTCAGAGGTGGTCAACTATTCAGGGGAGAAACATCAGGATCAAATTTATCTCTGAATCAACTCAGAGCGAAAATCCATATTTTATTCGCAGAGCGGATCCTGACAGTACACCCGCAGGTCACGATCCGAGGAAAGTTGCCTCATCCTTAAATTTCTTTAATTGTATGGATTTTGAACATCTCCGTTCATACACTGGCTGGAAGTCTTCTAGAGTGTTCTTTCGCCACTATGCGAAGCAAGTAGAGAAACTAAAGAGATCTGTGGTAGCAGTGGGTCACGTCGTTAGCCCTACTGTTTAACTCTGCGAGGAACAGTGGTTTTAATTGGGACGATTAATTCCAGGGTGAGTGTGTAGTTACATACTGTATTACAAACTAAATTAGGGCACTGAGTTGCCCATATAGACTGTTCCATTTCCAAAGGTGAACCTAGCATAAGTGCAGACATGTGTGCCGAGCGTTTCTAACGCTAATGTGATTGATTTGTAATACAGACTTTTATGACTTTGATACCTCGGTATCTTGAAAAGTGGCATTTAATGTTTTTCTTTCAGATAAACAAGTTCTGTTTACTATCATACTTATGCTTAATGTTTTGGGTTATCCTCTTATATATATATATATATATATATATATATATATATATATATATATATATATATATATATATATATATATATATATATATATAAAATTGTTGTTAACCTGGCTATTTATTGTCTGTCAATAAACTGGTTCTTGAGAACCTTGCGTCTCTTTCACCTGTGTCAATTTATTGGTATAATTGAGCATTCATTCTATATACCTTATCTGGGATAATTCTAATAGAATTGTTCCTTTATGCAAGCTATGTTGCATTGGTTTTCCTCGCATGCGGATATAAACCTTTGTCCAATACAAGTATTGTGCGGAGAACTGGTCGATATTTCATATTGACGCAGTGGTTCTTTACAAACTATGCTTTACTTAATATAGGGTGAGACCACTATATTAGCTTGCCTGGTATTCATACATAGGTATATGTACTCTTCGAGACTTTTCCAGAGTCTAGTAGGACTCTTCCCTGTAGGGGGCAGGAAGCTCTAACATGGTTTATAGTTAGGTGAAAAGATGTATAACGGTAATATCTTAGGTCTCTAGGTCTAGTCGACCGGGAAAAATTACCTCCGGGGAGTACGGCACGTTCTAAGAATCCACAGATACAGTAATGCTCTGGTATACTTCCATCAGGACGACATGGCTTGAGCCAAAAAAACGGATTTTGAGCGAAGCGAAAAATCTATTTTTGGGTGAGATGGCCATGTCGTCCTGATGGACCCGCCCTTGCCTTTCTAAGAAAGGACCCCTCCCTACATACAGTGTCTGTAGCACCTCGTGTACGCTACAAGGAATACAGATGGCGCCAGGATTGGCGCCAGGAACGCTTATGAAACGGGAGATAGGGAGCCTTG
>NC_090741.1:24023147-24038147 GCF_036898095.1 Palaemon carinicauda
GGTGGTAGAGCACGGTGCATAGGTGAGGGAGGTGTTACTCTTTGTAGGAAGAGAACACAAGTATGTTGTCCACGTAACATACACCGAAGGGAGGTCCCCTAGCAGGTCCCCCATGAGGTGTTGAAAAGTGGCCCCAGCATTACAAATGCCAAAACAGGAGTAGTTAAAGGTGTATGTACCAAAGAGGGGGGTTATGGCAGTCTTAGGGATGTCTCTGGGTTCATGGGCACCCGATAATACTCCTTCAGGAGGTCAAGCATGGAGAAAACCTTCGCTATGGACAAGAAGGAGGTTACTCCGGGGCTGTAACTGAGAAGCGCAGTGAATGCACCTAACTTTATTTCAATAAACAACAGGCTTTTATACAAGACTTTCAATGGAAGGTCAAAGAAACCCAAACACATCAGTTCATGAAAAGACAAGCTGAAACCAGTTCTGCTAACAGTGAGGTGTAGAGCAAGATATACAATAAAAAAAAATACCCATACAATGTCTGAGTGTGTGTGACACTTGCTGTAATAGGTAATACTAGGTAATGGCAAATTTGCCAAAACAGATTATTCTTTCTCAGGCCTAACAAGGAAATGAGAAGGGCTATTATTCCCAAAATACCACAAAATGCTTAAAGTAAATTGAACCTTTATCCTATACATTCGCTGTTTTCGATGGACACACACAGGGTCCACAATGGATTCCAAATCCATGATCTTGAACTGGTGTAAAATTTCAAAAAACCTTTCGAGATAAAAAAGTATACCATTCGATGTAACTAAATGAATCTTGATTAATATAGGTGTAATTAGGAAAACACTAATTAACTAAATCTGAACTATGACCTGATATCAGAAGCCACCGATTAAGCCAGGACCTTAAAAATGGTTAACAATGGATTTGCCTCATGTTGTATCAAAGCCCCTTACCTAACAAGTTATGAAAAAAGTAAAACCTGACGAAAGTTAAAGATGTAATCGGCAAAGAAGTTAAGCCAGATAATATAACATCCGTTTTCTATAAAAAATAATGTACTTATTCCTCTTGTGTGACCTGATGACGGTTGAAATGTGTAGCGTTGAAACTTGCTGTATTGTAAATGTAGAAATGTGACATTGGAAGGCAAAAGAAATCTGTTTCTATTGCTATTTCGAAACTATTTTGAGATTCGCTGTCTTAGCCTCAAGGAGTGATTTTCAGCATTTAATAAAGAAGAATAACATGATACGTCTTTTAACAGTAATAAAAACAAAATGAATGGGTATATGAAAGTATAAACAAAGTAATGCAGGTGAGGAATCGAGCAGTATTGCAATATGACAAAGTGCACAGGTCTTGTGGTATAGACGTGGTGCGTGATTCACGTAAATACCCCGCTGGAATGCATCAAAGAAATGCTGGGCTCTAGCAATACATAGGGACTCTAATGGAGGAAATATATCTCCACAGGTGTTTTCAACAATCATATCCTTTTATGGACATATTAAAATCGTTTACAATCACACATTCCCATTTACGGAACATAACTTTTTTTTCTACATTTCTATATTCACATATTAAAATATAAGTTTGTTATCATAATAAGTATATTTTGTTATATTTAATCAATCATTATAGGGGATGAAACAAGAAAAATTTATTGGTTTTATAAATTTTGGATATTTTCTTAAATGTTTTAGGGAATTGATAATATGAAATAAACTTTTCTAATTCAATAAAGAAACATATTTTGTTGTTTTATTGTTGTACAAAAATCCATTAATTGTTGTCAGAAAGTTCCTATGATTGGCCTTGATTTTAGAGCTGCCTTTGTCCATGGTAATCGTGAGGCCCTTGTTTTCAAACTCATACAGCTGGGAGTGGGTGATTCGTCTCTTAACATTATCATATATTTTGTTAAGTAATAGATCTCAAAAAGATGTTGTTGATGGGCACCATAGTGAGTATGGGAATGTAATATCTGGTGTTCCACAAGGTAGTGTTCTTTTCCCATTACTTTTCATACTATATACACATGACATGTAGTTTGGCCTGGAAAACAAGCTTGTTGCATATGCAGATGATGCTACTCTCTTTGCATCAATTCCATGGCCTAAATGTAGATCTGGTTGGTGAATCCCTTAATAGAGATTTAGCTAAAATTAGTGCATTGTGCAAATTATGGATTATGAAGTTGAATCCTAATAAAACTCAAAGTATGATTGTAAGTAGGTCAAGGACAGTGGTTCCTCAACATCTAGATCTCAGTATTGGTAATATTTCCTTAACTTTGTATGACTATTAAAATTTCAGTTATGTTATTCGACTGGAAATTTACTTTTGAGAAACACATTAGGTCTGTGTCTTCTTCAATTGCACAAAAAATTTACTTATTGAGAAAGTCTTTCAAGATTTTCGGTGATCAATCTATTCTGAAGAACTGTATTAATTCTTTCATTCTATCTTTTTTTAAATATTGTTCTCCTGTCTGATCTCCAGCTGCTTATTCGCATCTTAATTTGTTAGACAGGAACTTATGGTCTATTAAATTTCTCATTCCTGATCTAGATATTATTCTTTGGCACCGAAATTCAATTAGTTCATTATGCATGTTGCATAAGATTTTTCAAAACTCTGACCATCCTTTCCAATCAGATCTTCCGGACAATCCATCCTGTTTGTAATACTAGGCAGGCACTTAATTCTAATAGCGAGGCCTTCTCCATCATAAGGCTCAATACTACACAGTATTCTAGAAGTTTCATTCCTGCTGTGACCAGGTTGTGGAATGGTCTTCCTAATCGGGTGGTTGAATCAGTAGAACTTCAAAAGTTCAAAATGCAGCAAATGTTTTTATGTTGGACAGGCTTACATAAGTCTTTTTATAGTTTATATATGACATCTGTTTTGACGTTTTTAATGTTTTTGAAATGATTTATTGTTAATTTTTTCTCATCATTTATATATTTCCTTATTTCCTTTCATCACTGGGCTATTTTTCCCTATTGGAGCCCTTGGGCTTACAGCATCTTGCTTTTCCTACTAGGGTTGTAGCTTGGCTATAATAATAATAATAATAATAATAATATTTCTTCAAAAATATATTCCATCATAATAATGGAACTATAAAGGTTTTGCACAATGTTCCCAAAATAGCAACATTGGACATTTCGGTATGTTGGTTACTATTCCTCTTCTTCTTCGACTAAAACTTTTCCTGTTCTGCAGGGTCGCTATATCTGGAGAGCCGTTTCCAATTACTTCTCTCTCCCATTTCCTCTACTGTGAGATCTTTGTTCTCCATATCTGCTGTTACACACTCCATCCACCGTCTCTCTAGTCTCCCCCTCCTTCTCCTATCTGGAACCTTTATCTCCAACATCCTCCTCCCAATATATTTCTGGTCTCTCCTCATTACGTACCCAAACCAGTGGAGTCCCCTTTCTTGGATTTTCTATGACACCTCTGTAACCTTTATTTTTCCCCTTACCCAGCCATTCCTCTGATTTAGTCAATAACTTGAATGAACATGATTTTTTGTTTTATGTTGAGATTGACACATAAAGTTTAGATATGTAGATTAAACCTCAAGTGTGTTTTGTTCATAGCAGATATTTTGACTGAGCCTAGTATCTGTTAAGATAGCACTAGCAAAAATGGAATTTCATCATAAGTCTGCTATCTTCTATCCATAGGTAGTAGTTAAAGCTTTTATGGAGTTTTTATTATTTTTCATTTTGTAATCAAAATCATCAGTATCATTATCATCATTACTATTGCTGTTTTCATTATCATCATCATCATTTATCCTTATTTGAGTGTTATATCATAATTTTTTTTACAACTACCATAATGACCATCATCATCACCATCATCATCATTATATCATTATCATTATATTAGAGTGAATTATCATCCCTTTTTTTTAGCAAATATAACCGTCATCATTGTCATCATCTTCATCATCGTCTTGCTGTTGTTATTTTTGTTATCATTATTTTTCCTAGTATTTTATCAATTTTTTTTCTATTAACATCACAGTCATCTTTACGAATAAATCTGCACTTCAAACGCATTTTTAATATATAAGAATATTTTTTCTAATATATTTGCTATTTTTCTGGGGTAGATACCCCTCAATTCAAATGCGCTATCAATTCATATGTTATGCTGCTGAAGTAGTTACTAAATGAAATTCCGAAGATATTCATATCACCATTCTCCTTCTTTCTACTGGTCATCAGCCCTTTGATAGGGATGAAGAAAATAAAGATGATGCTCCTCATGGAGAAGGTATACTTCATGAGGTTAGTAGAGAGGTTGAAGTACAGGGAAATGGAGACGATGAGGTAAAAAACTTTAGATAAAGGAATGTGACACAAAAGGGAAAACTTATCTTTTAATCAGCACTAAGTTGCTGCAGGTGAAAGGAGAAGGCATATGTAATATATATAGAATTTAGAAGTAATGTGTGATATACATAAAATTTCTTCCAAAAGGAAATCATTGATCATCAGACCAACCAAACGAATTTTTTATGCTCAACAAGATAAAAAAGACATAAGTTTCTATATTGATGAGGAACAATTAGCACAGTTTTTGGGATTTACTCTGATCAGTGGATATCATAATGCACCCTATAAAAATCAAAATTAATAGATGAGCGTTGACTTAAATATACCTGAATTACCTAAAAGTTTGGGTGTGGAAAGGTCCAAATCCACCAAGAAGTATTTCCATGTAGCAGATATCATTAATCTAGCAGACACAATATGGTTAAGGTTTTACCTCTTTTTGACATAATCAGAGAGAATTATAAAACACAACAATATGTATGGACTTCTGAGCCTCACTGAATCAATGATCCCTTATTATGGCTCTTTGGTTATAAGGCATGGTTGTTGTTTATTTACTTTGGTAAAGATGAAAAGAAGAAACTACCACTTTGAGCTCAATTCATTATGGAAATGTTGGTGCCAGTATAGTGAATAAGAATTCCTATGCCATATTTTTGACAACTTTTTTTATCAGGTATACATTGATGATTGTTCATACACAAGAAGGTATTCGTGTTTGTGGAACAATCAAAGAAAACCATACGGGAAACTTTCCTCATTCACCAAAGAAGGACGTTGATTTTATGTGCAAGAAGTAATGATAACAATATTGCTACCCTTTCCAGTAACTATTGTGGAGTCACTCCCATTCAGAAAGTTGTTAGAAGGGTGAAGAGTGAAGAAAAATTGCCAGTGGAGTAGCCATATCTAGTATGTATATATATTAAAGGAATATTGGTAATATGATTAACATTCTTTTTTTTTACCATGAAAACTGCCCTTTTTACGGAGATAATATACATGATAATTTTATCACTAACTCTTCTGATTTTCCTTTTTGTTAAGATAAGCAACAAATATCTTTTAATATTGGATTTATTGTGCCCAATATGGCAGGCCTAGAGGGAAATTGCTTTTTTGACAAGAATCGTTACTTCTGTCGAGCCAAGGATTAGATCATCAGCAGTAAAATCGAATAGAAGTAAATTATAAGACTTAAACAAATTGTTTTAGTCTTATAATTTACTTTTCTATTTCGCCGCTAATGATCTAATACTTGGCTCGACAGAAGTGGTGAGATGTATTGGATGTCAGCTAATACAAAACAAAATGGAGTAAAACTCACGAGAACATGACACGGATAACACATGGGCATCCCTAACTGTTTTCTGTGTATCAGGTGTTACTTTCATGAGTAGTAATTCACAAAAATTGTGAATATGGAGCTGACATCCCATACACCCCACCCTTGACCAGGCCATATCTCTTTAATTCTATGAGTAGCCTTTTAGCAAATTCATACAGAAACATGCAAAATTATTTATAAGTGTTATTTGTATAGATGTGACTCTGTATTCTTGTACGGATTATGTTTGTTGTTGCTCTTTGTAAGCTTAACACTACAGTGTCATGATAATATTCCCAAAGTGATTCAGGCAAACAGTAAGGAGTTATTTACCAAAGAGAAAAAATGAATATTTATGAATTATGAACAAGGTAGGCTTGTAGAAGACTTGGCAAAAACGTACAATCATACAACATCGGCGAGTTGTAAAATTATTTTGGACGGATGATATAAAATCAGGTAATGTTGTGTAAGGGGTGCTGATAACGACGAATCAACGACCATATGTTGCTGATAATGTAGAAAAGTGGCATCTTATCTGGATTAATGAAAAGCTAAGTTACCTTATGTTAACATTGAGAAAAAAGAGCTAGGTAAGTCAGCAAAATATAGAAAATTCAAGGTGAGATGTGGTTGGTTTGAGAATTTCAAAGGAAGAACCAGCATCCATACTATTGTGTGACATGGCAAGGTAGCAAGCTCTAATATCAAGGCAGAAGAGTCATTATTTTTCATATTTGACCATAAAAAGTTTGGTGGGTCGCACTCATCCTTGGATGTATGTCGAAAAACGTGTTTTTTTTATGCATAAATCACCAGCTGTCACAGATTAAATGGTGATCGTCCTGCAGTGGGGCAGAAGTCTATCAGCCTCCTTCAGAGCAAGAAACACTCCAGTCCAACTCTTCAGCTTCCTGCTTTTCTAAACATGCCATGGGTCAACTTCAACCTTATAAAATCTAAATCATGTAACTTGACAAAAATTTACGTTTTTATGTGATATCATATTATACAATAGTGTTGATACTTGTAGAGTATGTCATTCCTTAAAAGTGTGTGTGGTTTCGTATCTACCATGTGTGTGTTTGTAGGTTTAGCATATGTAATGTTACCCATTTCAATGTAGCCTATTTTTCTTTGAATGCTAATTTTTTTCTTATTTTTTGCATTTCTCTTTGATAATGATTAGCAGACAAGTCCCATTGTACATGGATACATTAAACTCATTTCTAATAGAGTTAGAGAGTGATCCAGATGATAATTTGGAAGTTTCTAACAACTGCAAGGACGACGAGAAGAAGAAGCTAGACATCACTAAGTTAGAGAGAGATTCAAGGGAAGAAGATGAAGAGACAGATGATCCAGAAATTGTCCAAATTGGAGATAAAGATGACAAAGAGGATAAAGAGGGAATTAGTGGATCTTTGTCTGTTGTGAAGAGGAGTAATACGACAATACTATCATCTCTTTGACTGTCAACATCATGTGCTGGCAAAACTTGCATCCAATTGCCTCACTATGGTTAAGGTGAGGAGCAAGAAAAGGAGTAGGCAAGGGTTAACCTTCGTTCTAATGATTTCCTTGTTCGTTTGAGGGGCCAATACCATCAAAAGGTTAATGTTGCCCTTAGAAATTTAGAACTGAGGGAGCTCAAGGCTTATATTGGGATTTTATTGATGTCCACTGCCCAGTAATGCATCTTGGTCAACTTCATAGCCTTTCCACCCTTACTCTGACATACTTCCATGTTTTTCCACACTAATAAGGTACATGACTTGTCAAGTGCTGTGCTTCACTGGTATAGAGATGGACAATAAATTCAATAACTATTCTGGAAATAGAAGGATGGTCTGTCTCAAATGAATACTACATCTTAATAAGCGTTAAAGCCTTTCCACCTGTACTCTATCATGTTTACATATTTTAAAAGCTGATACAGCACTCGGCTAATTAATAACTAAGTACTATCCTGATACACAAATCGGTAAGAAAATGAATACATGTTCTGGAACAGAAGGCATACAATATCATTTGGTCGTGTTCATTACCTGGAGGGTGCGAATTGTGTTGCTATCCATAATGTTTGCTAGAGTACATCTGGAAGAATGAAGTGTTCCCTGAAGCTATGTTCATCTGACCTGGTCATTTGTATCCCCTTCGAGGGCAGACCTTCTTCTAGGTAGTGTTGGAGAGTATGACTATCCTGTCTGTGGCAGAATCGACACTTGGTGTTGACTAGTTTCTCTGTGTTTGTATATACTCCGATAACTTGCCTCATGTATGAGTACCCCATTAAGATTCTGGACATTGTTGTTTGCTGTCGGCACTTGTGGAGATAGATAGCATTGTAGTTTGATGGTCCTGATTTCCCATTGATAGCAAGATGTCTCCTAACTGACTCACTATTGCTATTTTAACATTGTCTCTCCATTTCCTTAGTTATCTCCCTTCCCGCCTTTCTCTTAATTGAAGATATAGGTATTGTTGTCTTATACTGGACTTTTCTTCTTACACATTCTCCGGCTAAGGCATCTGCTCTCTCATTTCCCAGTATCCTAAAGTTTGAGGAGGGTCAGATGAACTTGACTGACCCTCCTTCATTGTTGATCTGGCTTATTCGATGTAGTATTGAACTCGCTCTTCTTACTGCTTAGGGATAGCAGGGCTGCCCTGCTGTCACTAACTAGAACAATATCTTTACTATTGTATTTCTCTCCAAACTTGTTTCCAGCTAGTATTCAGAAAATCTCAGTTAGAGTACTGAAGCTCCCATCACTAACTTGTTTATAACCACACCCATGTACTTGTGGAGTTAACTTGTTTTATCTTGTGTCATTGTATTCTGAAGTTGCAGGCACCTTTACCTTTTCCTCTGATGATCCTGGTCTTATTAATAGAGATGATGAGGCCAACTCTATTGAAGACTTTGGTGATCCTGTTTAGTGCATTGTGTATTCGTTGTAAAGTTCGGACTTTGAGTACTATAACGTCTGCATATATGATACTTGCCATCCCCTTTGCCTGTGTCCTGGATATAATGCTCAATAGTACATTAAATAATGTTGGTGAATATACACATCCATAGCAGGGTACCGCTTATGTAGTTTGCCAGCTCGCTGATGATAACATCATGGTGTGCTCTGTTGAAGGCCACTTTCAGGACAATGAAGATTTTTGTGGTTGTGTTTGGTCCTGTCATAACCTTTTGTATGCAGAACTTGGAGCTCTTTTCTTCAATGAAACCATGCATGTCTTTGTTTACTTTCCCCAATAGGCAATAGTTTATACTATTTTCGACAATTCTTTCCGAGTACTTAGAGAGACATCATGTGAGGGAGATAGACCTGAACTCCCCTGGATTTCCTGGTTTCGAGATGTGGATAATAATGGCCTTTTTCCATGTCTTGGGTATGCCTCCTCCAGCCCATATCAGGTTGTTTAGGTGTAGAATAAAGTTTCCCTTGATGGTTGCCAGAAAGTTGATGGCATCATATGTGATTCCGTCCATCCCCGGCGATGTTGGCTTTCCCATTTTCTTTGCTCTCCATAATTCTTCCTCTATTATTGGAATGCAATCCGACAGTCCTCTCGTGTTGAGTGCATTCATGATCCAATGTTTATTGCTCCTTATTTTGTTTGCCACCAAACATCTGACGGCAGTGGGCAGATTCTTTCTTGGTGCTGCTGTACCATTTGGTTGTGAGTTCCTCCGCTTTTCCTTTTGGTTGGAAGTGTTTGGGCTCTTTTTTTTTCCTGCAACTTGACCTATCTTCTTGTTCACTATGGCCTGTGGAGCCCTCTCGTTA
The DNA here is from genome assembly GCF_036898095.1 of Palaemon carinicauda. Classification (NCBI taxonomy): domain Eukaryota; kingdom Metazoa; phylum Arthropoda; class Malacostraca; order Decapoda; family Palaemonidae; genus Palaemon; species Palaemon carinicauda. The sequence continues at coordinate 24,032,606 of NC_090741.1, forward strand.
ATAGTCTGTAACATGGCTTCACAGTGTGTCTCTTTAGAATTAACCAGTATCGATTATAGTTGTTTTTCCATCCTTTGGGGTGCTTCTCAACTTTCAGTGGGTGGAAGATCAAAGTATCTTTTCCTTAGATTGACAAACTGCTTCTTCCCTCTCCTAAGGGTACTGTCGGAGGTGAACCACCTCTTTGCTAAACTCCCGGCTGGTCTGTTAGCCATACTTTTCTTCTTTCCGATAACCTTCTTTAGTGTCGAAAGTATATCCTAATTGTATATGTCAGTGTTTTTTGGAATGTATGAGGCATATTATTTATCCATATGTATTTTCACTCTTGCTGCTTTCCTTGCTGGTATCTAGATCCCGCGGGAGAGACCCACCAGAAAAAAAAAATCATTATTTATTACAATTAATTAAACATTATAAATCTGATTTTTTGTGAGGTACTGTAGGCCTACATAAAACGCATATCCTGTTTTATCTGTTTCATAACTGCATTGAACACCATTACCCTCCCTGCTTCATGAGGAGCCAGGTAACAGTGAAAAAGATAAGGTTTAGTTACTGGACCCGAAAATGTGTCAAAAATTTTGGTGAATGTGGAGATTAGGGCAGTTTTCTATTTTTTAGTATTTATAGTGCTTTCTTGTTGGTTTGTGATTATAGTTTAACATTTATTTTTTTCGGTGTATTTGTATAATTTATACTTTAAACTTATCAAACACGATACCCAACTGTTGCTCAAATTACCATTTCTTGTTGGCTATGGTTTTCACGAACAAATAAATTAGGATATAAGAGAGTCATAATCAGCAAGAAAAAGCAAGCGAAGATTTTTCATTCTTCAGTAAAACCAAAAACAAAGAAACTAATATTAATAGTTATAATTCACTTAACCATGATCTCATCAATGATCAGTGACGCCACAGTCCTCGCCATGCACCATTAAAAAGAACATTGAAAATGGAGGAGGACAGAAAATCTTATAATTGGATTTATTCAAGATCCTGGTAATGACTTGGATCCACGACATCTTTGCATTGTGTGTTCTGAAAGTCAGTTGTAATCGAAATACTAATCTTTAACTAAGCAACCACTTGAATGTTTTCAAAGAATATATGAATATATGCAAAAGCAAGTAAGTGCTTAAAGAAAATGGTTGAAGACATAGTCATTATTAAAGGTTTCTTATTTAATAGCACTCCAGCAGCACTTACAGACACTGGTATAACTTTTTGCTCGTTATCACGCAAATGAAGATGGTGTGTAAATATGTGGATAATAGATCTATTTGAAGCAAAGATTAAAGATAACAGTATATATTGAAGAATTATTGAAAAAGAAAGCCTCATCGGTATATCATGTGCTCAAAGTCCCAAAGCTATATTCCAGTCATCCTTTTCAAGACCTAATTTTTGGCTCTCCATAAATAGTGAATATTCTTCACTGAGTAAAATACCAATGAAAATTTTTACTCCATTTTCAACAAAAAATTTGTGTAAACAGACATTTTCATCTGTTACAGCAATTTATCACAAACAAACAGGAGAAAATATCTCTCTGAAATGTGTAATGCCTATATAAGCTTTTTTTAGTAATTAAACTTAACTTTGCGTTAAACACTTTCTATATAGTAGTAGGTTATAGATTGGGAAGGGAACCAGCCATCCGTTGTGATATTACCGCCAGAGAGTTATTGGGTCCTTGGAGTGGCCAGACAGTATTATATCAGATCCCTTTCTCTGGTTAGGGCTAATTTTTCCTTTACCTAGACATACACCGAGTAGTCTGACCTATTTTTTCCACTTTCTCCTCTGTCCTCATACACCTAACAACGCTTACATTACCAAAATATTCTTCTTCGCTAGAGGGGTTAACTGCACTTTAATTGTTTAGTGACTACTTTCCTCTTGGTAAGGTAGAGGAGGCTCTTTAGCTGTGGCAAGCGGCTCTTCTAGGAGAGGGAGCCTCCAAAATCAAACTACTGTTCTCTACTTTTGAGTAGTGCCATACCACTCTTGCTTGAGGGTACACTTGGGCACACTGTTCTATCTTATTTCTTTTCCTCTTGTTTTTATTTTTTCCTTTTTTTATATTATTTATTTATTTTTTGTATGTTTATATATAATAGATTTTTGTTAATTTTGTTATTATTCATACCTACTTTTGTAATATAATTTATTATTTCCTTTTCTCACAGAGCTATTTTCCTTGTTGGGGCCCTTAGGTTTATAGTATCCTATTTTTGCAACTAGGACTGTAGTCTAGCAATTAATAATAATAATAATGATAATAATAATAATAATAGTAATAATAATAATAATAATAATGCAAACAATCTCTGGTTAGTACCAGAGTATATGAATGTATTAACCTATTTTTGAAATTCATACAACTGGTGTGCCAAATTTAAATCAATACGTTTAGTGGTCCATGAAGCTTTGAAGGTTAGCAACCGCTGATATAAACTCTCTAGAATTAATTCACTCTACCCAAAAGCAAATGGAGTTACGGTGGATGGACTAAAATGTCTCTAAAACATTCAAAATCATTGTAACTCTCTCTCTCTCTCTCTCTCTCTCTCTCTCTCTCTCTCTCTCTCTCTCTCTCTCTCTCTCTCTCTCTCTCTCTCTCTCTCTCTCTCTCTCTCTCTGTCTCTCTCTAGCCCATAAAGAGATTACTAACTGATGGGTATTGAAATAGAAGGGCTGAACCATGAGGATAATCTTGACATTATTATTAGCACGGAATTTATGTTCAGTAAACAGAGCATATACGAAGAAAATGAAGCACAGAAACTAATAGGTTAAACAAAGAGACAATTCATATACAGAAACAAAGACAGTTTACTGCAAATATAGGAACACATCTAGAATATGGTGTCAAATTCTCGGATCCAAGTATTCAGATGGACATAGGTAGTCTGGAAACAGTAAGAGCTAAGGCCACCAAAGTAGTCCCAACTCTAAGAAAGTTTTGATATAGATGGAGAATGGAATGTTCGAACTTATTTGATAGACGAATTCGACGTGTAAAGGGAAAGCTAATAGAGACATTAAAAAGAAATAAAGAAATATTAAATGTAGACTACTGTACCACACGTGTATCACACACAATCATGCACTGTAACGATATTTCTGTTTTTTTTATATTATCGTTATTGCTCTCCCTTCGCACTGATAACCTGTTCAAAACTGCATGTTTCTGAATCATTTTGTTAGAATTTTTGTGCCGTTCTTGCTTGGAACTTCTTGTACATAAACCCATGCTCCGTCAAAATAAAGTTAGTTACATTCAACTCGCTTCTCACTTATTACTTAATATGCGCCTCGCACATTTGGTGACCAGCTGAGTCTATAACTCACTCCTGCCTTCCCCCTCACTGTTTTGTCATACTGTTTAATGATGTTGCCCTCAGACACTGAATCTAATATCAATACCATGCAGCTGAAACTACCGTCCTTTGCCAGCAGAGAAGCAGTTGCCTCGTTGCAGCGGGCTGGAATCCAGTTTTTCATCAAAGTTGTGACTCAGTCAAGCACCAAAGCAGGTTTTATTCTCATGGCGATCCCAAGGAGACTTTCCCGGAAATCTTTGACTAACTGTGTGAACAAGGGAACAACCCAATAACCTACGACACCCTTAAATCATACCTCCTGGAGCAGAATTTACCATCGCCAGCTGCCCGCATACCAAAATTTTTCAATTTTCTCAATAACCATTGGAGAACCAAAAGGCTTCGATCGCCTTCAGTGAAATTACTATTATCACTCTCCTGCTACCTGCCTCAGACAGTTCTCAAGAAATAAATCTAAATTGTGCCCTTTGGGCATGGCGCCTACCTGATTCTTTATGCGCTGCCATTTCCAATGTTAGTATTTTGCCCATGAAGGACTTGATGACCAAAGTCAACAACCTTATGGACAGCCACGTCACCACCTTCAAATCCTTCATCAATACCTCCACTCCTAACGAAGTTGACAACTATTTAACATTAACCAAGGCTGACCTGAATGTTTTAGGACATAAAAGCCTACCCTGTTACGTGCCGGAGCAGCGACAAAAGTGCCCACCACCCACCACTAGCTCACGCCACAACCAACTACCTCTATAGCCACTTCCTTATGCCCATTGGCCACAGTTAGGCTACTACTACTTAAGATTCGAGGATTCTGCAAAGAAATGTGTAAATGGTTGTCAGTGGCCCAAAAAAAAAAAACTTATAAGTAGGCAATGGCTCAAGGTGGTGACATTCCCCTGTCACTAATCTTTCATTTTCACATGATGCAAGTACTTGTATGGGATAATTTGTAGACATGAGTGCTTGCCGTTCTCTTCTGTCAAGGCTCCTCTCCAGAATACTACGTAGTCTGTCTAAGTCTGCAGACATCAGCCTAGTAGCTGCCAACTGATATGCGATACCCACCCACAGTTATGAAACCTTTACATTATTGTTTGGTAGACCCAAATATAATTGGAAGTTTCTCATGACTGATTCAAACATCTAGCACCAGATCGCATGTCAGCCGCTAAACAAACATTAGCCAAAATAAAAGAAGTGGGCCTTTACCAAAAGGCTCCAAGCCTTAGTCATCACCCATACACATCGTCCTGATGAAAGACTGCTCTTTACGTCCGTGTTTGGTTTGCAGGCTCCTAAAGATGCAAACAGCTCCAGATCACTACCCCTTTCCAAACATCGCAGACGTGAATTATTACTATCATAAAATTTAAGTTTTCACCATGCTCAACCTCCTGAATGGATATTATCAGGTGCCCAATAACCCAGAGAACATCTTCAAGATCGCCATCACTACCCACTTCAGTACATACAAATTCAATTACTCCTGTTTGGGCCTAAATAATGCCGGGACTGCTGTTCAACGTCTCATGGTTGGCTCTTAGGGCACCACCCCTTCTGTGTATGTTATTTGGACAACTTACTTGTGTTCACTACCTCCACAGAGGAAACCTCCGTCATCTACGCATCGTCAACAACCAAATACAACAAAACAGCCTTGTAGTCCAGTACGATAAGTGTACCTTTGGCGCCAACAAAGTATTGTTCCGAGGGCACCATATCACTCCTGAAGAAGTCTTTCCACACTGAGAAATCACAGCCATTCATAACTTCCCAACATACTCGAACATAAAGGCACTACAAGATTTCTTAATCATAACAAACTATTATAACCTTAATTTGCCAGCCATCGCTGCTGCTCTTTACCCCTTCTACGCCTACATCAAGGGACCTGAAGTTGGGTCGCCTTCAAAAAGCAGCCTTTTGCAATGTCATATCAACCTCTGAAGCTCTGACTTTTCCCGGGCCACATGCACCTCTACGTCCCTCCAAAGATCCCAGCAACGTGGCTATTGTGGCAGAACTCAAACAGGTTGTGGAAGGCTCGCCTAAACCATTGGCATAATTGTTACGGCTCATTGGTTTGAATGCTTGCCCAGCCAGGAAGATTTACCATAAGGAGATTTCCAGTGGATATACATTCCCAAAGAAATATATATATATATATATATATATATATATATATAT
>NC_090741.1:24053147-24055647 GCF_036898095.1 Palaemon carinicauda
GTAACCTTGTCCGACCAAAAGTTCAGAGAAGAAACGGCAAACAAGATTCAAACCATTGCTACTGACACCAAGACGAGGAAAATTGCAAATCTAAAACCTAAAATAATGATATACAATGTACACAATGATGGACATGAAGTAGTAAATGCTTTTATTCAAAGTAATCGTTACCTGGACCATATTCAAAATATAGAAGAAAAGATAATTCTGGTATCTAAGAAAAATACTATAGACGGGATTACCAACTACTTATTGAAATGTGATCCTGAAGTCCGTAAAGTTATTAATGATAAGGGTGAAAAAGTTAGGCTGTGATAGGGTACATATAACATACGCTATAGATATCACGTGATCACCTGCTTCCAGTGTAAAAGTTAAATACATTTTGAAAAAGATTACAAGTTTGACACTGATGGGAAAGTCTGTGGAAAGCGTTTTGAAAAATATTCCATCAAAGAATGTAATTAGCAAGAGGTAAATTATATAAACTGCACTAAGTTAAAAAAAAAATACAAATGACCACATTTGGAATTGAAAAAAAAAACTAGCAGAAAATACTGACCATGGATACTAGGGGGTTATAAACTGTGGCTATATAAATATACAATCTGGTGGTAATAAATCTATTGACATTCTAAAATTGATAAATGAGAAATATTTGGATATACTAGTATTATCTGAAACTTGGTTAAATAGCTTTGATAAGGCTGTAATCGCTAAAATGGTCCTCTCCATGCATGCTTTCTTTCATATTTGTCGATAAGGGTTTCACAAATCGTAAGATGAAAAAAAATAACTAAACTAGTGTAACAAGTTTTGAATATATAGAAATAAACTTTATGCACTAAAAATAAAATTATGTATTATAACACTTTACAAACCTCCGAGAACAAATTCTGGATTTCTTTTTTCTTTTGAAAAAATTCAGTGTACTTATTGAGATGATTATCATTGAAAAAAATAAAGAATTATTTATTTGTGAAAACCTCAATCTTTGGAAGGATCACACCTCAAATCTTGATGCTTCAGCATTTAATGAGTTATTTGAGTAATATTGATTGGTAAATAATATTGACTGCACAACTACTTTTACTGGGTATATGTTGGACTTGGTTTTAAGTGAAGAAATTAATAAAATTGTATCTGATATAAATGTAGAAGTGAAGAGCATTATCTCTTCAGTGCACAAACTTGTTCCTACCTCTACAGAAATAAGTAGGGATAAAAAAGTATAACTTTAGATATGAATCCAACTTATATCCTCGAGTATTTATAGAATAAGTTAAAAATATAGAGGATAAATGACGCTATCATTATTCCCAGTGATGATGATCACGTTTTTGGGACTCTCTGTGTTTTGACTGGCTCATGACCATATACAGTAGGGTGAGTAAGAGTAAATATGATACTATGTGTCCGATGATGGAAAAGACCATAGTTGTTAAATTTCTATCTCCATGGTTTGATGGAGAGTCTTTAGAGAATAAGAAAGAAAAGGGACGTTAAAAAAAAAAAAAAGTAGAATCTATGAAAAACCCAAACTACATGAGTAGAATACAAAACCAACTAAGAAGAAAAAAATGCAATATCACAAGAGGAACACCCGGGAAGAAACAAAAAACAAAAATAAGTTATATTTTCTCCTAAATAGTATAATACGTAATACAAATAAAAAAAGGCTACCAGCGGGATACAGTGACAAGGAACTAGTAGATAAGTTGCTAGTATTCTTTATAGACAAAATGGAAAATATAACTAGGTTATTTATAAAAATTCAGCATCATATACACAGACAAAATTAACGAGATTCAATAAGATTACACAAGACGTACTGAAGTAACTGTAATAAGAAACTTTTCTAGTCTACCTGATATAATTACGAGAATGGCAAATACAATCATCGATGAGCGTAGTGTATGTTTTTCAAATCTGAGAAAATGGCTATAGTTACACTGGTTCTGAAAAGTGTTCTATCTTATCAGGAATCAAGCTCGTATAGACCTATTTCGAATCCGTCGTATATTTCGGAAGTGCTAGAATAGGTAATTCTTGAACAACAAATTAGTCACAGAAGAAATAGAAGATTTGCCAGACAACCAGTCTGCTTACAGAAAATTATACTCTGTGGAGACAGCCATCTGTTGTACAGTAAATGATATGCTAGAAATAATAGCTGAAACCTAATGTGGCCTTTTAATATTGCTTGGCATTAGCGCTGCTGTGGATACACTGCTACCAAATGGTCTACGATCCATCGGTATTGAAGATCAAGTTTTTGAATACCAAAAAGACTATTTGGTTGACAGCAAAGAATGTGTGCATGTTGGAGACTCTTATTCCTCATATGAATCATTGAATAGAGGGGTACCTCTGGAGAGTGTACTGGGCTCAATCTTATTCGGTTATTATACTATTGGTCTGTTGAAAATGCTACATAGGCCAGGATTGAAGTTCAAGCTATTTCCATATAATACATAATTTCACTTTTCCATTAATGAAT
>NC_090741.1:24060647-24065647 GCF_036898095.1 Palaemon carinicauda
GCAAAGGGTTTATTTCTTGCCTCATCATTTTCTGTAGATGTACTGGACTGGTGCATAGAGGAACACCACAATTTTTTTCATTGATGGGCATTATGTCATCCTGGAAGCTAATTGGCGTTGTTGTCAGGGTGGCTACTTAATCTTTATAAAAATAACACAATCACAGGCATCTGTGTGGAATTATAGTTTCAACAAGTGTAGCCATTCCTTTTGCGGTGGATGCATCAAGGCTTATCTGTGGGTCGTGTCTTTTGCCAATAATTTATACACAAAAAAATCGGTGCTCATGTCTAAGTTGTCTGAGCCATGCCAAAACTGCTCTTTTAGCATAAGTATCTACATCCATGCTCTTCAAAGTATGCCTTGGTACTGACTGTAGAGTTTTGAGTCGGATTCATTCCATGGGAAGTATGATTATTCAAAATGATTTTAGTCAAATTATTCTTCATGAATCAAATCAATCACTTCGCATGGTGGAGACCCAGCCTACGATATGCCTATCACTTTACCTGATTTCATTCTGAAGTAAATATATATATATTTTTTTTTTATGAAAACGAATAGCAAATACATTAAGTTTCATAATCATCAGGGGAAATTTACAATGCATTAGTTATTACATCCTCATGAGAAAAATAAGCTAAGTATGTTATTATTGAATTTCTATTAAATTTTTCATGACAAAATTAATCTGTCCTATGAATTTATTCACTGTAAGTCATCAAACAAAGGGATATACATCAGGATTTATATTGTCTTTTCATGCAACCAAGAAAAATAAATTAAGACTGGTGCAATAAAGTAACAGTCAAACAGAAATGCAAATCAACAGATCTCACAGAAATCATGTTGAAATATGGAATTTACATCTTGGGACCAATGAAGATAATGATCCAGGTTTCCACAAAGAAAATTGGATTGGATTATGGGATTCCGGTGACTTATCCCAAGTAGTAGAAGAGAATCTTCAGACCTGTACTAAATATTTGGGGAAGTTTACTACACTAAAATTAAAAGGATTAAGGCCCTTGTGTATGCATATTTAGATATAGATATAAAGTCTGTTTGAAACTTTCTGAGCCTAGAAATGTTACTTCTTACGAAGCTTTATTCTTGATTTGGTTTCCTGTGGGAGCCTAACAGAATTTTAGTTTAGTAGCAAAGGGGAATTCTAGATTGGTTACCAAATGCCAAGGTTGAGCAATTTGGGTAATTTGTATAATCCTAAATGGCCACCAATAGCCATCTAGATTTCTTTTTCTTTTCTTTATTATTGTCCTAGAATGCAGTGTTACTTTTCATCAGGGTTTTTCTTGTATTTTGATTCCATTTCATATTTGTTACAACCTTTTATAGAATATTTGTTCAGCCAGTTCCTATGAGTTGAAGGCAGACCTAACCTCCAGCCCAGAGCTGGAATAAGTACTTAAAAAATATGAGCTCTAGGCACAGAAAAACCCCTGTCCTGAGAATAGGCTTGGTTGCACTTATTGTAGTTTATTATACCATTCAAACAAGAAACCATTACCAAAATGAATAAAATTAATGTGAACTGGCTTTCCTCTATTAAATTCAGTTCTCTGCCAACAAAGATTTAAAATTTTTCTATCTTAGCACATAACACTGAATTAGAAAGGAAAAGATAAAACCCAAACTTATTTCTAGACACATGAAACCCCCTGAATGATAACATATCTTTCTAGTAAATTAATGAAAACATTGAAAAAAAATTCAGGTGGTGTTTGGCATCCATCATGGATTATGCAAGTGACACAAGTAATTTAACATTACCATTTGGGAAAACAAGCTAGAATTTATCTAGGTCCCCATTTGAAACCTGAAAATTCTAGACTAACTCTTCATACGAAACAACATTTCTAGGTTCACTATGGACGAGATAGGAATATACAACTAACTTTTAGGCATGGGTAATTTACTTTTCCAGGTGAAACTCTTAACAAAAGAAATTTAGGATCCTGCCCTGGGGTATTGGAGCGCCACCATTCCACGCTATCAGGGAGAATTCACAAAGTGATTTGATTCGCTAATCATACACACAATCTTACTTTCAGATAACAAGTGACAGTTATATACTGGATTTGTCAGCACCAGTACCACTTCAGTGGTCAGGTTCTACACTGAGGTCGGAATAGTGCACGACAACTGTGAGCATTTGACAAAACGATCAATTAAGGGACAACACAACAAGAGCATGCTATAGAGCAGTATCGCATAGTGGTTTCATATTTATTCTGAAATCTACCTACTAGCCTAAATTTAGGATGAGATGCATAACTTTAACAACTAGACGAGCTTGTCTTGATATATGTTCTAACCAAAGATCCTTAACTTTAACTTAAATCCTTTTAATAAAGTAGCTGGAACACAAACTAATCTTAATTACCTCTAAGGTGGAGAGTATGTAAATGAACATATTAATCTAAACTCAATAAAAAGGGTGAATGGATTCGTATTGGTTATATACAAAATCGGGGAATCCATTAACTTATATCACTCCTTTATACTTACTATCTTACAATCTATGTTTAAATGGTCATCTTAAATTACCCAAAATTCAACAATATAACGAAAGGCTAGTCAAAGCATAAAACAAAAGGAGACTTGACATATTGAGATAATACTTTGTGACAGGAGTTAACAAAATGCATAAAATACAACAGGGGCCTTAATCCAAAGGTCTACTTGATTACACCATAAATTGGGGGGTTTATTAAAACATGTGGGTGAAGATTGATTGAATAGTATGTGGCGTCCGTAGGGTTATGGAGTCAATTTCTGCAAAACTCTGCATCTATACCTGAATATTCTAAGCCAGAAAGTGATCTTGAATTAGGCAAGAATCTAATTTAAAGGGGGAATGTGGCCACATATTGAAACATTTTTGACACGTGTTCTCGATCCAAATAGACCGGGTGTGCTCCAACCTTTGTGCTTGCTGAGGTGAATTGTAGCTCCTCGAGCCCATCCTCGAGATTCATCTTGAATGGTTGTTGCGGCCTATTTGCAACATCTCTGCCTGTTTATCGCCATATTGGGGTTCGAATCCCGCTCAAACCTGTTAGTTTCTTTGGTTTTTGCAATCTCACCAACTTGTGAGCTAATGATGGTGAGTTTGGTGAAGCCTATAGGTCTCTCCTGCTGAGTCATCAGCAGTAATTGCCTAGCCCTCTCTGGTCCTGGCTTGGGTAGAAACGGTGGTTGAGTGCTGATCACAGCATATAAGGACAGCCTTCGGGGCAAATGACACTTTCCCTTGCCCCTGCCATTCATGAGTGACAATAAAATCTTTAAAACCTAACATCGGGTAAGGATAACAGGAGCCATTTTACTGCTACAGTTGGTGTTTTTTTTTTTTTTTCTCTTTTTTTTTTCCTGAATACATGAAGCTTGGGCTGGGATGGATGTTCAGTAATGGCGGGTCATGACCATAAGTGGACCTGTGTTCTCATAGGCCTAAAGTAAGAGCGGACAGTTTGAAGAAGAGAGTGAATTCTGGGGGCTATGACCTAGAGTCTAAGAGCCACGATCGGAGGAACTGTCCGGTCAATCTGCGCGTGTGTGTGTCTGTGTGCGTGTGTGTGTATGGAGTCCTTTCACCTCTCGGCTCCCGCCAAACAGACGAAAAATACAAGTCGTGCTTGAAGGCTTACCCGGTCTTGAGGTGCCATACGAAGATCAGAAAACATTTCAATCTGTCTGAAGAAGTAGGGGTCTAACAGGGTAATTATAAAGAATACAAAGAATAATCTTGCGGCTCGAGGTTTGTACGTGATGCTACAAAACAAACCTCACACCCTTGAATCTTATTTACTACCAAGTATCTCTACAATACAAATCTTCCCCTTATGTTATCAAAAACCGGACTCTTGGACAGAAGGGACAATTAAACAAAACATAAGCATTAATGATTTAATGGTTTAATGTTGCTACTGCTCTTCACTTTTTATTACAATTGTTCATAAGTATCTTGTAGTTTAATCTCTTCTTTATTTCCTTTCATAACTCGGTTATTTTTTCCCCGCTGGAGCCTTTGGGCTTATAACATCCTGCTTTTCCAGCCAGGGTTGTAGCCTTGCTAGTAATAATAATAATAATAATAATAATAATAATAATAATAATAATAATAATAATAATATATTTCATAAAACTAAAACCAACCACCAACAAGCAAATAGAACAAGAATCATATGACACCTAAAACTAAAACGATAATTTCAGCCAAATTATAAGCTAAATATATTTACCTATGTACTATATATGTAAGTATGTGGACACGGACGCGCTCGTACACACGAACTCCAACATTTTTATTACGGCACACCAGAACAGCTCAGTGGCCATGGGTGATCTCCGTTAATTTGGACGTCCTGTCACTTTCTATAATCGGGCTACTTCATTGTAATCATCATTATCATTTTCAATATTATTATCATGAATCCAAAAGAAGAAATTCCATCACACGCTAGGTCTACACTGCATCAATATCATTCAAATCCTTTAGAGCAATCAAATCAATCACCTAAACAAGCAAGGTCAGCAACAATAACTGTTCAGCATTCAAAGAAAGATCCGCAAATGAGGTATTACGGTTGTTAAGTAAACACAAAACTTCCAAGTTTGTCGACAGCAAATAAATAAATCCTAAAAAAAAAAAAAACATTTGCTCGAAGCATGCTCTACCGGTCTAAACTATTCTAATTAGAACATGTAAAGAAAACATCTCTCTCTCTCTCTCTCTCTCTCTCTCTCTCTCTCTCTCTCTCTCTCTCTCTCTCTCTAAAACAGGAAAAAATATTCTTAACAACGTAACATACCAAAGAATAAATGGCTAACTGTCTGGTATGCGCAATAATTAATTTAATGAAATTGGCATTGGTGGATAATAACTTTCCTGAAAAAAAAAATTAAAGGTTATACAGAGAAACGTAAATAAAATACACATGAATTTCAAAGTATTAATTGAAATCAGGATCAGAAAT